>NW_027271899.1:1827500-2294224 GCF_040938485.1 Diadema antillarum
TCATACTCATACACTCTAGATGAAAATAGACCACATTAAACAAATACGCCTGGTAGCACATAATCATAAATGACGGAAATTTCCGTTGTCTCCATCATGCATGTTGACCAGTCTTGAAAAATAATCTTGGAAACAACAGAAACGAATTGTGATGGTAATTCATCATCATTTTAAGTATAGTCACTTTAATTATCAAATTATTATGTTGGTACGAAAACAATCAAACCAGTCATTAGAGAATCCGCCCTCCCCCCCCCCCCCCCCCCCCCCCCCGTCCCGCGGGCACATTTTCCCTTCTTCGTGATGTGTAAATCATAGAGAACCTTTATTAGTTGTATTATTATGAGGAAAGGGTCGTCATCTTATCAAGAACCCGATATACGTGTTTATTGTGAAAGCTTCTGCAACTGTTTTCAGCTGTTGCGAAAATATCTCAACAGTTTATCGTATTTTTGTTTACTATAAAGTAAAAGAATTAAAAAAAACTTAGAACATGGAATGTCACGAATTATCTTAATGTCATCATTGTATTAATTCTTTTGTATATAATATTCGTTTAACGAATGCAGAAAATTTAAGTATGAATTCAAATACATAGATACATTATCAAAAAAAAATTCTTGAAATATCTGAAAAGGAACGTTTTGTTGGTAAAGAGTGTTCACTGATCTTCCAAACCTTATCGTAAAGTGTGGAGATAAACAAAATTAATCGAACAGATTGAGATCAACTTCACCTCTTTCATCGCCATGAATTTATAGGCATATTCATTGACAGATATAGGCTGGTACATGATGATTTAAAGCAATCACCAAGTGCAAACAATATTTCTGACTTTTGAAACTATAAAGGCGCCGCCCATGTCGTAATAACTATCCTCTGATAAAGATATCTAGTTCACTGGACAGCTGGTAAGTCCCAGCGGGATATGTCCTCGAACTAGGACAGATTCCTTGAAAGTCCACAAGCTCAGGGTCAAGGGGACCATAATCATGATGACAGTTGTTTATTGGACAGTAACAGACAGGCGAACCTGTTTAATTCTATTTCCCAACTCAGGCTGAAAATCAACTGAGGGGAACTAAACGACAACATCAAAACACCAGAAGTTAATTATGGAACAAAACTCTGATTTCATCTCTGATCTCCACCGATTACCGTACGTGGAGATTCGCGTTTAAAAAAAGAAAGAACGAAAGAAAGGAGGTCCCACAGAGTTCAGCGAAAATAATCATGGGAATTCTAAACAAGAATACCATCGTAGGACTCGGCCAAGGCCGGCTGACTCCGGACTAAGCAATCTGTTCGCTGTGCCGTCCCGCGAAACAGAGGCACTTAATGATGATTAAAACTAAAATATGGAAAGTAGGAGCGCAGCTCCTTTGGAGGGTGAAATGATTGGGGCGAAGTAATATCCCGATCACGCAATTGTGTCACTGCGTCGCGCTGCCGAGAACGAAATTAGCTTTGACATTGGGAGTGTAGCGCGACGCAGGGAAACGGTATCTGTCAGATGTAGTCGTCCTCGTATACAGTCGGGTGTGACGTATCGAGGCGCCAGCAAAGTGCGCTGCAAAATCTGTCGCCGGTAAAGGGCGACATGGAACCCCGAACCTGGTCGTCTGACGAATTTGGTAGGGGAAACAGAGCAAGTTTTGCATTCAATTCAATTTCACGTCGACGCTGTTATCACTCGTGGATATCTTCCCGTTAGACTGCGGTGGTCTATAGGAACGTCGTTAGCTTTGGTAAATCAGGAAATGGTTTCAGATCCTACAATTTTTTCTTCAAATTTTACTACACGTGCCCGCGCCCACACACATAGTGAAAAGTTGACATATTTGGACACAGAGTGGTGGCTATTGAATATCGTTATACATAGGCATCAATAACATCTGAGTTGTGACAAGGTAATCCAAATGCTTTGAATACTTTGCTTGCCTCCTATGTCAGGAAAAAAAAGTACGACTACGAATCACAAGATAACGCGGTAATTAAGGGGGAAATTTCTTCATAAAGTTTTCATCACTAGTCATCATTACAGACGATAACCCTTTCCTTTAAAGCCTTTCTGTGGCAGGGACATTGAACAGTGTTTTCGATGTTCTGGAGATTTTTCTTCTTTTAACAGTCGGCGCTCACAGCAGAAAAAGGGCAAAAACCAGGGTAAATAATCTAATGAATAAAAAGTAACTAAAGATAATCGTTTTTGTGTTTCCACGAGGAGGAAGTATCAATGCATAAATGCTTTCATCTGATTCTGTCTTAATCTACATGGACAGTTTTCAACAAGTGAACGGACTTTACACATTAGACACACACACAAACACTAACACAGACACACACAGCCCACAGCTTCTGAAAACAAACAGACAAACAAATTAACAAACAAATGAACAAAACGATGCCTGTGAAGTCTTTGCTATCTGACACTGTCCTTTAAAAAAACGGTCTAAATCAGAAAAAATATCGAGGAAAAGCACAGAAACTAACTTTGTGCTCAAGAAATACTCCCCCAAAGCACAGCAAAGACAGGAAAGGAGAAAGAAAGCCACCGACATGTGATCGAGGCATTCGTTTCTGAGAAACATGACAACCCATAATGTCTCGACTAATGCAGTTTGCATGCTCCCTTCTCCCCGGATCTTCTTACACAAATACTGCCGACGGGCACGCCTGCCTCGGCGGGCCAATAGGACACGTCGCGTTGATTATGATGGAATTACACGCCTCACACGTGAGCTAATTGAATGCTTAATGAGCGAAGATATGTGAGAAATATCACGCCGTGAAAAGAACTTTTATGCTTTTGATTGCGCGATGACGCGGACCTTTTTTTGTTGAACTTTTTTTTATCTCGCCCTCTCTCTCTCTCTCTCGCTCAATCCTTTTCATGCAAACATCATCAATTGCCTTTTCACCAGCGTGTGAAGTGATTTAACATATGCGACCACGGTGATCTCGTGCGATAGCGCGGAAGCAACACAGCGTCACGTTCTGCGCTCTCTCACTCGCTCGCTCGCTCCATGCCGCACCTTCTTGGCGCCGCGTCTCAGCTAGAGACAGAATCAAGTTTGTGTGGCATGCATTTTTACGTTTACTTAAAAAAGAAGAAGAAGAAGAAGACGTCTTTTAATCTCTATCGTAGCGTAATATGCACAGACGTCGCATAATCATACATACATCACGACTGATTTGACATCATAATAATTAGGAGCCCTCGTTCATCAACTTCGAGTTAGATTTACTTTCTCCCGTGTGACATAACACGAGAAGAAAAAAAATAATGAAGTTCCACGACATGTTTGCTCCTTGTCGTACTACAGGTACCCCCCCCCCCCATCTCCATACTCCCACCGCCACGAGTACGCGCAAAATTTCGTCCTGATGGCACGCACCTAAGTCCATAGTATACTCCGGTCGTGATTAATCGTTTCGCTTAGTCCGTTGTTTAAAACACATACCAAACACACATACATACACACACACTCACACTGTGTATTGAGGTGCACGTATTTGTCTTCATTATCAATAAATTTCCAGCAAATTAGAAATCACGGACAAGCTGTACATGTGTAATATTCCACCAACACGCAAAAATTGATTGGTTTTACCGGAAAGCAGGTAAGCCGTATCAACTTTTAGAACGAAGCATAAACCAACTGCAAATCAACTGAACAGAACCTGGCATCACGTTGATACGAGCGACTATTTTTGGCTCTCCTACAACTTAGATATAATATACTAGTATCTTCGAAGAACATATACGCTGCACGCATAGTTTAGTAATACATCTTATCTACATTCATTGAAAAGATTCATTAAGATTTAGCAGCAGGGGATGAGCTTAACGGATCGTAGTCATAGTGCCTCACTATGACCCTCTGCCCCCCCCCCCCTCTCTCTCTCTTTCCCTACATCTTTCCTCTTTGTACCTGTTTGTGTGTATTTATCATTTCTCTGTAAAAGCAGAATTCGTAGGGCATTTAATCGTTAGGGTACTGTGGTTTTTCTGGAGTTTTTTTTTTCCAGACCTTGAATATCTCTTCAACAGCGCTCACATGAAACTGTAAATGATACGATTACTTATATTACCTCACAATCTACGCAATTTCACCTCTCTCGTTACAACTAATTGAATGACAATTTTCATCTATTTCTTCCATTATGTTGGTCGACTAACCTCCCTTACCAAATTAACTGTCACCCCCTCCCCCCCTAAAAAAAAGAAAATTAAAATGACCTTACTTTTTGTTTCATTCTCTCCGTTTCTTGTTATTAGCCATGGTCACAAAAATAGCTAGTATCAATATTGCCACTTGCAATTGCAGTAGGTCTACTAACAGACAAAACAGATCACATCTACATTGTTACACGATGTATGACATCCGTTTTAATGTTCGACATCCATTTCAATACATATTTGCTAATTGGTGTTCACATGACGTAAGCTTGTAACGTGTTCATGAACTAACTCATGAGTATTCCGCTGAACTCTTGTAAATACACTTGTCACAATGCGATACACTGAGGTAAATGTTAAACGAGTTACCAAACTGATGCATACGTCGTTGTTATGAAAGTTCACGTAACATTTGCATTCCGTTTTCAATATAGTATACAATACATTTCAACATAAATGTCAAAAAGTGAATGTATGAAATGTGTGAAATTATGAATTGTATGAATGAAGTAGCAACGAGAGGCTTACTTTTCTTCTAGACTCCAAACTCTGGTGTATGCTTCTGTCTCGCAGTTACAAGATATCCAGTTCGCCATGAAAAATGATTTGATTATGTGTAGCTGCTTGCACTAATGCAGAAATAACATACAAATTTCGCTGCAGCGTCGAATACAATAGAAATAAACACGTTTGCATGATTGGGTGGTTTGCCATAAAGCCGGATTGGAGGGGAAAAAAAGAGTAAAGGTAATCAATTTTTAACAATGAACCGTCATTTAAATGACTTATAAGAGCACTTTGGTGATGCCAGATGTTTTTACCGTGTTTTACGCTGTTTATGGTATCTAATGCACTTATCTGTGTGTCTGTGTAAACCTGTATGTGTTCTCTACCTGTGTATGTGAGAATGATGATATGTATTGCCAGGTAATTGGTCTTGGGCTTTCGGTTTTAACGACTGCAACGGAACAAATAATTCGTTAAAGGGAAATACTCACAAAATAAATATTTCTGTAAATCATGAAGCTATACCACATTCAGATGATAAAAAGGTCGAAGTTGGTGTATTGTATTCATTACTTTTTTTCAGCATATTGCTTCCTTTATTGATGTCAGTTGACATCGGTTCGTTTTATTTTGTTTTATATTGCTGTCTTGTGTATTTTCTGAGGGTCCCATATCGTACAAGCTCTGCATCTTAGTGGGACCCTCCACTTCCATCCTCATCATTAGTTGACTTGTATTACACGCTTTATGTATATATTCACAAAGATATAATTGCGTTTTTTTCTTCATCTGCTTCTCATTTTCATATGTACTTTGTCAAATCACAGTCTGCAATTATTACAAATATCCTGTACGCATGCAATGTACATATTTCTTTGTTTATTTGATGGAAGTGAAAATAAATTTGAATCTTCGAATCTTGAATGTATTACAGTTATATACAACTTGCCTGATTTTATGAACACTCTGTCAAATTCCATTGCCCTTCATCAATGTATTCTCACTTGTTTGCAGACTAAACGTCTTTCTATCTGAGTGATAATGTGTGGCATCTAAAGCGTCATATTAAAAAAATGCTTATTTACATGGATGAATGAGTGATGGTGCGCTAAAGTGTGGCATCAATCATGACAGATATCTTACACGTGAGGAAGAAATATAGAAGTAATACACTGATAGTTTTACACGACAGCCGTTTGAACGAAACAACGTACTTTGCTCGTTAAAAGAAATAAAAAGAGGACAAAAAACACACACATTTTACTCACGCTTTCAGAACTTCGGGTTTATTAAATTGCAAAATGCCAATGAAAAAGTCTTCAGTTGAATCCCTTATGTATTCATTTCATCTCTTTTTTTTTCTTTCAACTCGGTTCATCACCGTCGTCACCATATCAGTTCCTACATAATATGAAGGAGTTCGGAGTCAGTTTCCGTACCACCGGCTGTTTGTTGTATCGATCCTAAACTCCACTTCAACGGGCGGAGTTGTTTGGTTTGATTCTAACCGCTCTTTTCTTTCTCCTTCGACAAGCGACCGAAGCGTCATTTGAAGACTCAATTTTGATGCATGGCAAATATCTTATGTGGGTCAAAAGTAATATCTAGAATATTGCGAAAATGCGTCATTCAAAGAAACAGAGAGCTCCAAAATGGTAGCTTATTGTCTCTCTGAGGGAGTCGAAAACGAGGCACGTTTTGCAATCGACTGTCGGGAAACTGTGGCCAATGCCTTGACACGAAACGTTTCGCATGAACCGATGCACACTGTCGAACCCCTCCCCCTCTTTGCATTTTTGTCTATCTATCTATCTATCTATCTATCTATCTATCTATCTATCTATCTATCTATATCTATTTATTAATCCATATACTTGCTTACCCATCTTATCTCCCAATTAAGAATTTATTGAATCTCGACAATCAAAATTGATTTCATCACGTCTTTCCGACAAACGAAAGCAATCAAACACTGCATTTTCATTTAGCAGCAGAGTCATCATCGAAAGTTCCTACCAGGCACAAAGCATCAACACGTTGAATCCTTGTCAGCGTCACGTCCACTGGAGAGCTGTAAGACTTACTGAGTAAAAGCTGCCAGTCAGCTCCTTGATCGCCATTGATCCTGTCACGGAGGGTTGACGAAAAGATGTAAAATCTGTGATTTCAATTTCGTAATAAGCACGTGTCAATGGACACTTCAAAAGGGAAGAGCTATAATTCCGGTGAATGACGCAACACTTTATGTTTAAGCACCACTTTGTTCTGCTCATACGCTAACTCGGTGAACAAAACGAATAAGATGATACAGCGTTGATACGATCCTTTTAGTGATTTTCAAAATATGATAATGAAAATAAAACAATTTATTGATATGATTCCTATTTTCTTTTCTTACAACTTTTATAATGAGCTGTTGAAGAATTAATCCAATTTAAATTACAAGAACTATATACCCTGCTTACTTTGAAGCCTTCTACTCCCCCATTGCTCTGTGCTTGTTTTATTACTTTTCTGTCATTTTTATCCCGAGTCTAAGCTTGTTTTATTACTTTTCTATCATTTTTATCTTGAGTCTAGTTGAGCAATGTTGTGTGTCCCTCAATTGGAGACAGAAACTCTATGTACCTTGGATCGGCCACTAAATGGAAGTTTCAGTGTAGGATAAAGTTTCATTTTTTTTTTTCATTTCCAAACATTTCGCATGTGTATCATATCACAAAATTACAGTATATTCTATGTAGGATAATAACGTAATCACATCTTATTTCATTAAAGACCCGAAATGAAAACTGAAGGGCCGCTAAAAAGGACACTTGAGTAATAAAGCCCCTCACTTATCATACCGAACCCCCCGTCCCCGTGTATGAATTAGCCACGACTCATACACGTAAAAGATCCCACTTTAGTCATCCATCCCAACGAGAACGATGCTAACCCTGCAAAGTGGTCCACCCACATACCCACAGCAGAAAATGATGCCGACCCCTCGTGACTACCAATTGTCAGCAAACGGTATCAACCAAGCACATTGCGCCAGACATGTATTATACTAAGAAGAAGATGAAGACCCCGCGACTCGAATTCTTTCGTCACGATTCTACCATTTACAGTGATGATGCTGAAGGGGTGTCGCGTGCACAGACATTATTGACTAGAGATAGGGTTGATCTGGGTGTGGCCGTTGGCTGAGGAGTAAATCATGGATACTCTTTTGGGGAAAATGATTGCTCAATTAAAAGATTATTTACGAGGACCGTTCAGGGCGTTGAAGTCGTAATTTTGAGAGGTAGATTTTGACGTCACCGATGAGAAGACAATTAGGTATGGATCAACACGGAGAAAAGCTTAAAGTAGACCTCCGGATGATTTTCAGATTTTTACATTTGAACAACCATAAATTAGTTATACTGAGGACAGAGTTTCAGAATTTGTGATGATTGGGATGAAGAATAAGAATGTTTTCGAAATTCATAGCAAATTGCAATGAACAAGGATGGTGACATGGCAGCCTCACCATAAGAATGCATGAAAAGAAGAAGGCATGCATGGATTATACACAGGTGAACTTGCAAGCAAGCGGTATTGTAATTGAATTACACTGCTACATTTCTGACATAATGTGAACCTCCCATGCCATCATCATTGTTCAGTGTAATTTGCTTTAATGTTTTTCAAAGTATTGTTTCTCTGCTCAAAGACCACAAGAAATTCCACCAACCTATACATGGAGCTGTTGATTTATGTACTATATACATGATGTGTAATTATGAAAATCGTCTGGAATGCCCCTTTAAAATAAGACATTGATTAACAGCGGTTATTTTAGATCTTTTCTATGAAGTCTTGTTCCGGTTAATATCAAATACGTTGGGAATGAATGCAGACCCAGTTACCTAAGGATGGTTTGGCGTAGACACAAAATATCCGACAATGTACTTCTTTCACCATTTTCCCTACATTTTGTGCACATTTCCCTTGTAGTCGCATTTTAAGGAGACGAGACCAACATGGAAAGCGGATGCCTCTACTTATTCATTTTAGCCAAATTGAGCTTTAGCTCGTTTCCAAAGTAAAGGCAAACGGTCAGGTAATCTGGATTTGATGGATAGGCAGAATCAAACGAAGCCTGGGCGTATCGACCTTTATCGTCTTTTAGTTATCGGCAAAGCTTTCAAGCTAGCTCGGGTAGATCAGATTTTATCTCAGCGGTTAGAATTGATTGCGGAGGACTTGGATACACTTCACTTTTCTCCTACGTATAATACCGGCTTTCAAGGCACTTTTAAATCCCTGCTAAGTCATCCTATTCCATTGTTCATGGAAATGAGAACACCAAAAGCCAATGATACAGAGGTCATTCAAAAAATCAGATCAAGTCAGAAGGAATCACGGTCTAACTATTAAAGACCGACATGACGGCGGAAGATGTCTACATTGCTTGCCAAGGCCGAGTCAAAGCAACAAAATGTGTACAAATGTCATTGCATCAGCTGTAAGGCAGAGTCTGCCGTGATTTGATGAAAGCATTCGTTAGGATCATTACGCTAAACGGGCGCAATCAGTACGACTTTGGATTTTCGTCCGAACGCTTATTTCGCTTTGAAAATACATTGCTTTGTCCATATTCTTGTTCAAGTACTCTTCTTTCCTCATGTGCGGCATTCGAATCGTCTTGCTATGGACATATGACTTAGACAATGACCCGCATGTCTAGACTGCATGATGCTAAAGTACGCAAAGAGTGATCATGATGAAAAGTCGATCGGCAACGAGTCAAGGCTCAACCGCTTCAAATCCATTACATGCACACAGCGCACAAAGTTGATGCCAATAATTGTTATCGATGCCTAATGTTTATTTTTTTTCGCTTCTTAAATGTCTGACAAAAGTTTTGAGAACAAGGCAGCCGCTGCTTTATATAAGGTATTTTGGAAATCTAAATATGTATTGGCAATCTGTAACCACAGGTGATGCATGGTACATGCGGGAAACGCAACGAAATATATACAAATTGTGATCACATCGCAATACTGAACTGAGGGAGGGGTGGGATCTAACATAGTATGCCTAGAGTTATACAATTGTTTGTTGTTGTTTTTTCAGCCAGAACGTTTTGGGTTTTGTTGTTGTTGTTGTTGTTGTTGTTGTTGTTGTTGTTGTTGTTGTTGTTGTTGTTTTGGTTCAAAAATTATCAGTCAAGTAACAAACAACCAATGCCGGCACTCGTGGATGCCACGGACTGAAAAGCATGTACTACGAACAGGTAAACTGAAATGTTATGACTGAAGTTATTACTACGTTCATTAAAAAGGAGAAAATTCTTGATACGGTAGTAAACTATGGCATTTACAGTAATTTTATGACACTTTGACTCCCCCAAAATGAATACTAATGCACCGACAGATAGAAGGATTACTTAAATCCCCCTGGAATTTAAATACCCCCCCCCCCCATCCTCCCCTCGTTGCTCTATCAGAACTTTTCGACTTGTCACCTGAGACAAGACGACATGATATTGGGTAGGAATCTTCAAGGTAATAGTGTTTTCTCTTCATCTCCGTACCGTCGCAATCTTCGTGTCGTAACAATCGTCGTCTCTCTCCCTCTCTCCCTCCCTCCCTCCCTCTCTCTCTCTCTCTCTGTATTCAGTACTCTGTCTTTCTGTCATTTTTTCCTGC
This sequence comes from Diadema antillarum, assembly GCF_040938485.1. NCBI lineage: Eukaryota > Metazoa > Echinodermata > Echinoidea > Diadematoida > Diadematidae > Diadema > Diadema antillarum. The sequence goes on from NW_027271899.1 coordinate 1,837,872, forward strand.
TCGAGGGCATTTTCATCAGGCCTTAAGATCAAAATTCCTACAAAGATTAAAAACAAAGAGTTCAACGAATTTCCTATTATATCTCAATGGCAGACTGCAAACAGGTGTTTGAGATTGGCAATGCCATCTGCCCCAAAACAGCGTGTGAAGACGGATGGAAAATAGTACGACATGCCAAGAGAACGGCTACTATACGGTTACGAAACGCGTAGCTCTCATTATACCCGGAAGAAAGCTTACTACATGTGGGCAAAAAATCCGTTACCAAAAGGTCAGTAACCGTGCGGGCGTTTCTTCTTTCACGAGGGGGCCCCTTCTTCGAGACGCCACTATCAATACCATGCAACGGTCGCGAAAGCGAAATCTCGTTTGATGGAAACACCTTGTCCGAGGCCGACGGAAACTCGTAGCAGCAGCCCCCGCGGGGTTTTGCGCTCAGGTGCTCGCGTAAGGCAGGAATGCGCGTCTCAGGGGGTTTGAAGTCTCGTCGAAGGACGCAAACCAAGGGATCAATACACGTATCATCAGCTTGTCTTTCCCGGGTTGTTTTTTTTTTTTTTTTCAATTCAATTCATGCTTTATTTCATTTTTCGAAAAGAACATAAACATTTCACTTTCTTTGGTAACAGAGAATAAGGTTGCATAGTCAAGACAAAGTAAATTGAGAAAAATAAAATCGAAGAACCTTGGAATAAGAAATACGTTGTAATGAAACTTGACTGAAGTGATAAAGACGACATAATGCGTATCAAGACATCGAAAAATGGAGGGACCCACTAAAAAGACAATGCTTGTAGAATGTGGGCCCCTCAAGTACAGAATGTCAATAGAAATTGAACTGATGCAAAAAGGGGAAGAAAGACTGGGAATAAAGTAAAAAAGAAAAAAGTCTGGAAGCCCTCTAGGAAGATAGAGTATCAAACAGACATACATACTCAGGCGAGTAAACAGAAAACGAAACTGGGACGGCGAAACTAATAAAGGGGGACTCATAGACAAGACAGAACGAGACAAGACAGAACGAGACAAGACTAATATAACAGGAAGACAATACAACGGACAGAAAGACAGAGCAGATCCAGTGATCCTCGACAGAATTCATTGAAAAAAATGATGGGATGCGTGAAAAGGATACCATTATATAGAAAAGTATAGAGAAATAGATGCAGAAATAATATAAATGAAATCAAACCTACTCTGTAGGTGTCTCAGGACAAGAGAGACGAGAAAATACGGTATATCACTTGTAAGCCAAGTTCTTCGAAAAGGAATTGAAATAAGCCAACAGGCTAATTCAATTCTGTGGGATCATAAAATTGCAATAAAGAAAACTTTAATCTTCTTTTAAATGAATATATAGAGGGGGAATCTTTTATATCATTATTCAGGGAATTCCAGTAAGTTGGGCCAGTGTAAATAAGTGTGTTCTTAGCAAACATCGTTCGTAAAAGAGGTAAATGAAATTCATTGGAGCGTCGAGTGGGATACTCATGGAATGATTGATTTCTTTGAAACATAGAAGCAAAAATGGACGGGAGTGAGTCGTTGCTGTACATGTACATAAATTGCCCCAAATTATATAAAAACAAATCTTTAATTTTTAATAGCTTATTGGAGGAAAATAACAAATTTGAGTGGGAGGGTATGGAAGGATAACAGATGATACGGAGAGCTTTCTTTTGTAGGAGAAACACTCTATCCAGTAGATTCTGATGAGTGTTACCCCATACTAAAACACCATAATTAAGATAAGGCAATATCAATGAAGAATATAACATAAGTAATGATTTTTGTGGAATATACGAATTCATTCTATTTATAACGCCTATATTACGCGAGATTGTGTTGGATATATAATCAATATGTAACTTCCAGGAAAGTTTGTCGTCAACAATAATTCCAAGAAATTTAAGATGTGAAACTCTTTCCAACTGAATATCATTCAAAACTATAGCTGTACTCAGAGTATCAACAGTATTACTGAAAATCATGTATTTCGTTTTTTGGGCATTCAAGGATAATTTGTTGGCTCTTACCCAATTACTCACTTTTTGTAATTCAGAATTAACTTTTTGAACAAGAAAATTAGCATCATTGTGGGCAAAAAATACATTGGTATCGTCAGCAAAATGGATGAAAGAAAGTACTTCAGATGCCTGACAAAAATCATTAATATAAACAATAAATAACAGTGGCCCTAATAGACTTCCCTGCGGAACACCACAATTTACTTCTCTTATCACTGAACAATTATCTTTGATTATAACAAACTGTCTTCTATTTTCCAAATAACTCTTGAACCACTCCAAGGCCTTCCCACGTATTCCGTAATGTGATAACTTGTGGAGTAGAATATCGTGATCAACAGTGTCGAAGGCCTTGGAGAAGTCCAAGAAAATACTAATCAAATGAGAGTGATTATCAATTGCGTGAGCCACTTTATCAATAAAATATAAAAGAGCATGAGTTGTATTATGCTTCTCTCGAAAACCGAATTGCGAATTAGTAAAAATATTATGCAACTTCAAAAAACCAATAGTTCTCTTATAAATGAGTTTCTCTAAAACTTTGGACAACGATGATAATAATGAAATTGGACGATAATTACTGACATCGGATTTATCACCCTTCTTAAATAATGGAATTACTTTGGCCAGTTTCATCTTGTCAGGAAACACACCGTTAGAAATTGACAAATTGAATATATGAACAAGTGGATCAACAACTGAAGATATAACACCTTTAAGAATGAAATTATCTATATCATCATACCCAGAACTCCTCTTGTTCTTAAGAGAAGATACAATATCAATAATCTCATGTCTATTAGTTGGAGTAAAATAAACAGAATTGGAATTGCGCTGGCCTAAATATTCAGTAAAATGATGCTCTGACGCAGGGATATTTTGGGCGTAACTTTCACCTATCTTTGAAAAGTAAGAATTGAAAGCATTTGCAATGTGAACAGGGTCACTGATGATTTCATCATTCAACTTAATGTTGTCGAAACCAGATTTTTTACTCGAGACATTCATAGCTTGCTTTAACACATTCCAAGTATTTTTCATATCAAACTTGTATCTTTGCAATTGCTTAAAATAGTATCTTTTCTTTTCAGAACGTAAAATCATAGTTAGAGTATTTCTATATAAAGTGTATTTACGTTTTGATCGCTCATTTTTTTCCAATTTGTATCTATAATACAATCGATTTTTCCTGTTAATCGACCGAAGAATTGATTTTGTAATCCACGGCAACCTAGGTGTCTTTTTATAATCTGGTTTATTTTTTTGTTTCGGAATTACATTATCCAAATGATAATTAAATGTTTCCATGAAATAATCAAAAGACAAATTAATATCATCACTTTCAAAAACTCTTGACCAATCAACAGTTTCGAGAACCGCATCAAGACTAGCTAGCTTTTCAGACGAGACTCTACGACTCAATAAAGGAGATGAGAAAAATTTTACATTATTAACTGAGGTTTTAAGCGCAAAATGAGTCATAATTGGATAATGGTCTGTCATATCTGAAAGAATTATATAAGAATTAATAAGGGGTAGGGTATTACAAAACATATTGTCGATCAGAGTAGCAGAGTGATCAGTGACACGCGTAGGTTTCGAAATAAGCGGAAGAAAAGAAGAGGACAAAAATGTTTGAAGAAACTCGTGTGCGGCAGTATCATTTTCCAACTTGAGTAAGTCAATATTGAAGTCGCCGAGGAAGAAACAATCCTTATCTTTAAAAACTGGGGATTTTATCAAATCTGAAAGGTAAGTTAAAAAATCCTTGATATTGGAGTTTGGAGGTCTGTACATAATGCCGACCACAATATTCCTAATTCCTGGGATGTAAATTTCTAAAAATAATGATTCAACAATATTATCCATTCTGGAAATATCATCATGAACAATACATTCAAAAGCATTCGATATGTACAGTGCAACACCTCCACCACTCTTATCGGGCCTGTTATTAGCAAATATATTGTAGCCGTCAATGTTGAAGAAATTTTCAGTGTTGGAATTTAACCAGGTTTCACTTAAACCAATAACAGAAAATGCCTGATTTGCATCAGTCTCTAAAAATGATTTTAACTCATCAAAATGCTTATTCAAACTCCTGATATTTAAATGCAACAAAGAAAATGTATCTTCAGAAAAACTTTCGCAAATATCTTTACATTGATTCACAGTAATATATTTACACAACATATTTTCAGTTAACTCTCCACCAAAATCATAAGGCAATTCATTTACAGATGAATTTAAGTTTTCAGCGACAGCATTGTCATAAAAAATTGCTCGTGAATTAGAAACTCCACGAACCGGATCTGAATCTAACCTTATGTGCCTAAATAACTCAAAAAAGTCATTATTTGAAAGAGAACTAAACGGTGCATTCGGGAAATTAGCCATTATAAATGTGGAACATATCTATGAAAGTTTGTATTACCGATCGAGCCTCAATGACAGGAACGAGTGCATACTGCGAGAAAATAAGAAACCAACAGAGTGAGGTAGGACACTGGAGAAGCCGAAGAACATGGATTCTGTCAAAATCATAATGAGCAGAGGATCGCTGCGAAGAAGTCGAACAGGGAAGAAAAGAGAGCAGTACAAAGTAGACGAGAAAGTTCAGTAACAACGAAGAGAAACATGAAACACACATAACATGTAAACGAGGACAAATTGGTTGTCTCCGAGGGCTTCCGAGACGATAACAATGGAATATATACAACACAGAAATCCGAGCGGACATTAGGAATGACAGGCTAATAGTTTTTGACTGGCTCCCGCAATGTAAAGCTGGTGCGCTTTGAGCGCTCGAAAAGGTCCAGTTGTGATGTAGTGGATGGATAAAAGAGAAAAAAGAATCACTATGCTGAAAATAATAACAGGATAGAAAAAATACAACCTGTTTGACAGACTAACGAGTACAACATCCTGATATTACAAATAAAATCAGTGTGACACACGAAACGCTTATCAAACAAGGGCATTTGTCCATATAAATTAGATGCATTTAAATATGACATTGCGGGGGCCCATGGAGTTCCTATAATAAACCAGATCACTAACATGAACAGTATCACAAACCAAGGCAGTGTAAAAATAACCACTAAACGCATATGGAAAGCTGTGGGTGGTGCGATGTTTTAGCCAATCGGGTTGCAGGGACTCCCCATTATGCATAATCAATGTACAAGGAACACATATGGAAAGATTTATAAGCATTACAGGGGTCGGTGACTGAGTGAACCAACTTCAAGTCACTGATGTCTTTCAACGTGGGCTCACTAGAATAAATCAATAGGTGACCGGACAAAAGCCAAACAAACAAAACACAGGCGTGATCGAGAAGGCTAAAAGTAGGGTAAAGCACTTAAGGTATTCAATAGTTTGTCAGACTGTAGAAAACATGAGTGCGCATAGTGATAACACATAATCAACAACTGATGTGTAACAAGAATAATCAGCTGTGGTGCTAAGAACGTAATAAACTATGATAGATTATGCATGACTCAGAGGAGAAGGAATCTGATGGAGCAGGGTTCACGACCACAGAAGACTGTACACTATCAAGCAGACAAAGAGTAATTTGAAATCATTTAAAGGATCAAATTGCCAATTCTAAAGAATTTGGTGGACTAAAAGTAGGCAGGAGCACCTGAGATATCCAACAGTTTGTTTGACTGAAGAGAACATGAATGCTCATGGTGATTACACAAATTATCGGAAACTGATGAGAATAGTCAGCTCTGGGTGTTAAGTGCGTAAATTGACTATAATAGAGGTTATGCATAACCATAAGGAGACGGAATCTGGAACAGGGTTAACGATCACAACAACTTGTGTACAATATTATACAGGCAGGGAGTGATTTAAAAGCGCTTAAAAATCGGTTTGCCTGAGTGAATAAACTCCGTGGATGGTTGAAAAAAAAAAAACACCCGGGAATCTGGAACAGAGGAATTTGATTTGTATAGTTTGATTGTGTCTATGCATGGAAAACATCGGTCACCTATTTGGTAGTTGTAACAATCAACTCGAGATTAAGCACGAGTCCTCAACTACAAACACACTGGTTCAACAAACAAAATGAAAAGCACAATCATTTCAGAATACAAGGGGAAAGTGCTGACACGGCTGTTGGCTGTTTGAAACAAACTGTTCATTGAGGTCACTCAACCTCTATTATGTGTGGTACATTAAACAACAGCAGCTAGGAATGCATTGAACACCCGAAACGAAGTATAATTACATAATAGAACCTGCACTTAAAGGGACGGCGCAACGTCAGCCGAGACTTGGCCTTTAACTTTTACAAGGATACCAGAAACCAGAAACCACCCTAGTTAAAGAACCAAAGAGCATCACTTAAGAGACTTTCTATCTTCATTCATTTTTTTTAAGAGTGAGAGAGAGAGAAAGAAAGAGAGAAAAGGAAAAGTCCCAACTGAATCAGCGCCATCCCTTCAAGGAGACGCCCCGAACAGTGCAGAATAATACCGGCAGTAACCATGGTAACATAAGCTTAACTTTGTTAAGTTCGAAAAATAACAGAATACAAGTACGTAGAAAATTACCGAGTTCATGTTTTACATGTAGTTTTGAAGAAAAAATGCATCGTATACATAGCTTATTGTGTCTTGAATGTCAAGGGAACCCATGAAGTTATCAGGATCAACATTCATGGTATGGGTAAAGACATACAAGCACCTGATTAGATGAGACATACAGACTTATCTGAGAATGTGAAAAATTTCAGACAGAATCTCGTAAGGAACATTGGTGCTATGATACTTGCACCAGTCTAACATTGAATACACTTATTCGGGTCACTCAACTTGGGGTGAATAGATTAAATAACAGAGGGAATGCAAGGAGCATCCGAAACTCGAAACAAACAAACAAACAGGGCTGACTCTTAAAGGGACACTCTGGGACAGGCAGCAAAATGTTATGCATTTCTATATACAACAAACTTTCATCAAAAGTCACAGAATCAGAATACTATAAAGGGTCTCAAATATGATTGAGAATGTATTGACTGGCTACATGAAACAATCGAGTTTGGTCATACGGGAAGAAAAAAAGAAAAAGAAATTTCAACCCCAAACTACGAAAATGCTGCAAATTGGAAAAGACAAAAAACTAGAGAGCATTAACAAGGACTCAAACTTTTCAGCTATCCTCGAGTGAAATTTTCACGTCTTAGATATACAAACCGATATGACAGTTGTTCCTGTGACACTATAAATTTTCTCAATATCATTAATCAGAACAACTATTTCTGAAAAACATTTCTCTGACCTCCTATCTGCTGTGCATGAAGTCTTAAATGAGAAATTAAAAACGAAAAATCTGGAAAAAGTAAAATAAAGATAAGTTCTATTTTTTAATCGACATGCCAATACCTATAGACAGTTAAGGAGAGTGAGCCAAACTCGAAGATATCAAAAGAAACAAACAATCAATTATTTACTAAGTGATTAAACGCCCTTATAACAATTATAATGGCTTTGCTCAATTCACAGGTGCATAAAAACCCTGTACCAGAAATAGAGAGTGGAAAACGAAGAAAAGAGAGAAGAGGTACACCCGGGGTGTCATTCGTTTAACCGAGGTCTTCCGTTATGCTCTGGCTTAAAGAAAATGAAATATCTTGTTTCTCCATACAATATTTCACTAAGTTTTGCCGGAGAGTAATGAAGGGAAATAAGACTTCTCTCCATGAAAAAAGTAAAGCTTTACATCAGTAAGAAGAAAAAAATAACTCATCACACCTGCCTTCGACAGTACAGTAAGTATGAAAGTTCATTTCTCCCTGCTCTCCACTTTCGCCATAACACTTACTGCTCGAAATTAGCAGCCCAACAACGTCAACAACAATTTATATCATATATAAGGAGAGGAAAGAAGCAATGCTTCTTGTTTGTCGGCGATTTTCATAAATGTCGTAATGCAGTATAATATTTTCTCTTACTAGAAAAACCGATAAAGCAAACAGAGCATGCGTTTATGCGACATTTTGTGAAAAAAACCAGTTTCAAGCATAACGGAGTAAATATCATGATTGAATCAGTGCAGTCATCAGAAATAATGCGAATGACCATAGTTAGCGTGATAAAGCAGGGTGTAAATCGAAATAAATAGAATTAAAAAAAATGCAGCTACAAGTCTGTTAACATCCAAATCAGGGAGATCCCACACAGCAATCAGGGAGATTGCTGTGTGTTACATACAATGCAGTGTGTGAAAATAATTCCCAAATCAGGGAAATTCTAATATTCTCTTATTTAAACAATAAATATACAAATTGTGACATTTTCAGAGAGACTTCTGCAGAATCGGGGAGACTTGACATCTCTGCAGTTACGTAACGCGGTAGGCATGGTCATCGCTTACGGGGTAAAAAATTGTGTTTAACTCAAAACACCAATACTCTTGTCATACAATATATATCGGTGATTTGACTATTGGGCATGCCGCCCAGACCTCCGTAACGCTTCTCAATATATCAATTTTATGAGGCTTACAAATTTAACATATTTCTGCCTCTATATATACACAAAACCCCCTCGATATAAGTAGAGGAACTATGGCAAATAGCACTAGGACCAGAGGAAAGCTTTGCGAGTTCAAAGTATGGTAGCAAGGTAATGGTACAAAAGAAAGAATTGTGCTTTATCAAATACAAATGAAAAATGAGTATCGGACACTCTTACTCTTTCCAGACAGTCCAAGGAGTCTGCGGGCCGCCACCGGCTTTCGTCTGGCGGGTCTGCAGGTACACTTGAGTTCCGTTAATGCGTATTCGGGTTGACAATTTTTTCTCTCTGCGTAGGTTGAAAGCAATGGAGGCTAGCCTGCCCCTCTCGCGCTTCATTGTGGGCGGTAGGTCGGTCCGGATTGTGATCCGGGAAAAATCGAGCGAGGGAAAAGGCTGTGGACCGGCTCTGGCAGCGTAAGTCGCGGATGTTGTGCTAGAAGCGGTAGTTGCATGAGCAGGTGGTGAAGTTGGCTGAGATGATGGGGCAGTGTGGGTTGGGTGAATTGATGCGACGCTTGAGGTGGGCTGTTGACTCGAGGTTGGTCCGGCGGCAGGTGCTCCTGATCGGCGTTTCGGTTGCTCGTAAGCCTGTAGAAGGGCGTCTCGGTCGGCCATGTGCGAGAATCGGACAATGATTGGACGGGGTCCTGCCGGCTGAGAATCCCTTCGAGCAGAGGGCAGTCGATGAGCATTGACGATCGGGATGTTTCGTGCTTCCTCCGGACTTAGATTGAGAAAATGGCAAATCACCATCGCAACGACTTTGTAGATGTCTTCGTCTTTGCCGTCGGGCATCCCGTAGATGAGAAGGTTCTGTTTTCTTTGGTGGAGTTCTAGAAGCATTAATTTTTCTTCTACGTTGCTTATCTTTGTTTCCATTTCGTCGTTGATTTTCGGGATCGTTTCCTTTTCTAGAGTAGTAATTTGACTTGCGTTGAAATTGACTGCTGATTCAATGTCTGCAACGAACCTTTTAGTTTCAGCAAGATCATGCTTAACAGCGCAGATTTCCGAAAGCACAGAATCCATCTTGGCTGTCATTTGCAGTGATAGATTTGTAAACATCCCTTTAAGTTCATTGAAGATACCGGTGACAGAGGCAGGGACAGACTGTTCCCCCTGGTTGCCTGGGGCAGCGGGCGGAGTGACAGCCGTGGAGACATCAGGGGCCAGTTCAGGTGTAGACGGGGTTTCAGGTGCAGTCGTGTTTGATCCCGGGGGAGGTCCGGAGGTAGCGCCAGCCGACTGTTCTTGGACGAGAGGCGGCTGGTCCACAGACAAGTCCAAGGACTGCGATGGCTGCGGGTGACTAGAAGTGGTAGGATTTTTCGCAGGCATTTTTGGACGTTTAGAAGTACTTTGCTCTGGCTTTTTGTTGCTTTTAGCCACGTAGGTTTTCCTCAGATTGTACGTTTTGGTCCTACAGTCCTCAGACATGCTTAACTAGAGTCGAAGAGTGGAAGACTGGAAAAGTTACATAGTAACTTTGGCTGTGCAGATTCACTGGACTGTGGTGGGAGGCGGGAGCCAAGACAAAAACACGTCCGTCTCCTACGATGACATTCTGTACCTGTTGTTGTTGCTCTGGGCAGCCGCTCGTTGCGATCTCTCGTTCGACTTGCTTTGACGAGCTCGATCCATAGCCCCCGCCGCGCAACGCTCCTCCAGTTTTCAACTGAAATGCGAGAAAGCTTCAAAAGGAATTCATTTGTGGAGAGCATGTTTTGCCTCCAGCAGTGACCGCCATCCTCCCAACTAATTAAACCTTTCTGGAAAATTGCGTCTTTCTGCTATAAACTCAGATGTAGGACATATTGGAGTGGTAGTGTATAAATCTACAAAGTGGCTCCGTTCATTAAGTCATCGGCCATTTTGGTGCAAAAAACAACAACTATAGGGATCCAACGTGTCTCGAAATAGCACCAATATCCGGGTCAACGAAGATCTATTAAGAGTACGGAAGTGGGCGGGAAGCGTCATAATGTAACGTTACGATTTTTGGTTGCAGTATGAGGAAGGGAAGGTCAACCCGCGACTCTCGTGATAATTCCCGATGAAACGGGCCTAATCATAGAATGTCCAGGTCTAAAAAGAGAACTGAAGTCTTGCGAGGCCATGTTATTCTCATCTTGTTTGTTCACTACTTTGCGAAATAAATCAACCAAATCGGCAATTCCATGACTTGTATACATTGAGTCTGATCCTATGATCAAACTTTTAGGGCTGCATCCATGTTTCCCTCTTCCATTAAGGTGTTCGTATAGAAAGCAGCAAAAGCAAAGGTATTACATATACTCAACGAAGGAAATACCATCATACGAATATAGACCTGCAATGTTCAATTCTACGCATGCCCAATTTGAAGGCTCTTTCCGAGAATGCACGCGACACTGCACACATGCATGGTACAGTGCATGCTACCTCCACGGACTTGTACAGTGCGTATAAAAAAAAAAGGTAATCCAACTTTGGAAGGCTACTATTTTATGATTATCAGCTATGGAGAACGCAATGAGAAAAAGATAAATCTTCCTCTTTCCATTGATACCAAATTATGTTGACAAATGTCATGCATGACTGAGCACATGAACTTTAAAGGCACCAATGACAAATTGCACTTTTTCCAAGTTCGCGTGTTATTGTGAAGGAACAATGCATGTCTCACTGCATGGATGATATCGGTCAATGAAACTGGTAAAATCATCAGGCCAGCCTGTATGAATGCAGGTTTGTGTTGAAGGTTTGTGTTTAGGGTTTCTCCTAACATTTTATGGTCCATAACCTTTAACGTGGCCACCTGTCCGATAACTTGGTCACTCCCAACGAGGCCAACCCACACAGTCCATTTTCTCTGTTCATATTCAACACATAGCTCGCAGCGACAAACCATGTCTTAAATGTGAAAAGAGAAAAATGGGTAATGTTTAGCCTTTATGGGAAGGACCAAGTTATCGACAACGTGGCAGTGTTGAAAGTTATGAATCATAAAATGTTAGAAGAAATCCTACGCATGAACTTGCAGTCGTGCAGGCTGGCCTGATGATTTGACCCCTTTCATTGACAGATCTCACTCATGCAATGAGACATTCACTGTTCCTTCACAATAACACACGAACTTGGAAATAGTGCAATTTGTCCTTGGTGCCTTTAAAGTTCATGTGCTCAGTCATGCATGACATTTGTCAACATAACTAGGTACCAATGGAAAGAAGAAGAGTTCCCCTTTCCTCACATTTAACATTGCGCTCTCCATAGCTGACAATTATAAAATAGTAGCCCTTCAAAGTTGGATTACCTTTTTTTATACGCTCTGTACAGCTAAGCGTGCAGCTTCACTCTAAAAAAAGAACCCGAACAAACAAACACAAAAGCATTTCTCGTGGGTGTACTCTCACTGAAAGTCGATAAATAATATATACTGAAGACATTGCAATATACGCTTCATTAGCTTGCGCTTATCGATATCTCTCTCTCATATACTCTCGATGCATAAGGCAATTTAAACATGTAATGAAAAAACAAAATCTCGCCTGCAACGCGAGTTAAAAACACCTGTTTCTCGCGAGGTTTAATAACACTGGCGGATTATATGAGAATCACAGTAATTCAAACAACAACACGACACCCACTTGCAGGAACATCGTATGATACAATAACAATGAACAATGTGTCAATCATTTTCCTGTGCTACATGCGTCATAAAAGTGATTTACGCCAAAAACAACAAGTAGACCCACTCTCTTATGGCAAGGACGTTTGGTTCACAATGCACAGCCTAGTATTTGATGAAACTGTGTTTCTTTCTTTTTGTATCTCTTTCCTTTGGAATAGGATGAAGTATTGTGTATAGCTTCATAAGATAGAGAACAACTAAAGTAGAAGTCTTATGTTACCCTCGTTATTATACAGACAGCATGATAATTGGCTAAAATGACTGTTACATCAAACTAAGCTGTGCTCTGTCGAAGTAAAGATTTTTTTTTTTCGGAAATGATCTTCCACATTAATCTTTGGGACCATTTTCTAAAGAGTAATTGGGATTTTTATTTCTCATTAAACCATGTTTCATTAGACTAGATACTGATTTATATGAGATACGGTTATTGCATAATCATGCCTTATTCCGATAATGGTAATCACTGCTCACCCCCCACCCCCACCCCCCAATAAAAAATGACTTAAGGGATTGTATTGTTTTGGTTGAGATCTAACTCCGGGTTTCTAACATTTTTTGGTGAGATAATGAGAAACCTCTTTTGAAATGTGATAGAGCATGTAATTCCAAGAGGAATTCAACATTTATATGATGAAAATTGGATTTGAAATGGCCAAGATATCCAAAACAGAGCAATCCTAATAAAAGGTGGGACCCTCCTTGTATTACGATCACTTTGTTTTACTTTGTTTTGGGATGTCTCAGCTATTCCAAAACAGATTTTCATCGAAAAAACTTTGAATTCCTCTTAGAATGGTATGATCTGTACTATCTCGTAAGTGGTTTCTTGGTATCTTACAAAAAGTTAAAAGCCCAATCCTCACCTCAATCAATACTATACTATCCCTTTAACAGCATCCGAAGTTTGCAGCGAGCAAAATGATCGTTGCAATAACACTACAATCTGACTCGTTTATGCATTAACATCAAGTTCAAGGTTGCCTTATTCTTTCTTTTTTTATGTCCTTCTGATATTCTTATTGTGTGTTTGTTTGGTTGTCTTTTTGTGCCCAAAATGGACCAGAAAAAGAAATTCCGTCTCTGAAGTAGAAATTACGCAAGAGAGACAACAGCTTCCTCATGGAGGCCAGACGCTGCATAATGAACTTGACAAGGAACATTTCTCGTAATTTTTCCGTCGTCTCCGCGTTTTTGTCAGATCCATGAGGAAACCTGCAAGCAAGAATTGTTTCTCTTTTGTCACGAGTTTTGCGCAAATTACACGATTTTTGTTCAGTTACCGTAAGATAACCAATAATATGACTCTCAAAGTGAGCTTGAAGATTTGATATTGAATATGATTAGAATTTCCGGGAAAGTAATGGGCCCGCCGGCAACTACATTAAAGTCGTAAAAGCCATATACATCTTGAACGCAGTCTCGGCGCATTCGTCTTAAATATAGCGATACATGAATTTCAACATCCCTTACATCTCTTTGGCGTCAAGCAGATTAATATCTTATGTGGAGAACTTAAAAATTTTCCTTTAATGGTACGTTGCTAGGTGATTTCCATATCAGTCGCATTTGCTATTCTTTAGATTAGCTAAGTATATTTCATTACTTATGTGGCATTACAATAAAGTACATTGATATCGGGTAGACGGAAGACATATTAGAGGGAAACATTTCGTTAATATTCTTTTGTGTAAAATATCCATGCACTGAATTATGATGAGGATCTGATGTAGATACATTAATCCGATCCATCACCACGAAAATCTTTGAAAGATTAACTTTATACATTATTTTCTATTTTCTTTTAACTTTCAAACCTGTAATCTTTACCATGACGTATTCCACTTCCAAAAACCCAAAGGTAGAAAAAGCCAACAAACAGATAAACACAGTTTTCCGAACATCAGCTTCGAAATGGCTTTTAAACACAACAGGTCAATTCAAAAACATCGTAGCAGCACTCCCTATTAAGATATAAATTCATCTTTATTTTACCCCCACTTCTTAAAAACGGAGTACCTTGAAACTTGACAACAATCAAGGATTTTGAAATTTGGGGATATATATTTGGGATATATATAAATATATAAATATATAAATATATATATATATATATATATATATATATATATATATAGTAACCATATCATCATTCTAATGTTTTATGAATACTGTAAATGTATCTTTTTGTTTCGTCCAATCACTTCACTTGGATAGTAATTGGATATAGACTTAATTGTCCGCAGCTTTTCTAAGGTAACGTTCTTGTTTCACCTACGTCACTCCGAACACAATAGTTATGACGTATATAACAACGCTTATGGAGGATAAAATTGAGGAGTTAATTTCATTAGTGAAAGTGGAAAGCTTTCAATGGGAGGAGCAGCAGTCCAAAGTACACCAATACAGCAAACGTGATGGAACATCCCAAGTGGCGCCAAGATGTCTCCTTGCCGTCTGTTACCCTTAACAAAGCTCATGTCAAAACATATTTCCCTTCTCCGGCTTTTACTATACTCGTGACAAGACAGATAAGTTGTTTTTTGTGGGTCTTTTGTTGTTGTTGTTCATTTCACTTTTCACATGTGGCAATTCGATCCTTTCGGGTTCACGCATTGGAACACCTCTAAAGGCTTGTCATGAGCTATTTTGCTAACACGCAAACATATACGCACACTCAAACACATACATACAGAAACGAAATGGTTGCCAATTTACATGACATCGCTGTCATGTCTGTACGAATACTCATTTTTTCCACAATGTCTGAGAAAAATATCACCAGATGATTAGAAGTTGGAACTCGGTGGACACGCTATATTTCAGTGTCTTGATCGCTTAAATCGTTTCTTTGTGTTCATCACGTGATAACGTTACAATCATCATGAAAACCGTCAAAATCGTTTCCGTCTAACTGTCTTAATCATTTATTTCGAGTGCAAGAGCAGCAACGTGGAGACGGCCTTACGTTTCTAACCTATATACATGTATTAGCTGAAAGTTTCCGTGTGTCCTATTTTATGTTATTCCATTCATTCATAATTACCCTGTCCCGGCTTCAGGCCAACAGGTCTATTGGAATAACACAACTTTGACAACTTTTTGCATTTTTTTTTAATGCCGAGAACAAACCATTGCATATCTAAGCTGTGAGATATTCGTCGGCGGAAAGTCGCGAGAGTTACTTAGGTCGTCATAAATAACTTTCGTGACGATCAATTTTTTTTTCATTCCCTTGATGCAGTAGTGGCCCCGCGTTGCACCCAACGAACGAAGTGTGGACAAAGTGAATGAAATATGGTGGTAAATGAAAGCAACCTTCGGCAGTCGATGCAAATCAGCGCGCATTAGGCAAACAAGCGCATGCGCAGAGATCGATCCGTCTGTTCTTTTTCTTTTACCGCGTGGTAGTGCCTCCGACTTCCATTAGACTGCTCTTTCTTTTTACTAGCAAATCACTCAGAATGACAAATGTAATATTACAAGGATTAACATCCAACAATTCCAAGAACACGTTAGACTCAACCTTGCCCTTGGTCCCGCTATGATTCTCTTGTCAATTTTCTAAATAAGACATGCAATCAGCTCGTTAAATTTCCTTGACTTTATTTCCTTTACATATTTCGGCAGTACGTACATAGACGATAGGTTAATCTGTTGCAGATTGTATAACTCGTCCTACTTTATTGGGGTGCAGTATTGTCTTATATAACTGGTATTAGATCAAGCCATACTGTCTTAACACTACTCACGGCACATGATTCTAAAAGCAACCATAATGATTAGGTAATATACTGGTTATAACCAGGGAAAGTGATGTCTGAGTAGTCTTTGGATTCTCGAGCGGAATTACAAGGAATACCAAGTGATAGGTCAGCTTATGCCCTACTGGTTTTCTCTTCACGAAAGTGACGTTCGAAAGTAAAGTTCGTAAAGTTCTCATATCACTGTCGGAAGGTGGGGGAGTGAAATAAGTTCTTGCGTTGTTGTTAGTATTTGTGTGTGATGGTGTGCGGGTATGTGTTAAGGTGCGTGGCTTTCCACCACTTCCCACATGTGACTTGCATAACCCCACGATATCCCTCGAACATGTCACGCTCAACTACCACTTGCCTCGTTAGAAGAACCATGGTAACATTTTCACCACTCCCAACCCGCCCTCCTCCACATCTGCCAGGGCACTCGAGTTTCGCGACAGACAAATCACATCCGACGTCTACAACGTCACGATACGCCGCAGGTCACCGCGGTGGCTGAAAATGTACACAAACATTTCCGTCCGCCTGGCAGCCTCACAGCCCTCAGCAAAGTTTTTGACACCTCTTTAAAGGTGGAATCCACCTTTTCGGGGTTATATCCAATTTCGCGCATCACAGCACCGATGAATGACAAATGATTTAAGGTTTCAAGTTGGGAGCCGAAATCGCTTGTCCCATGCCCTTGCATTCCTCTCAATGTCTCCAGTTTCTTTCTTCTTCAAGTTGTTTTAAAGCGGCAATATCATAAGAGGAAAACCAATACAACAGCTTTATACACCTTGTGCGACTATGCACAGTGATGTGTTTAATCAAGACATGATAAAGTGTTGTAAACGTCTATTTTAGTCGCTATTGTAATCATAATATATTATGTAGTCGTGGCTCCCCGCGATTCTACATAAATTGAAATAACTGCCTTTAATCAGACACTCACAAATACACACGCCCACACACATACACACACGCGCACAACCGCACACACACACACACACACACACACACACACACCACACACACACACACACACACACACACACACACACTCGCAGAAGCCATGAGAGGGTATGATGAAAGATATACAATAAGGACATGTTTTGTTGGGTTGTTTGCTTAGTTTGTTTGGGTTTTTTTTTGGGGGGGGGGAAGGGTCAGGAGGGGAAGTGGGTGGGGTTGCTGGGGAAAAATACCACGAAGTTTTTACAGCAGGACAGACATAATGTAGAAATATTGACCGTTCAGTATCTAAATCTTAAGCATGTTGTTGCAAGTCAAAGTAAACGTTGCCGGTCTCGTATGAAGGGAATGCATCAATTTCATGATTAGTTCATATCTGATGAAGATGACCTGGTGTGTGTATGGGGGAGGGGGGAGGGGAGGGGGGTAATTCGACTAGACGAGGAGCGGACATCATAACAGGGCTGGATATAATATACAGATTTTCCTCCTGAAATGCTATTTCAGAACGTGACGTCATTTAGAGAACAGGAGAAAAAAAACCCGTAACAACCGATGTTTGTTTGGTGGGTGATGGATAGCAACACGTATCCTGAATATTTTATAAGAGGAATAACAGTTCATTTTACGAAAATTATGGCCAGGGAAAAACCTAGTGCCAATGAGAGCTTCGGGTTGCAAGAACTTGTTTAACAATACATGTTGATTGAGAGCATATCTCGACGTAGGACATCAAGGAAACCGAGTCCTAAGAGAGAGAGAGAAAAAAAATAAAAACAAGAGCAAAGAAAACAATGTAGATCGTATTATCTTCCAACACCAAATTCATTGCAGAAGTAAGTTGCAGGCACGCGAGCACACGCGTGCTTGCATATAAGCAGGCATTCATTTGTTCCCCCAAAATATTGCCCTCCAATAAATAGCGACATGTCTGTTCCGAAGCCACCCGATCACATCGCGACCCGACACCTACTCAACGTTAGAGGCGACATTTGGTTTGATGGGTTGGCTATGCGACGGTCATCAATTCTGTCCATCGAAGTTAAAAAAAAAATGTCTCGCCATTTCCACATGGTGTTACATTGCAGAGCCATGAACTGCTTTCTGACGAAAAAGAGACTGAAAAAAAAAAACAACCAACGGAGACGGTTTCACCTACGTAATCTATTCCCCATTTTCCCCCTTAACAGTGCTCATTAGACCTGACGCGTTAGGATAGCGCGAAGTGAGCTGGTGAATTTTCCCTGCCCATTTTGCTGGCGGGGCGAATTCGATTCAGTTATTAATGGACCACCGATAAAAGAGAGAGAGCGTAACGTGTAGTGCTATCGGAGACAGTCCGCTCTCGTTCGCTACCATAACCCGTAATTAAACCTGAATGCGCGGGAGTAGACCGACGATAAGTTCAGCCATACTTCTGGGATCATGCCCACATCAATTTTGTCGCTGACCTATTCACTGATTAATTCACGCTCTCAATGAGCATAGGTTTTTCTAAATTTCTTGTTCAGAACAGCAAAAACCGATCACTTTGAATCCTTTGGCATCTCCAATGCCAAAATCACTGTAATGGTTTGAATACTAGTATTAGCTTCACGGCTCTTTTTTAAACAAAATGTTAAAATCTATAATACATTTTGACAAACTTTAAAAAAATCGATCCAATGATTGAGTTTTCCTGATTCTCGGAAGAAGATACAACACCAGATTACTGAGTACCCAGAACAACACCCAAACCTTAATGACATTGTCAGTTTTTTGTTCATACTATGTAACTACGGTAAAAGATATTCACAAGGAAGAAATTGTCCAACAATAATCAGTGATCGTGCAAGTCTCTGTGTTCTTCGTTACTAGCGCCAGCATGAGAAAGTAAAATACGCGTTCGTTTGGTTTTATTTCTGCATTTTTAACATTTCGGTACAAAACAATTATTTTTCAACATTACTGACAACAGAACACAAAGTGAACAAGCCTTGGATATTTGTTATCCATGACGATCAAATAAAAGGAATTTCAGAGGGGAAAATGCAGCAGACCTCACATAAGCCTTTGCTTGATATGATGGTGGCTTGGAAATGCTATGCTATGCCTTACGCTTTGTCTTGGGCAGGCCTCTTGCTATCCAATAAATGGAGAAACATGCAGCATATTATCGAAACAACATTCCTGTAAATGTGATCAGCCGCAAGGTTGTGAGTTCGGCATTGACTAAATCAGAGCTAACGAAGTCCTCAAGAAAACCGAATGCGGCACATTTTCACCTACCCGCACACAGGAAACAGAATGTGGCTTTAAGAGAGCACAATAGAACGGACCAAATGTGGCGAAATTGGTTATGTCAAGCACTAGTTGAACTCAATTGCTCGATACTTAGTCCTTACCATGAGCATATAGGGCACAAATCATTGTATTGGACAGTGAGGAAACATGCAATTCAGCGCGACGTTTTGACTCTGTCTGAAACAGTAATGCAATAATGGCACAGGAGACAAGTGCCTTGCCGTGACGTGTGGGTACACAGACTAGAAAGGAAGTGGAAAATATGCTGCGTTTTTATCATTTTTTTTCGGAGTCGCGATGTCATATAGGCAATGCTATTCTTAAATTATATCACATTAGGTCTGACAGTTTGATTCCAGAATCGATCAATAGTAAACTTTTATGAGCTAATTGTTTGCATCAGACTATTTCAAACTGACTTCTTGACTTGCGCAAATCTAAGGCGTCGGATTGATTTTTTTTTTTCATTCCACGCACGATTAATTTTCCTTTTTCAGTGTGAGTCGTAGTTGGGCAGAAAGTTATTGTCTTTTTCTACATCCTTTAACCTGATTTCGTTTTCTTTCTTTTCTTTTTGTCTATGTTTTCTTCCTTGGGTACATGACATGTGTAACACCATCGTTGTTGGGTGTGTGCTAATGTCTCTTAAGTGTTAAGTGGGCCCGTATGAAGGGAAGGGTATTTGTGGGTAATTTGAGACGATTTAACGGTGTCACATTCTGCGTCGAGAAACGGGCAATCTTTTTCAGTTCAGTTCACCTCAGTTCGTTTTAATTGTCCACTAGAACATATAAAACAAAAAAGTAACAGATCAACGACAATCAACTATGATATGACAACGTAAATAAAACTAAACAAACTAATGATATAATCATAGAGATATACAGGTTCATGAAAGAAATAATATACCTGTATATAAAAGAGTAACATAATCATTTCAAGGTACAGATTTAGTGGAGGAGATCGCTTTCAATATAAACAGTGTGCTTAAGTGGGATGACGGCCTCGAAGTAACACAGTGTGTAAGAAAATTCTAAATTCGAATTGAAACTGTGGGAGCATGTTGCTGACAAGATACGGTAGAAGATCAAATCTTGTCAGCCTGTAGTTATACATATACAATAAATCGTGCCAAGTTTTACATATGATCATAAAAGAACAAATACCAGCGACAGAGAAGGGGACATCTGAAAAAGAGAGAAGTGAAATAAAAAAGATATTAAAAGCAATTAAGGGTTTGGAAGTAATCAATCGTGTCTTCACTTGTTTGCTGTTCTGTTTTCTCTCACATACATTCCCATTTAGCATAACCTTACAAGGCATGTTATGCTCCTTTGAGTACTGCTGCCTTTCATATTACAATGATGGCGAATCGCTTGGAGATTCATAAATTGTAATCGCTGGCTTTGCTGCAATGAAGGCCAGCTTCATATTTTCTGCATTTTGTACATTGCTTAGCTTCATATTTCAACAAAGAAGAAACTAAATAAAACATGATTTTCATGCACATTGTCAGTTAAACATTACTTTCTTTACATCAAGGAAAAGCAAACTTTTTTTCCCAAACCCTGAAGTGAAAGAATCGAAAGAAACATTTAATGTAAAAGGCTTATTTCCTTTTGAAATATTGAATGTAAGCAAAGTTATCCAAACAGTCTAGGGAATAATCTGGTTAGCGATGAATTTATTATCAGTGGAAATTCCACTGTCTAAACAGTGTGTGGAAGACAATTTCATCATGCTTTGTTTTCGCGCCAAATTCGCGCCGAACGGTAATATCATTAGATTCAGTGATTGTTGATTCGGACTTGGGGAAGGCGCTTGCATGGGCAATATTCCTGGAAGGACAATGTTCAGCGTGTACTGCATCATGTACCGCTGCGGAACTTTAATATGGGTCGATTCTTGAAGTAGGTTAGTGTGCGCGTAGGTGGGACTCTGGCGATATTTGAGACAAGCGTGTGATTTGGCGAGAAATCGAGATCCCTTGGAATCGTTTGAATCATCAGGGTATACCTTGCATTGATACTAGATCGATAACCCTTTAGTTACCCGCTATCTATCTATCTATCAATCTATCAGTCTATCTATGTATCTATCTACCAATCTATCTATGAATCATCCCTTTCTCTCTTTCTTTCTGTCTTTTTCCTCAACCACTTTGATATGTCAGCGCAATAAGTCCTCAGCGCGTTGATGACACTCAAATCGCCACTAAGATTTCAGATGTTATGCGATAGGCTGTGGCATCAAAGCGCGGGATTTGTCCTACTATGTCATGCCATTTGCCAAATCTGGTCATAATGTCAAGTTGAAAAGAGAGAGGGGCGGTAAAGGGAAAGGACAGAGAGAGGGAAGGAGGGAGCGATAGGGATGTGACTGCACCCTTCGAGAGGCCGGTATCGCAATCTCTCATCGTGATCAATTTCGATTCCGGAGGAGATGAAGGAGTGGAGGGGGGAGGGGGGAGGGGGAGGGGAAGGGCAGAGCTCTCGATACTATATCAGTGATATTGATGATTTGTTTGTTGCCGCACTTCCGGATGTGTTATAGGGCACCCTCAAAACCGGGGAGTACATACTGAGACCCTCTCGGCCCTTGATTCATCATACCGCAGACTTATCAGTGGCGTGTAGAGGATGCGGCATGATTGAAATCGCGTGTACACACGAACAAAAACGCGCCTCTCCTAGTCTCCTTGCACGCAGAAACAATATACACACATACTTAAGAAGGGACACGCCCAGGAGGGGGCGTCTCTTTTGTTGGTACGTTGTAGTCGTGGGTAGTCGGCGCGGGTCTTTGAAAACTTTTCACGCTCTTACTTCTGGTCCGAGCTGTAATGCAGACGGCGCTACAATGATGCCACCCAATGACTTTCTGCAGTAACTAAAAAGGGATATGCAATGAAAATGCACTTTGACTTTTGTTGATTTATGACACCCTCAACATCACCTATGTAGTCAAGTGACTATCAAAATTATTAGGTGTTATGTATTTTATAAAAGTTTTTCTTATGTCTTATATCTTCAGATAACTTGGATATGTCCACAGAAAACCTTACAAACCAAGATTTTGCCAGTGACATCATCTGTCCAATCAATAGTCAAGTACTAATATTTTAAACAAAAATCAATATATATCGCAATGCACCATACCCTATAGGTTAAGCATAACTTGTTTCAGTGTCACTAATGATAACTTATAATGATTAACAAAAGACATCACAGGGACACACGCAAGTCAAGTGATGATCAGGGTATTATGAATCAGTACCAGCCAATATGCATTTTGCATTAGTCTCTTTATGCCTGTATGATTTTACAGTACAACTGTATATCAAAGTTGACCTTATTCAATGGAATGAAATAAATTAGGCATAAATTCGAAATTTCATCCAAACACGATAAAAATGGAATTTCAGATTTCACACATTTTCGGCAAAAAAAAAAATGATAGTGATCGAAAGCACATATTAGAAATATATCCATTAGCAGGGATAATGATGTCATTAATTCACATCCCTCTAACGGAGGATTATAGAAAATTAAATCTGAATAACCCAAAACAGTGTAACATCCAATATCAACAGTAGAATTTACTCCCTGCTCATGTGATTACTAACATTACTGTGTTTTATTTTCTTCTCTGGTCTTCTGTAGACGTTTCAGGGAATTGCAAAAAGAGGAAGAAGTAGAACCACTTTCATCCGTGTACCGAAGAATGACACAGGCCTTGATAGCATTAATGAACTGAGGACAGCCATGTTAAGCTACGGTCACAAAGAACCGTGACTTCGTACAAATTCTGGAGTTCGTAGAGATTCGTAGATGGGGCACAAATTCTTACGGCCTTCTTACGAATTTCGTACGAACGCTGTTTAATTCGCAAGAATAACTTAAGACCTGTTAGAGAAACGAAATGATTTTCAGTTATACAATGGCCCTAGAATTCGTACTTTCTTCGTAAGAATGCCTTGAGTTGTTATTTCGTCAGACTTACGGCCATCTTACGATTTCTTTTTGTCGTAAGATGGTCGCACGTGCAACTCACGGCACTCTCAAGTCATTCGTAGGAAGATTTTACGATTTGTTTGTATATTTTGTCGGGTTGTTAAAAAGACGCTGACGTGTCCTGTCGACAATTCTGTAACAGTTGAAAGTTTTATACTTTAAGATGGCAGCAGTGCCAAGGAGACTACAACTGCAGCTGCTCAAACTTTCCCCCTCTCGCTCCTTCATCCTCATCTCCCTCCTTTCTTTTCTTCCCCTTCCCCCTTTCCCTTTGATTGCCTTCCCTTCTGGTCCCATATTTAACAGAGATGCTTTCGGTCGAACTCCTAGAACAGAGTGAGGATTTGAACTTGGCGCGTTTGGCTTTATACCCCCTAAAACTCAACATTTGCACATTTTTTTTTTGTACCTACGCCTTACGAGTCCCTTACGAACGCCTTAAAAACTCGAAGAGTTGTTCGTAAGAACGCCGTACGAATCTCCGTTCGTAAGGCATTCTTTACAAAAGACGTGAGAGCCCTCTATGAACGACTTAAGGCGTTCTTACAATCATCGTAAAAATTTAAGGCTTCTAGAATTGTCTCTCGACCCTACAAAAGCTTGCGTAGTTCTTACGATGTTCGTATGACGTTCGTACGGCCGCCTTGGAAGAGAGGATTTCGTACGAAGTTAAAAAAATCTTGAACAAGACCATCGATTAGGCTACAAACTTACGAACGGTCTACGAACGGTCTACGAACGCTGGTTTCGTACGGCCTTCTTAAGAAGATAAGAAATTGTCTAAAAATCGTTCGTACGGCGTTCACAGCAGTTCTTAAAGGCACTCAGTCGTGGCGAGTGGTTTGTGCGGCACGGAGACGAACGCAACACGCTGCCTACCCCATTCTGTATCAAATGTAGTGACCCCGAATGAGAATAGCGCTGGCTCAATGGGTCAGCGAACAAAACGCGTAGGCTACAAGAGCGCTCTCTGTGCTAATCTCCTAACCCAAAATGGCTGTCCGAGCGAGCCACGTGAGCTTCCGAATGGACGCACACACTCAGTGCGCATGCGCATGAAGAGAGGCCAAAAGAGCCACGCGTCTTCTGGCCTCTCTCCTCCAATCACCGCAGCTCGCGGTGACAATATTTATGTATGATGCGTACACACACATGCACACACACACACACACACACGCGTCTTCTGGCCTCTCTCCTCCAATCACCGCAGCTCGCGGTGACAATGTTTGTGTATGATGCGTACACATACATGCACACACACACACGTGTCTCAGTGGCAGCATTGTCCCACACGTTTATGGATATAGCACCGAGTTTGGCATTGCGCAATTGCATGCACAAACTTCGGTCGTTCGGAGTTTACGTACCATTAGGGATGGCGATCGGCTGCCTTTAATGGTATTTGTGACCGAGCCATTAGATAGACAGGTTTGGATGTCCAACTTCGTTTATGGAACTCGACATGACATGGGCTAAAGCTAATACATGCCCTCGAATCAGTAGTAGTAGTGCCGAGTAGTAGTAGTAGTTATAGTAATAGTACTAGTACTAGTAGTAGTAGTAGTAGTAGTAGTAGTAGTAGTAGTAGACGTTTTACATGTAGGCCCCTAGGGAAATTCTCAAACAGCAAAACTATAAATTATAATTTCATGGCAAATTTCAGATATAGATTGAACTAAATCCGAGTGCATTCAGATGTTACATGATATACATGTACATGAAATTCTTCCAAGCTTGAGATCAAGATAAGCATTAAAAAAACTTTCAGCAAGTGTCATGAACTGAATATTAGCCGAATTGACCGCAAACCAACAATTATTCTAAGACGAACGCGGAAATCGACCTCCGTGTGTAAGTACTTAGTAAGTCATTGCTGTCAATGTTGTTACGCCTTTTTGCCATTCTTGTGATGCCTGGTAACATATTTCCCCTCTCCTTCCGCCCATGATACCTCTATCACTATGCAGCGACAATTCTATGTAAAATAGAAAAGGGATGCCAAATGCTGATTTATGTAAATTATATTGGTGCTAATAGGTGAGTAAACAGCAGGAAATATTCCGGCAATCTCCTTTTTGTTTTGTCGTTACACAAGTGATCGCGGGGCAATTCGGTCACGAGACCGTAGTAAAGTCGTTACTACGTTCGTTAAAGTTGTTGACCACGACTGTTGCATAAAACGTACCCATATCAAAATTCAAACGAGAAAATGAGTAAGACTTCTCACCGAATTCGCAAGTCAGAGACTGTCGGGGGACCTCAGGTAAACGTAACCATGATTCATTCAGCACCTTACGTTTCGATTAGTCACAAGTTCGAAGAAAAAAAAACGAGGGGAAAGAAGCTTCAATGAATTAAGAATGCCTGGCCGCTGGGATGTTAGCCTTCAATTTAGAGAGTCAGTTTATACAATTTGCACGCCATTATACGCTGCAGACACAGTTTTGCACCATCGGGGAGGGGGTTACACGTCACCGTGTGTTTGTTATGCTACCCTAGCTCGCTATCGATCACCCTAATTGGCATCGATTTAACCGCATTTCGATACCGATCACCTAACCTGTGGGAGATCCGCTCGGATTCCGCTGTGTTTTCACAGTGGAATGAGAGCCGTCATTTCCGTCCGTACACGGTCGAAAACGGTCGCATTTCTCCTACGCGCCGGAAGACAAAAAGCGATGCAGTCGGTCTATTGATACGTCAGAGGCTTGAGTTACACATGACAAACTATTACTCGTCCCCGAGACTCTCGGGTTTTATGTAATCTACTAAAGGGTCACATTTTCCGTGACACAATTTCGATGAACTGATTCCCCCTACATGAAAACAACCATAAGAAAAAGACGACGGTAACGGTTTCTTTAAAGTATGGGTAAAGGATTAATATTGCTATATTGTCCAACCATGATGAAATATCATCATTCGCTTGTCTCTCTCATTACCTACATTTTCTTTTGTTTTCTTTTTCTATCACACAACCTGACAATTACAGGCTAAATCATGGTTATTTTCCACGTAAATGAATTATTGCATGCAAAATCACCGGAAACACATTAAAAGTAACACCAGTACAAATTCAATGTCCCTTACTGACAATTAACTTTTGACGGTAGTAAACCTTCAAAAATCTTCTTTAAAAAATAGTTAGACTCGTCATGAAAATAACAAAGTGGAAGATATTATTTCGCTACAGGCATAGTCTCATTCAAAAGTTTACATTCTGATAGACAACGTTGTTTATAGAAACTGCAGCAAAAAGTCAAATATTGAGCCCTCCACTGATTAAGCAGCGCTATTCTGATGACCCGCCAATTTAGATAGCACAGTGTAAGGCTTGCTCGCATCCTCTGCTTCTGAACACTTTTTTAGAGCGCAGAAATGAATGCAAATTCTATCATACTGCGCTGCAAGAACGTCTGATGTACATTGTATCACAGCCCAGAATTGAATTAGTCAGGCAAAAGAAAAAAACAGAATAATTGAAAGAAGGAACATAGTCTTGAGTTTGAGTTTAAATATTTGTTTATAGATCTGGGAGACGTATTCCAGAATTTGAAGACATCTCATCTGTTCAACTTTGTTCGTTTGTTTGTTTGTTTGTTTGTTTCTTTTTCAAATGAATTCAGGATAATGTTAAAGCAATGTTATCGATGGAGGAGCTTAGAAGAAACTTAACTTAAAAGTATATCACACATACACATATGCCTATATACATATCATATGTATGATAAGTTTTTATATACATATAATCAAATATTCATTAGAGACCATCTGATTGTTATTTAACGCATCGCACATTTAGCATTTCCATCGCATATTCTACCAAACACTGCTCTTTAACCTCTTCACGTTGAACCGGTTCATTGTTTCAAAAAATGACAAGGTTTGCGCCATGCTGGGCGTCCAGAGACCGAAAGGTTGGGCGAAGCAAGCTGGTAAGGTTCCGCTTGGCCTGACGAGTTCGCCTGGCTGGAATTTTAATCGAGCTGGACAGCTGGGCTGGAGGTGGGTGATCGCTCCCCGGTAGCTGAAGCGTATACACGCGTACCCCTGGCCGTCATCTCGGGGTATCCACAGCCGCCACGCGAGGTTGGGAGGAGGGTGGGGGATTTAGGTCTGAAGCTAGAGGCGAGATGTAAACATTACTGGAGGGGCTTCAGACTTTCGAAAGTACTCGTTTATTGTCATGTTTCTGACTCGTTTTCCTAAACGCGTTTTAGGTTACGAAGTGTTCATTAAATGATGGCATTCATCCACGGAATGAACGTACATTGTAAGAAACATGCACGCACTGAGGACGGCGTGAATCCAAAGTCAACCTGAGCTCTACCTTCAATCATTTTGTTTGACTATTGTAGGTGTCACACCGTTTTTACTACCGCGATTATCCGTAGCCGTACGTGGTTTTAGAAACATGATTGTGAAAAGCGGGTTCAAACTGGCCTTCATCAGATTTACATGATTATTAAACTCAATCGGGCCGAAACTCGTTTCTAAACGCCTTACAAACAAGTCCGTTCGTATATGTGACAACCCCATTCTACCATGAGGTGATCTGGTAAGAGGGGAGTGATCCCCTCATTATCAAACTGCAAAGTTCACACTCCACTGCCCATCGTAACTGATTACCTGTCCGAGCTGGTAGAGCAAGCCAACGTTCTGGCTTCAAGCAGGCCAACATCAATTACCAATATCTTTAACATCTGTTTATGTACGAGGGGTGTTTTGTGCAAACATGTGCGTTAGTACTTGTGGCCACGTTGGTAAGGCCTACCCCAAATTGTATTACGTATATGAAAAAAATTGTATGCCTCGTTCGTGTTAAAAAGGAATTAATCTGTGTCTCCAAGACACAGTGGTGTTCGTCAGCTCTACATTTTTTTTTTTTGGCGTAAAAAAAAAGGCTAACGGTTGAACAATCTAAATTTGGCACCCAAAACTGATTCCTTTCAACGTTTCTTGTTGTTACAAGCAGATCGTTCTTTTAAAAGGTTATTTATACAGTGCCTTTACCATAAGAGCTAAGCAGAATGGATCCTTAGGTCGTAATAAACTTCAACGTAACAGAATGATTCTTTAATCTGGTATGACATTGTGGTATAACAGCAGGCAAACATTATAATCGATCCGCGAGATTGACAATGGAGGAGGAGCACTGATATCATTCTAATTAAATTGATGATTTTGCCGAAATACGCGCATTTACATCTTTAATACTGAATGTTTCCCAGAAAGGTATACGAATTCACACAACAAAACCAGATATATATATTTTTTTTTTCAGTGCAGATAATAGGTATAGGTTGGCTCACTGTAGGAAAAGGAAACTAGTTTCTTAAGGAAAATCTCAGGGGGGGGGGGAAATAGATGTGAGTTATAAACCGAAATCAGAACAGAGTGTATAGGTTTTGGGGAAAATGTTCAGATAAGAGTATCCGCTGCGACACGCTGACCCGCAACCGAAACACGGCCGAGCGTGACTTTCATAGAAGTTGTATAAAAACTGACTCTCAATGGGGGAGGCGCAGCAAAGACGGAAACAGAATTCTGCCCCCCCCCCCCATGTCTGGCTTGAATATAGTAGATGGCAGCTGGTGTACGGGGCAAATAATTCCTGAAGTGCGAACCAGGGGTAACTATCCCGTCAACCTCGGTAAGCATGAACCAACCAATCACATACCAGCGTTCACCCATACACGCATCCCTCGCATACATAAACTTACATGCGCTGTTCTTTTTCCTTTGGGAATTATGTTGGGATGGTTTTATGTGTGTGTGTGTGCGTGTGTGTGTGTGTGTGTGTGTGGTTGGGTGTGTGGGTGGGTGCGTGCGCGTGTGTGTCTTGGATCCCTTCCTTGTTTGCTCTTATTATGGCATAATTCATCACATTTGTTCGAATAATCGAGCCATAGCATTTTGCTTCATCTTATTGTCTCGTCCGAGATAATATTAGCCGTGACGTTTCTAAGATGTGTGAAATAAGATCCTTTTTCTGTCTTTGTTTTTATCGTTATTTACATATTCACCAATATATCTTTATTTCTATTCACCATGACTCCTTCAAACTAGTGCGTGGAGGCTCTTCTAAGTAGCTCACTATTTATTACTCCAATGAGGAGATATTACACTCATTAAGTTCACATCTTATGAAGACGGAGTAGCGATGTTGCGGCGCTACGGTGCTTAGCTCTTCAAATTATTCATGGACATAAAATATGCAAAGATCTCAACCTGCCCCCGTTTTATAGACAGAGGCGAGGTGTGCTGAGTACTATGGTATTGGCGACTCATTAAGGCTATCATTCACACACTCAAACATACACAACACGCACGCAAACACACACACACACACACGATATGACATGCCATCATAATGGTTACAATTAAGTTGACGTTATTATTTACTTCTAACGGATCAGATGTATTTTCATCATAAATGTCCCTTCCCTTCTTCTCTCACGGATTTTCTCACTGTCTTTTTGTCTTTTCTTTCTCTTCCCTCCCCCTTTTCTCTACACCCACACACACACCCGCGCACACACACAACGGCAGTAAATAAGATAATTATGTGTGTGTATATATTATGAAGAGCTTGCTTCCAAAAGGCGCTAACTCCATTGAAAAAGGATTGAGTCAGTGCCTTTTGGAAGCAAGCTCTTCACATATATATACGTGCTTATTTCATTTATTGAGGTTTTCTGGACATACTATATAGTTATACAAGTAGCTCTAAATTCATTTAACAAGCCAATGAAAGTGATATATGGTATAGATGACTGTGACAGCATCTACCCTTCCAATTACTCTTTGCTTTTTTTTTTAAACGCCTTATTATTGTACTTTAGTTTCCGTCATCTCTTTCTGTCAACTGGGCCCCGTTTTATGAAGAGTTAGAATTGATTATAAAGTTGATTTCAACTGTAAGTCTATGGCAACCTGTGTGGTAAGGAAAATTAAAATCGATTTTATCTTTTGATAAAACGGGGCCCTGGTCAACTTGAAGAAGGTGTACTTAATCAACAGTTTTTGTTCTTTTTTTTTTCACTGACAAAATCACGCTAAATAAGGCTCTCGCAAGATACAGTAAATCTTCACGTGCCAAAAGTGAGTATTTCTGTATGTACCGTGTGAGATGCAGTTCACGCGAATATCAGGCTTATTTCTAAATTTTCATAATTTACGTCTTGTCAGCTGATTTCTTATACACACTATGAATCATTTTTTCCAGCATTTCTTTTCCGGTTTCATTCAAATCAGCAACTCGTTTTCTTTTCCTCCAAAATAGATAAATTTTCCGCAAAAAGATATAGAAGAGGCAATCCATGTTGATACAAAGAATGTGTGAAAGATTTCATTGATTTTTTTTTCTGAGGAAAGACATAAAAAATATCTGCGTATATTTTAGAACTGCTCACTCGCGAAGAGGGTTTAGAGACTCAAACTTTTTTTTTTCAAATGAGGATAACAGTCCGTGATAAGTGACTGCAAGTATCAAACGACATACAATGACAAGTATTATTCCTTTAAACCTCTAGGCCTATGTATTGTACTCACCTGGGCTTGAATGCTTGTAGATAAGTGTGAATAGTATATTCGAACCATACGAGATGATTAGCTGCCGATATCTGAGGGGAAAGGGAGGGGAAACAAAATAGTAGAAACTTTAAAATTGCAACTGCTGCTCGAAATACGCAAGAGTTTTAACATGTAACCAGTGCGATACAATATAAAATGTGTTCACTAACGTTTACGTTGTGTACGAAATGTAGCAATGGGTGTAACACTTGTAGGCGCAGGTAAAGAATATATTGTACTCTAGTCCACAGTGATAAAATTGAGAGGTCGTAAAAGCACTTCATGTGTAAAATAACTTTTTTTAATGCAAAGACATTATATGCCTATGATGGCTAAAACCCTTAAAACATATCAAGAATACTGGAAAGGCAGGCATTGCGATGTGTTGATTAGTGTTATTTTAATCACCAATATATAGGGACACCACCTGTTTTTTTTTCTGACGCAACAAGAGAAATCACAGCACATACACACACACACACACACACACACACACAGTACAAACGATATAACACAAAACCATTAACACAAGCATGAACGCGAATGCTCATTATACAAAAAAAAACTGCAGAAAAAAAAACAACTCGTAAAAACACGGCTCAAGGCTTCTATACTGCAGTATACGTTTGAAGATATGGTTGCATGAGCTCATATTGTTAGAATCTATCGTAGAGGGCGTTATGTCAGTGAAAGATACGGAAAGTATTCCTTTCGCTGCGCACAATGTTTGTGTATGTCTTTGCTTGTGCGCTTAAATTGTATTTGGTAGAGCCTACTTCAACTGCCGTGTTATTCAATCAACTTAGAGGAGTGTGTCCAGTTGGGAGGTTTCCACGGAAGTTTTTTTTATGAAGTACTATAATTACGAGGTTTACTCTGTACTCATCAAGTGGTAAAAAGGTCGAAATCACTGTCGTTTTATTTGTCATGCACATCACATCAATGATTAAAAAAAAGTGTCAAAGTAAGTGCACAAACACTCTTCTTTCATGAAATACTGAGATGTGAAACAAATAATCCGTGCAAAATTCTAGACTATATCCATTGATAAGATGCCGGGTTTTGAAACATTGACGAAAATCACATTTCAGATGCTTCTCCAGCGTTTTCCGTCGTTTTTTTTACCCTGGTTTAAGATTATGAAGACACAAGAGAGAAAAAAAAATACGCTCTGTATCAACCGTGTCAATTTCAAGCAAAACTGTGTACATAATTCAAACATTTGAGTTTGAGAAATCACTAAATTGCCGGGCATGCGAACCTTGTTGTGTTTTTTTTTTTTTTTTTTTTTTTTTTTTTTAATCCGTTACCTCTCCTGCCCACGGTCGACAAACAAATATCTGCCAAATAAGTCCATCGCCGAGTCAATCTGTGACATTCACAAAGAAACAGCACCTCGTCCTGCCGTTGGATTTCTACCTGCTCGCGGTGGAAACCGGAGATCGGATAAGACCTTTCACCTTCTTTTCTATTTCGCCCCCTTAAATTTTTAAACCGTCTGGATGTCAAAATTCACAGGCACGCTCGAGACTGGTAATCATCCACTGAAATACGAGACATTGCTTTCCCCCTTTCGCCATCTCGGGGAGCCTTTGGATAGCTTCCGAAACTGCACCACGTTAAAGGGACATTAACCATTTTGACCTTGTTCCATCCTACGCTCATATCATGACAGTTTTGAAAGGGCGACTGAGCATTACACACCGTTTGGGAGCGGTCGATCATTTTTCCAAAGCTCACGGAAGAGATAAGCTAGCCCACTAGTTCCTCACCAGGACAGAGTGTGCCATGTAACTACAGTTGTACGATATTACACGAGGATAAAAAAACCCCCAGTAATGACGGCTCTCCTGATAAACTAATCGACTGTGAGATCATGGGCATGATAAGAATAATTTCTCTCTACCTTTTCTTCAAGTCAGCAAAACGCAGTTTTCTCCATTCCTACAACTACATCGACATCACTGAAGAAAGTTGTCATGCTGGCGCATGTGTAACCTTAGATATGAAAAGTATATCGAATATGTAACTCAAAAATTTTAATTTCATTCCAGTAGTCACGTCGAGTATCAGTGTAATCGTCAAAGATGTCAACCGACTTACCATGATGCACCATTTGGTTTGAAGCTGTGATAGATTCCGTCTTTTCATCGCATTCTTCTTCCAGCAAAAATCATAACTAGTATAATCAGCAATCGAATTAAGTTTAATTGAATCGATTATGTGTAATCATACGTGTATGAATGTTTCTATGTGTATTTATGTATTTATAGTTCTACCTATGTAATGTATCTATGCATACATGTTACGATGTATCCATCTTAGGTACTAGCTACATAAATTTATCCCTCCCTACTTCTATCTATCAATTTTCTATTTGCCGTCCATTTCTATCTACAATGTATCCATGCTATCTACCGCACTATTATTATTTACATCCCCTCCTGAACTTTTTAACTGACCATTATCCTATAGATTCCGTGACTTTTTCCCCACCTGACCTATATTTTCCCATTTTTCACCTCACCATGATTATTTCTAGTCAGCCGCTGTTTGCCCAGTGCAGCTGCGGCCACCTTCTCCCACAGGCCGTGCGGGCTAGTCCCAAAGTAGTTGTATTTAACTAGAGAAAGAGAGTGGCGGATAGTGGAGGGGGGGGGGGGCAGGGAGGGAGAGAGGGGGAGAGAGGGAGGGAGAGAGGAGAGATAGAAAGAGCTGCTGGATGAATGGCGACCCCTTTTGATGAAAGTTGTGTTGATTTAGACATCAGCAGCGCATACGAGTTCTTATTCGCGATTCGGTGCCAGTAAACAATCTCTGTTTGCCGAACATGATATACACTCGAATTTCAAGCTAATGTACTTTTTTATTCTCCTTGCGATTACTCCTATTATTGTCGGTGGAATTGTTGAAACAGCTGTTAGGGGCTGTCATGCACCTTTTTCACGCTGTGCTCAGGATTTCTATTACAAAACGGGATACCGGCAAGAATCGCGTTTTGAGTTTGCATGTTGATTGGTGAGCGTTGAATGGGACTGATTATTCCCTGATTTAAAGGCCCCTCTCACTTTTTATGCCCACCGCCCCCAAAAATGAAATAAATATTTGAATTAATAAATAAATACATAAGCAAACTAAAAGATAGGTAAATAAATGAATAAATAAATGAATAAATAAATGAATAAATAAATAAATAAATAAACAAATAATGATAATAGGATTTTCTAATAATGCCCTTTACCACTCGATCTGAGTGTAGAAAGGGCATGAAATGAATAGATAAATACATGAATAGATAAATAAACAAATAAATAAGTAACCAAATATATGGATACATACATCCAAACAAACATACATACATGCATGCATACATACATACATGCATGCATACATACAACGTACATATATACATACATGAATAAATAAGTAAGAAAATAAATAAACAAGTAAATAGATAAATGAATGAATAAATGAATAAATAGATAAACAAATAAATAATAAATAGATGAATAAATAAATAAATAAATAAATAAATAAATAGATAAATAAATAAATAAAAAGATAAAAGCAAGGGAACGAGAAATCAACTGGTACGGAGCCAAAGTCTGAGTTCTAAGAAACTGTGTTTATGATAACTGCTTGAAAAACATTATCAGTTTGGGCTAGTAGCTGTCAAGTCCGGCAAGTGTGCCAACAAAGTTGGAGTTTAAAATTACATGACGACATAAGAATTAAGTAATGTGAGTATGCGTAGAATTTTACTGTAAAACCTTCTGGTATTATGGGACTGAAAAGATCTGGAAGAGAGGTAAGGGATTAGAAGTAATAATGGGAAGGGAGTAATTATCGAATGATCTGTTGAGGGCCATTTCAATGACGAAGAAGCAAATTTCCCCTATACGTATAGGACATACTTTATAGCTATAGCATGTTGAATTCCAATACGTCATTAAAGAAACTAAAATAAAAGTTTTTATTCTTCGTAAAGTGTTACTCACTACTGCCCACTGGCGTTAAATTATTGTGAAGCAGGCACTATAATATGGACGTTTTCGTTATTCAAGCATCTAATCTAGTGATTTATAAACAGAAATGGGAATTAATTCGTAAAAACGAATACTTTTTTATCTCCTTCCTCCTCTCGAGTAATAATATCAAAATTAATGTCCACATTTCTTGCAAGTACCATAATATGTTATCGCATGTGGCTGAAAAGATATTTTTAGAAACGGAGGGTATGGCCGGATATTAATTACAATAAATATAGAACTCCTGTTTCTGTAGTGAAAAATAAGCCCTTTCAGTAGTCTGTTTTGGAAAGAGACTGAAATTCAGCTCTTCTTTGCAGACATGGACGTTTGTTTTTGCACCCTTCCCAACATGAGAGGTATCATCAAAATATCATCAGATGTCGCGTTTTTTTCCCCTCGCCTGAGATGAAGATCTCTTAGATCGATCACCTTGCGATTTCAATTTCTCTCTTCCTTCATCAACAACAACTCGGAATATCGTTATTCAGCCCACGGGGAATTAGAGATAAACGAATTGCTGTATTCCAATTGCATTACTTTCGACGCTTGAGCAGTAAATGTATCGGTTTGCATCTATAAGCCGTAAACTCGCGTAGAACCGTATGGAATTCCACACTTCCGTTTGCAGACCTTCCATTGTCCCATGATGCTGGTTTATGTATATATATATATATATATATATAGTTCTTTCAGTATATATATATGTATATATATATATATATATATAGTTCTTTCAGTATATATATACGTATATATATATATATATATATATATATATATATATATATGTGTGTGTGTGTGTGTGTGTGTGTGTGTGAGACAATGAAGCCCAACTCGGTACTAGGGAGCTTTTAGATCTCTGCAAGAAGTAAGAGACCATAATAAACGAGCAAACTAAAGTGATAGTCGACGAATCCAGCCGCAGCAAATCGTAATGTCATCATGAAGGAACGCATCGTGGGTTCCTTCCATCACCTCTTCTCGGAGGGCAAAACGAAGTGATACTAGGGAAACAGACAAGGAACACGATAACTACGTTAAAGCGAGAGAGGAAGATGGGGTGGGCTAGTAGGAACAGCGTTGTATGTTAATACATAGGCGCGTCGTAGTGGCAGGCATTACATGATCTTCCACCTGCTAAAACTAGGAATGTCTATATGGACGGTAACATGCCTCGTACAGTCGCTGCCGGGCTTTCGAGAGCTTCGATCCGTCCAGTTTATCACGGTAAACACAAAAATGAAATTAGAACAAAGAGAAGAAGTCCTGGCGGGTTAGGATGAAGGTAAGGCGACAGATATCGATCTCTCTCTTAACCCCACCTTTAATTCGCCCATAGTGCACGTAACCCTTTCTCGGCAGTGGCGCCCCTCTCTGAGTGGTCATGATCTTCGCGGAAACACGAGAGGCGTAACGCGTTTTTCCCGCCCGCATTTAGAAACATCAGACCAATTTTGGCGGCAACGGTGGGATAGTTTTTCGGCTCTAATTGTGGATCGTGACGGTGTTGTCTGTTAGCGGGCCAGACACTGCCATGTACGAACATGCGCCTTTTCAAAGAATTCTGATCATCGTGGTCGGCACTGTTGTCTCGATTGCTTTGTTTAAAGAGCCGACGAAGGGACATTGAAAGTTTCACGCTCGTTGGAAAAACGGGTGGAAGACGTAAGGAAGGCAACATGGGGAAATATTCAGCGAAGAGGATGCCCTACGTCTGCAATTGACTCAATATACTTCATTTGAGAAATCCTTGATTCTGATTGCTCAAAATTACGGGCGTAAATTCAATAACTGCCTTCAGCCCAATAGTATCCACCAAAGTGCCCATTGGTTTTATACGACTCCATAGTACTATATAAACCGCCCTCTTTTAGATCTCAGCGGTACGCATATCATATGCATGCACTGTAGCGGGAAAGGTGACCACTTGTCCGATACGATCGCAGTGCAAACGTCAATGACAGCGCAGATGTTTGAATTTGCCAACGCAATTGCGGTCTACCAAGTAAAAGTCCATTTAATTCCAATTAGTATATAGAACAAATACGCCACAGTAATCCATATATGAACACAACAAAGTAGTCCACATTATAATTATGAATAGTATTTTTATTGTTTTGTTGTAGCTTTTTTTCATAGTCTCCAAGCAGATACTATACTATCTGCTGATATCTTGTCTAGCCTTATTCGATGGCTTTAGGAGTATACTTAATGTTTGTTTGGAGAAACGTGTGCTTTTTTAAGGTTCTCGTAAAAAAAAAAAGAGTTGTTGGAAAATTGATTCTTTCCAGGTAAGACATAATCCTTGCTGCTGGATCCATAATAGACTGTAACTCACAAATAAAAGTTGAAGAGGATCATAAAGGTAAATAATGTTTTTCTTTTATCTTCAACAACTTCGAAGCGATTCTAGTAAAAGAGAAGATCATTTGGCGACTGCTTGGTGCCAGAACATTGCGATTTTTTCTTCTTCGGCATACGATGGATTAAAAACGATCGGACTGATAGTAACCAATACGTTTTAGTATTTATGAAGAGTAAACAGCTTGCTCTACATACATAGTATCAATACAAAAACTTTGTAGACAAGAAAGAATGAATATTTACAACCACCTCAGTCGGTTACAAAAAAAAATCTAATCTAAATATGATAAGGTACAAAGTGTTTACTTGTTCGTTGTCGAATGCGATTCGAAGTACACGGGTAAGCTAATCTATAGGAACCTGTTCTGTCGTTACCAGTCTTTTCACGGTTACAGCTCGTTATTCCGAAGGTTCGTTATTCCGAAGGCTCTTCAGTCCGAAGTTTCGTTATTCCGAAGGTTCGTTTTTCCTAATTTCATTTTCGGATTAACAAATCTGCGGAATAACGAACCTTCGGAATAACGGCACAAATGTTCGGATTAACGAACCCTTTTTCATTTTCGGATTAACGAACCTCTAGGTGTAGGGGATTTGTGTGTTTCGGATTAACGAACCTTTGGAATAGCGAACTTTCGGAATATCGAACCTTCGGAATAACGAACAGCACCCCTTTTCACGCGGGCAAAATATCATTTATGTTGCCGTCGCTCCTAAGTGATCAATCGAGTTGAATAGTTCTGTTTGCTAGTAACAATTGTTATCAGAAGCTAATTAAAAATTAACATACTCATTCAAAGGCGGACGAGTTGTCGTCACAAACGCCATGCACAGCGATGATTGATCGAGTTTAAAAAGCGGCTTTTACACGGTAGTGTGTCTTGCTCAGAATAAACAAGTGGACCGTGCGCGGCACTATCAGTGAGAAGGTTGCGGGTTCAGAGCCAAACACTGAAATTTGTCCTACTGACCGTCCATAGTGCTCATCTCTGGACAAGTGTTGTATATATCTAATGACTATCTGGGCGGGACTGGATGGGCATTTTTATGTGCGTGCGTGTGTGTGTGTGTGAGGGGGGTGAACAAATTGGGCTGGAGTATTTGTTGCACTTTGAGGTGCAGCTTTGATTCGAATGAATACAACGACATATGAAACGGCGATATGATATAACAAACAAAGTAACCAAAACAAGTGCCACAAACACCTTTATGCTCGTCAGCACCACAACGATTTGCGGATCAGCGAATTGCATTGGGAATTCTAACAGCTGGGAGCAGCGAATTTGCATTCAGACAAGACACTTCATCCTCCGTGCCTAATCCTTTATAGGAAACTTAAAAGTCGTTGGTCCCACAGTAGGTTGCTCAATACCACCGGAGTTCTTCCTCAAAGACCACACGTTTAATCACAGAAATGAGAAAAGTGGTGACATTTAATAGTGAATATTCAACTTTTTGCTTTCTGTTTTCATTCCAAATACTGAAAGAAAAAAAAAAACAGAAGAGAACAGAATTAAAATAAAGGTTGTTTTCTGCTTCCATTATTTCAAACGCTATAGTAATTACTGCCTGGAGTGGTGTGGAATCCACGGCTGATGGAGATGGTGTTTCCTTTCTCGGGGCTGTGCGCCTTTGACAGGAAGTATCGAATGTTGTAGGAAGCGATATCGACGTGACCCCCTCACACTTTCTTATCTCACATCTTCTTTTTCCCCCTCATAAGTGGAACGCTCATTTCGTAACCCCGATTTGAGTTGACGCTTGGCGACAGAAATCTTATAAAATCGTATCGCATTATTAACAATAAACTCGCGTGTCTTCCGCGCCAGAACTGGGGGAAAAACAAACGTTGTGATTACTAGAAGTAAATAATCCTAGTGAAAATCACGCACGAAGCACGGTTCGATTACCAGACAATGCGCTTTCCTCTTAGTTCTTCTTTATCTGTGAAGAAAACTATGGAGCGGCTTATTTTGTTAGGCCAATACTGCTTATTTCACCAAGTTTCGTCAACATCATAAGGATGTTTACAATTCATCTTTATATTTTGTAGACAATGATGATGTATACATTTTCTTTTTTTTTTCAAATCGGAATGCAATCACACTGCTATAGTTTCTCTTTTTTACGTCGGTGTTAATGTAGCTAAAAGGTCTACGACAGCTGCGAAATAATAACTTGAATGAACGCCAATGAACTGTCTCTTCGCTTTACTCACTTTACATGACTGTTGTCATATTCTTTTTCTGCAATTTTGTGTAAGCTTGGAAAATGTCTATGTTTCCTCTAGTCTGAATAAAGTTGAATAATTCACTTTTTCAGAATATAAATGACACAGAATTCGCACTGTAAAATAATGTGTCATCGGTAACAGTGGTGCAATAATCAAAATATTCATCAAGTTATGCAATATCATTTATGGTAATGCGTACGATAAGAATGATTATCTTAATTAGTACTAATATTGTTAGAGAGAATTCCTTGTTCGAGGAGTCGGCCATTGTCATTCTGCATTCAATGTGAACACATCAAACCAAGGCCAAACATTCAATCAAAACGTACGTGAGACCACGACATTCAGAGCAAAGATTTTAATGTTCAATCAACACGACGTTTGGACGGTTCGGTGTAAAAATGGCAGAGGTAAAAATGGCAGAGGTAAAAATGGCAGGATAAAAAATGGCAGGGGTAAAAATGGCAGGGGTAAAAATGGCAGAGGTAAAAATGGCAGAGGTAAAAATGGCAGGGGTACAAATGGCAGAGGTAGAAATGGCAGAGGTAAAAATGGCAGAGGCAAAAATGGCAGAGGTAAAAACGGCAGAGGTTAAAAATGGCAGAGGTAGAAATGGCACAGGTAAAAATGGCAGAGGTAAAAATGGTAGAGGTAAAAATGGCAGGGGTAAAAATGGCAGAGGTAAAAATGGCAGGGGTACAAATAGCAGAGGTAAAAATGTCAGGGGTAAAAATGGCAGAGGTAGAAATGGAAGAGGTAAAAATGGCAGAGGTAAAATGGCAGGGGTAAAAATGGCAGAGGTAGAAATGGAAGAGGTAAAAATGCCAGAGGTAAAAACGGCAGAGGTAATAATGGCAGAGGTAAAAATGGCAGAAGTACAATGTCAGAAGTATAATGAGAGCGATTTCGTGAGATATAAACGTATGAAGAGGTTTCGAATGATAACCTAGCCAGAGCAAACTGTATTTATCGAATTTTCAATTTCAAATTGCAGGTTTGAAGAATATTGAAGGAATTATGTTTTAAAGAGATTAGAGCACTCTCAGCATTCTGAGTTTGATTCAAGCGCAGTGGCGTAATCTGTCTGTGTGCAGAGAAATAATAAACCAGCTAAGAGCCTAGTAGTCCTATGGGAAATTATTTTATTATTCAGTATTATCATTATTATCATTATTATTATTATTATTATTATTATTATTATTATTATTATTATTATTATTATTATTATTATTATTATTACCTATCATTATAAGGGGGTTCCAACAATGCTGCAAAGCCCTTAAACAGTTTAATCCTACGTTGTTTCGCCCAATGAAGTTATCACACACACACACACACACACACACACACACACACACACACACACACACACACGAACCCACTTTTGGTATAAACATATACGCAGATATACATACTCTCACATACACACTCTTACACAAACGAATTCCGCTCACGTCCAGGCTAGTATATTATTGTCATTATTTTTCATTTCTTGAACTGTTTAGTGTAAAGAAGTGAAGGAGACATAGTCGAAGCAAACCGCTAATTTTTCACCTGTTCAATATTATTTTCTCACATTTAGGTTTCGTAGGAGCCTATTTATCTCACAAGGCCTGATCACGGCATAATGTAGAAGTAAAAATACAAAACGCAAAAAACAAACTACAGCAGATGTATCGGCAGACATAAGTAAGCTCTTGCAAAATATCTCATTACATTGTTCAAGTATCATACGGCGCAAAAAAAAAAATAAGCTTTTGCAAAATATTTTATTACATTGTTCAAGTATCACATGGCGCAAAATTAAAAAAAAGAAATTTCTCCTAGTGGTAACGGAAACCAAATGGAAACAGTAAAAGATCCGTGCCAATAATATCATTTTTCAGACCTGCATGTCTGTTATCAAGCAATTTTATTTTCAGAAGTTTGCACGCTTTTAAAAATACTTATTAATATAGTATAGGACCTACCAGATCTAAAGTGAGTTTGATATTTTACTGACAAGATACCTGTAGAGCTGTATAGTGGTTAATATGTCCATTTTCAGGTGTGCCGAGGCTCATCTTTTTACTGATATAATTGGATTGTTGACTGGCCGAGCGTTTTTCAAGTTACATGAGTGTCCCATATTTCTCCCCGTGTCCCATTTCTCCCCGGTCTCCCCCGTGCTTTATTTCAGGAGAAGAAGGCACGAAAAGCGCGTATTGCGAGAAAGGTGTCAAAAACATGAAGAAAAAAATCTCTGTCACTTTTACCTCGTCCTCTCACATTTCAACGACTAAATTTTTATCACTGGCATTTTTATCTCTAGCATTTTGACCACTGACATTTCGACCACTGACAACTTTACCTCTGACATTTTTACCACATAATCATTTACCTCTGCCATTTTTACCGCTGCCATTTTTACCTCTGCCGTTTTTACCCCTGCCATTTTTACCACTGCCATTTTTACCTCTGCCATTTCTACCTCTGCCATTTTTACCCCTGCCATTTTTACCTCTGCCATTTTTACCCCTGCCATTTTTACCTCTGCCATTTTTACCCCTGCCATTTTTACCCCTGCCATTTTTACCCCTGCCATTTTTACCTCTGCCATTTCTACCTCTGCCATTTTTACCTCTGCTATTTTTACCTGGCACCGTTTGGGCGACAGATTTCGTACTGCGCCGATGTAGCATCCTGGATCACGAAAGGCCTAAACCAGTTACCCAGCTCAACAGCAACCAATAGTCTGGACGGCAGATATAAGGGCTTGCTTTCAATGTTGTCTACATCCGTGGTCAATCATCTGACCCGGAAACTTGTAAGGTTGGAGTTTGAGCTTTAAAGTAATGTTAATCATTATAATCATGATATATTTGCGGTTTTGCTGTCTTCTTCCTAAAATAGAACACAACGAAATGGACTGAAGGATGATTCTCCTATCATTCTTTCCTTCGCGTTTTCCTTTTTTGTCCTTCCTCTTCTCCTTATTCATCATCATCTTCTTCTTCCCTTCCTGCTTCGAATTCGTCATCGTCGTTTCGGAACACCATTAAAATGGCGACTCATCTCAGAGATACAGCCAATACCATAGATGGCAGGGTACAGACAGCACGGTCAGTACGGACGGCGGCCACATGTCGTAAGAAGACCCCCCACGAACCACAGGTGGTCTTCCTGATGTTCTCCACGGATGGAATTTCTTAATTTCCCGGATGTAATTGTCCGGCCGTCAATGAGGCTTGAAGAGTATGATAGTTTTGCCGCGTCGCAGTCTCCGCGGGCGTGCTGCACAGACCTCGGCTGATGCAGTTGCCATGGCAACCGCTAACGACCAAATCACATTTTGTGCGCATAATTAATCTCATGTGTCTGGAGGCTGTGCATAACTTAATCGTTTGGCTATAATGAATGATGATGCGCGACACTTTGTTCCTGCAACGTTCCGCAGTATGCCTTTATCATAAACTAAATACTACATTCTAGGTCTGGCAACTGTTGTGCCATCGCGTTTTGATAAGGTTCGTTCCAGCCAAAGTAATCCGGTAGAATGACGATTAAGAACCTTATAATCTAAAAATGTGACTCGTGTTCATTGAGGGGTGACAGCTTGTTGGATGGTTACACCTGAAGAGTTTGAATCACATGAGTATTGAGTGCGTTATTAGATAGAATTGACGACGGAAAGAACACCGCGAGTTTTGTTGTGGGTTGTATGACTTTGAGAGGCTTGTGTCTCATAGTGTACTTCCCGCTTGAGAATTACTGCTGATCTGACCTTTTACCGTACTTTTCAGTGGGGAAAATGACTTATTAAAAACTGCTCCTGGTTTACATATATATAACTGCTGTTGTTCCCATATTGATATTTCCTTCCAGAGTATATGATATGATGTCGCACAATACTCTCAACAATTTGGACGATAAGCAAAAAGGGTATTCTGCATCCGTTAAACATTGTTTTTCCAGGATTCATATCGGGTATGAGAGGAGGAGGAAGGTAAAGTTCAGTGTGCCTCTGATTGCTGGTGAAAACTTGAAGGAAAAATCGATCGGCGAGGGAACGGATACTTCCCAACGGAGAACACCCAACAAAGACGGAACACAAAAGCCATTTTAAATCAATTCCCA
Source organism: Diadema antillarum (assembly GCF_040938485.1). NCBI lineage: Eukaryota > Metazoa > Echinodermata > Echinoidea > Diadematoida > Diadematidae > Diadema > Diadema antillarum. Next base: position 1,881,431 of record NW_027271899.1, read on the forward strand.
TGATGCTTTTTCTTCATGATATCACGTTTGGCGCAAAGTGAGACCGTATAGGAGCCCCTGCAAACATCCCACGTTTTCTCCGATACCGCCAAGGACAATTATACGACATCAGATCGGGGAACTCATGGCTCGTTGCCGAGTACAATATTACTTGGACGACCAAACAAGCTTCCCCTCCCCACCCCTATCCCTCCCTCTCTCCCTCTCTCTACCGCAAGAGGGCACGCATCCAAATTCAACAAAGCCCTCTGTCAGAAAACACAAAGATTACAATACACACACATTACAATACACAAAAAAGAAAAAAAAAAGAAAACCATGGGCGAACGTTTGGCAATATGAACAGAATTTAAACGTGACACAATGAATTTCAGTGAACAGCAGGGGGCATTTCATGAAGCGTTTTGTCCGGCAAATTTATAGGACAAATTTTCTCTCAGCCAATCAGATGCAAGGATTTCAGTGGCTTATAATAATTTGTCAGACAAAATATCTGACAAAATGCGTCACAAAATGCCCCCAGATAATCCACCAGCGAGATTTAATACGTCGATGTGAACAGGGTAATGTAAGTCGTCTGATAGCAGAGATTGCAAATTTTCTAATTGTTAGAATAGTGAAGAACCTTATCAGACATAAGCTTATTCATCCATGTGAACAAGGCGTTGTAAATCAAAGTGTGCAAAAAGTTGTAGGTGTTAAGTTTGTTTATAAAGCAAGTTACCTGAAAGGCATAAATACTGTTAATCGACAGAGAGGGAGAGAGAAAAAAAAAACCCGGATGGAAACCTGCAAAGAATAAGGAACAAACGATATTTCAGGCGCATTTACTAGAAAAAAAAAAGTAATAGACCGTGTCTTCTTCTAAGCCCCACCAAGCCTTCTTTTCGTTGTTCTCTACGGAAAACGATCTGTCGCACTCAAAACGAGTACTTGTATCGTCATGTTGGAGGAGCAAGTCACCAGAATGTCAGCGAGGTTCCATGATGTCTCGGTGATAATAATGATGATAAAAAAAAAAAGAAGAAGAGAGAATCATCCTCTAATGCATAAGCAACCTTTGCCAATATCAGCTTGTTTTAATCTTGGCCCATCATCTCATATCAAATACAGGGTCAAAAAATGCTTCTCGATAAGCTACAGAGAGTAATGCCGTATAATCTAATACATCTTTAAAGTTTTTACGTTTACGTCTTCCAGTGGCTCATCGAATCCAAAGTGATTACTTTTTTTTTCCGAATTACTCTAATCATGCATCTGGGCCACTAGCTAGCTGAAGCCATGATGCTGATATTGCTCGCAATTTTTTTCGTCCAAATTTAGCATAGTCTGACATAATGAAGCTGATTGCGCGTAACCTAGAAAGGTCTCGACAGTCGCTTATGAAAAACAAACACAACGGATCCTGCGTGCATATCTCTTCTACTCTCTCTCCCTTTCTTTTGCTCTTCCTCCGTCCTTCATAAACGCACAAAGGCTGATTGCGTTATGAAACAAGATTGCCATAAATATATTTATCGTCATTTTTGTGTTATTGTTGTTGATGTCGAGTGTTTTTCATTTTTTGTTGTTGTTTTTTTTTCTGATTGTGTTCTCTGACTAGAGAGAGCCCAGCTAATCCAGACTGTGACAAGATCCCTCATGAGTATGTGATTTCAATTAATTACAGATTCATTGGCTCAGGGTTATTCCTGTGAGCTTGAACGCGAACCGATCCTATACGTTCGCCGATATCACATTGGCAGCAAGGCCTTTGATGCCATATTGAATGTGTGCGTGTGTGCGTAGGTGCGTGAGTGTGAGAGAATATTAGCCAGAACTCATCGGTCTCAACCCCCCCCCCCCCCTTCATTTTTTTTTTTTACAATGTAACATTTTACTGTAATATCGGGAGGGCATCATGATAGTCCGATAGCGTGTGTTACGACTCTCAAAGCGGGTTAGCTGCACTTTAAGTCAGTGGCAGTTTATTGATGGTTTCCAAATAGTCTCTTGACGACATTGTGGATAGTTTTTTTTTTCCTGTTTTCCCTCTCTGTTTATCATGCCTCAATTACTATCACGCTTACATCTTAGAAATACAGGTCACTCAGGACCAATTCCAAGTGATAAATTTTAGCTGCGCTGTGAAGACCCCATATATTGGCCTGCGCATCCTCGCAGGACCCACGTAGCCGCTCTAGAGCAATGGTGCGCGATCACGTAATCACTTTGGCAAAACGGTCATATATTCAACGTACTTAGCCAACTCATGTCATGCAATTACCCCACATCTGAAACAAAAGAGTCAGCGACACGTAATTTTGCTGGTGAGTCTTATGTTGTAGCCCATAATGCTGTGTCTTTACCGCCGCTACTCACATTTGCGCAAGTGTTCGGATACAGTTGCAATAGGGCCCTATAGCTTGGGGAAAAGAAGAAAGAAAAATCCTCTTTTAAAAATTGATATGGCTTTAATATTACCACGTGGTCCAACGTAATACTCGCTTTGGAAAAGTCGTATGATAATCCAGTGGATTGCGCACTGTCGTTTTGAGCCCAGTCGTGGCAATGCCAAAACGTAGCTCTCACAAGGGCTCAAAATTCTTCTTTCACCATTTGGAATTTGCATGCAGTACATCGAAATAGTCTGCGAAGAAACTTGTCTTGCCAGGGTGTAGAGTTTGATTAGTTTGAGATCAAAGTTGTAAAATAATTTACAATCATAATCATACACGACTTTATTCCCGAAGTGCCCTCCCCATCCAATACTAAGTAGGTAGCACGTTCCGTGATGGTCGATCGTGCGGTAGCGATAGCATTTTCCAACAAGCTACATGCGATTCACAGTAGCGCAGATGATATATATATATATATATATATATATATATATATATATATATGTGTGTATGTCTTTTGTTTGACCCTTATCAATTATTAATTCCATTGTCTAATATATTAATGCAATTGATAGTATAGGTTTTCCCATTCATTTTCGCACTTTTGTCATTCAATTTCAAAAATTTATTGTTCAATTTCGTCCCGAGAAGCAGGTGGAACGCAAATCCTAACTTCAATTTCGTCAATTGTCACTGCTATTCGTTTTTCGTCAAACATTTTCGAAGACATAGCATTCAGAATCGTGAATTGTCATTCAAATTAGTCCCTCCCGCTGACGGATCGCAGAATGTGAAGATCAAATTCGTCTTTGTTCACACAATTTCATGAATTTTTCATTAAAATTAGTCAGATGTTGTCGATTCTTTATTTTGATGGTGAACCAACTTTAAGCCGACATATTTTCAGTTTTTCTCGTAAGCTGTATCGTTACACATTATTCCCTAAGCATTTGCTTAAACAATACACAAAAAACAAGACTGCCAACGAAAATGATTGAAAGATAAACGACAGTCAAAAGTCATAACCCAGGACAGTATGTCAGGTCACATTTTGAACTTTAACTCGTAATGTTCAGGTTTTCGCATCATAATGCATGAAGCAAAGTTTAAATTTTTGTACCCTGGAAAGCAGCAAACATAATTATGTTATCCATTTTTTTACTTTAAACAGGCGACAATTCTACACTTAAATTTTGTCTTAAATCATGTTTGCCTAGAAATCGTTTGTCAGCGTTTTCGTTTGCCAGACGGTATTCGTATGTTTGTATCAGTGTGTACTCGGATTGCTTGTGTGTGTGTCTGTATCTGTGGTTCTGTGTGTATGTGGGGGGGGGGGGGGAGGGGCACTTGTGTGTATGTTAACTCCTGAATGTAAAATGTGAACGGTTACAGAAAAACAAAGCAATACACGAATGACTGGAAAATCACACCGGGTAGAGATATGAGACGAATATGAATGAAAATTCAACGAAAATGATTGACAAAAGACGAAATCGATCCTGCTGTTTTGAGTGCTGCGAGTGAGACTGATGAATTTGATCTGTAAATGACGAAAATGTATGCCAAATGACTAAATTGAATGGACTTTATTTGAAAATGAACGACGAAAGACGAATTTGAAAGTAAGATTGGCCTACTCCCGACATTCCGCGACGAAATTGAAGTAAACATTTTTGAAATTGAATGAAAAAAGTTTGAAAATGAATGGGAAAACCTATATCATATTTTTGTAATGTATAACTTTTAGAAATTCGACAATGACAGTCCCACAATTTATTTTGTAATACACTAACTTAAAAAGTGTGATAAATGTCACAGAATGTTTAATTTGCAATCGATCATGGATGTTGGAATCGAAATAAGCAATTAAAAAAAATACGTAGCAGCCACGATACGCTATGTCCTGAGATTCCAATACTTTCGGCGAACCTTTTTGGATTACATTTCCCATTTTCGTCCTCACCCATGCAGCTTAAATCGTGTTGTTTCAGCGTTATTTCATATTATTTCTTACGCATTATTTGTACATTTTAGAGCGAATATCGGCAGTTCTGCAGGCATGATTATGAGAATTATATTTTCAGTTTAAGTAAAGCACATCATCGCTAACGTTCCTCTTTACGTTATGTGTATGGAAGGGTGACTGACGATGAGAAATTGAACGTCAAACATGTCAAAGGCGCTTGAAAGACCCATCCTCGTGCCGTTATGGCGTAGCCTTGATGCACTGATCCCCAGGGAGTGGAGTATTACGTGCATTGAAGGAGATAGTTGGATTCCAGGGACCGGAGTTACAATTTATATTATATAACGCCCTGAGTACCACTACGTGTTTGTATAATGCGCGTATGTTAGGGAGGGGAACAATGTTAATCGTTACTATCGTCATTATCATTACGTATGTGTTTATTGGGTGCCAACGCCAAGATTCCAATGTGCCAGCATCCACGTGGTCATCATGAAATTAGGGCTCAATGTCTGAAGCTGAATAATACGGTTTGACATTCTTGCGGTGAACACCACGCTGAGCTCGTATCTTCCACGTGGGTGCCGTGCTTTTAGAATACCACGAGCTAACCACGATTCACTCCACATCATGCAGGCAGGCGGGAACCCGTTCTGTGGAACGGACCGGATGCGGTGTGACGGGACCTTTACTGTCTATCTGTCCTCTCCGGTACCACCTTGTTCCGTTACAGTTCATGGTTACAGTCCGTTATCTAAAAAGTCCGTTATTCCGAAGGTGCGTTATTCCGAAAATAAGATAAGATTCCTTATTCCTAAAGTTCGTTAATCATGTCAATCCGGAGATGAAATAAGGTTCGTTATTCCGAAAGTTCGTTCATCATGTCAATCCAAAGACGAAACAAGGTTCTTTATTCCGAAAGTTCGTTCATCATGTCAATCCAAAGACGAAATAAGTTTCTTTATTCCGAAAGTTCGTTCATCATGTCAATCCAAAGATGAAATAAGGTTCGTTATTCCGAAAGTTCGTTAATCATGTCAGTCCGAAAATGAAATAAGGTTCGTTCTTGTTGTTGCTTCTGTCTGTATGGGAATGCTTTAGTTTAGCGGTCCTATAGGTTAATGACAAGGTCGAGCTCTGATAAGCGATTGTTTTTAGCTCTCCGAATCTACAATATCGGTCTCTTCTTTGATGGCGCCCAGACAAAGGCTTCACCGCCCGTGGCCGGTCATCGGGGAAGGACGACAATTTCCTGGATCTGTCCTGGCCGAACAGATAATCATTCCACATACATTAAGATACAGATACAGAAAGCAAGGGGATTTGACATCACCCTTCTGGAGTTATTCACCTTCCTCTCTTCAGTTTACTCTCAAGCTATCATAGTTTTTTTTCCCTTTTCCCTTTCTTGTTATAAAGATCCATGAATCTGAATTTCCCACAGCCAATCAAGGTTGCGTTTCAACCATCTTCTCGGCTATAAAGTACACACGTGCGTAATCAACAAAAAAGTAGGAGTTATGTATATATAGAACAGACTATCGCGTATGAAAATAACACATGCCAATCGTGATTTGGCATTTCAATTCAGTTTTGTCACATACGGACTGCAAAGATCAAACACGCATATGCCACTTCATAGGTCAAACTGAAATGACTCGATCAATTTCTTCCGATTTCCACTTCTTCTTTTTATCTTTTTGAACATAGATTTTACATTCTAGCTTTCACGCTCTCTTTTTCTCGAGTTTCGTGTCTCACGTCTGCGGACAGGCTTTTCATTTTTCCCCGCCTCGGCTTTATCTCGGTAAATAACATACAATAATCCCCTCAGTCACGGGTGCGCACCTTTCTCCCGAATACAGTAGTCACTGGTCTGCATTCAATCGATTTCTAGTCCTCCTGTAATACTAGAAGTGTATCGAATAGAGCGATGTAGCGACGACTGTGAAGTTTACTCACAGAGAAAAGTATAGAAGTCTGCCGTAACGAGAGGCGCAGCATTTCATCCATTCATCGACGTCTTGCTGCAAAGGCGCCTCTGAGTGGCGGAGACGCCGTCACCCATAAATTGATTTTTGAATGGTCCAGGTATGTTTACTTAGGAATTTGAAGCCGCAAAAGAAAAAAAAAAGCACACTAAACCGACTGCATTTGCTTCGTATGTGACTATGGTTACAGTTATTCCGCAAGCTAAGTACAGGTAAGTTTCTTGCAGCTGGTGAGCACACGCATAATTTGTGTGAAAGACTCGCCCATGATGTATAATACTGCGGTGTAAACAGCCCTTATAAATCTGCACGGATGGTCTCAAATGAAATGGAAGTTGTAGTAACTGCATAAAAACAACTTATGTGCCAAATGTATAGCAGCATTTGATTCACAGGGGCCAGGGCAACACCTCTCTAATAATATTCTTGTATATTTTCTTGCATTCTTTTCCCCATAAGTGGTGTAGGGGGAGAACACCATTTCCGAAAGTACAGTGAGATTCAAAATACGCGACAAGACTGAGATGTGGCTGAACTGGGTTGCCATCAACATCACATAGTTCACATTGACGACACAAATTACACAGAAGCCTGGTAAGCCTGGTATACAACAAACAAGATGATTGCTGCAGCAATTGTATTGCAAAGTTTGTCAGTTGACGGAAACGCGGTATACGAGAATGATGTCATTATCAATAGGTTGCCGTTGGTGACGGAGCAATGAAAAATTGACTTTTTTTCGAACAGACGAAATTCATAAGAGTGCAGAGTGGCAGGTATAAACCGACATATTCTGTAAATATTGTGTTATTTGGTAAAATTGTTAAACTGAAGACTGTTAAAGGAGATTCATGTCGATTTTCAGTATAGAGGGGATGTGGGTAGGGAGTGGGAAGAGGGACAATCGCAAATCGCGCAAGCGCAGACAAGGTTTGAACCGCTTCCATAAGTCAATATAAGCCTACCCTTTCATGGAAATAATACTTATGCTTAAGGTGGATTCTCCCACTGTCATAATATACCTCACAATCCATACGATAAACTGCTCATACATTTCACCACACGATGTCCAATAGTTTCTTACATTGATTAATTCACTGTGACTCACATCACCACGGCGACTCGTTATCATTTTGATCTGTTTGAATTGGTGCGGAAATGTTTTGTAATGATTTTATAATATGAAAAATAAAAGTTATCTCATCTTCAAGTGGTTGCAGCTGAGATGATGACAGCATATTGAAACTCATTTTGCATCCGCAGTCTGCTCCGTGATCGTAAATACTCGTTGGTATACAATATCATATACCTGCCATGTAATAGTGGAAGAGTGTGCTAAAACACCTTTAACGCTTCAGTCGCTTGCATAATTACGAAAGTTATTTGAAACTAAATGAGACGTTATGATTACAATGAATCAAATGCCAGAGACCATTATACGAAGCTTACCTATGATTGGATCGTTCCACCCCCTCCCATTGCTATGGTGATGAATTTCTACATTTTTGCTTGCTCTAACCTTGACGCTATCATATACTGCAAACATTTCATCGAGGGAGATAAGTGCCCACACGGATGGCGGGAAATTGTCGGATATGAGTCTCCTGACTCTAGCAAAATTGACGATTTGCTACCAAACTGGATTCAATTAGGGCGTCAGAAGTGTCTCCACATTTTGCCGCGCCGCACACGCACTGAAGCTTAGCGCCTTATCGTGTGGCATGCAGGCATGCACGTTCTTCTTGCTCACATTCTATTCTTCATGTCACACTGGATTTGTTTGTAGCTGCACAAAGATCGTGGTGATATACAGTAAAAAGGATGCATTGACTCTTGTCACTTGAACTCAAAATGACAAAATCTGATGGAAAAAGAAACACGTATGAGAAAACGAAACGGCATCTTTTGATTTCAAAGTCTCGCCGCATGCAGGGAGAGAATGAGCTTGTGTATGACATTATCAATTGGCGTCACGCACGATTTTTGGAATCACTACGATAACCAACATATATTCCATTTAGTTGGTGAGTTAGTACATGTTTGACTTTGGAAATATCATGCCCTCTTGTCGCACATTGTAACATACACACATACACAAATGCACACGCACATTCTATTGCAAAATTCTATTTTTTTGGTACTCCTCCACGCCTTTACTTCTGCTATCGCAATCATCTTAAAGTCGAAATCATCACACAGCTTTAAGAGAAACAAAAAGAAATACGCACTAAAGTTTGGATAACGCTTCATATCAAAATTAATGATAGACATAATAAAAAAAAGATAGCGTAAATATAATTTCCTTTGTGAAATGTTGTTGGAATTACCAGGGAACAATCTAGACACGTGTGTAGCATACGGTGTAATATAGTGAATTCAGCACAAACTTGAGAAGTGTGTTTCTTGCGATGTATTTGGTTAGTTCAGTCAACCCATGCAGAATATGAAGTGCTGACCATTGCTGATGTCCCCTGCGTACTTTTAACCTTTATGTGAAAATGATTTACACAATGTCTCTTCAACGGCAGCCGCTTTCTCCCATGCATGATAACAAAGTCCCTTGTTGTTGGCAGCTATCCCTAATTTTTTTTCTTCAAAGTTCACGAATGAAAGAATTATATGATAAGGGACTGGGTTTCCCTATCAGCATGATATTGTACATACTATGTCCTGACCTTAACATTCTCCCACTACCCCCCCCCCCTGCTCCTTCCCCTGTTCCCCTCCAAAGAGTCACTGAAATGGGTTAGGTCAACATGACATCTGAGTGGCCACTTATCCAAACCAACAGAGAATATGGAAGATAAATCAATGCAGACAAATGAAGGAGGGAAGGAGGGAGATAGACAGACAAACGGACACACAGACACACGGACGAGGGGAGGGTTGGGAAGCGGTGTATTTGCACACGATGAATTCTTAGTCGTTAGAGGCACGATATATGGCATCTACACACCATCTTTCTCGCTGACATTATGTGCGTACTTTGCACACATCCAGTCAGTGCACATGTCGATAGCACCACTGTCATACGTATTAGAGGGGGTTTATTGCCTGAACACTAAGACAGGTGCAAAACAGCCTAATTAAATTCTTGCAGGCTGTCCAAGAAAGCTTGTATTATATAGGGTCACTGTAGTGGAGAAGTACCAGATTCCTGTATTTAGTTTCAAGCCAAGATCCGGGGTTCGAATCCTGCTAAGTGCTGAACGCTCTTGAACGAGAGTCGGGTAAAAAAAAAAAGTAGGTAAGCCTATGGGATTAACGGGAGAATACTAGCGACAGCTCCCTCTGGAAGCGATGATGCAACATGGAAGAGGCTACCCTGGATTAATAAGCTCATATTATCGCATTATCAAGTGTGTAATGCTTGTATATTTGAAATGATTGATTGGTTTTCCACCTCCTCCAGTGCAATCCTGTCCCCCTTCCCACTGGCGAAAGACCAACGCATCACGTTGCGGCTCTTACTCGAGCGTATGATTATTTGCCACGTCAGTGATCCCATATCCTTTTTAATTACATCGTGAGTGTTTCGGTGTTTGTGTGTGTGGGGGGGGGGGGGGGGGGGGAGGGTAGTATGTGTGCGTCCAGCATGTTGAATGCGAGCCAAATCCTTCTTGTTGTTGTCGTCTTTTGCTTTTTTGCCACTGGACAACCGCATTATACTCGCTTTTTAGTTGACAATAAATATGCATTGAGTGTATTATATATATATATATATATATATATATATATATATATATATATATATATATATATATATATATATATATATATATATATATATATATACATATATATATATATATATATATATATATATATATATATATATATATATATATATATATATCGGTAAGTGTATTGCACTGCAATCTTTTTTTGTCTTCTTGTCCTAATTTTGTAGCATAGGGAATCAGAATAATAACAAAAACAGCAACAGACTTTGTGGCAGCATGAATCAAATGAGACTCGATATCAATTCGTCCTCTTACAAACAGCCATAATAAAGGGCCAAAATAAAATACGTCCATGGCTCCATTCAGAGGACTTGCAATCACCAGTCTTTACAACCCCCCCCCCTCAATTTCTCTATTTGTTGATCCAGCAGACCGGAACTATAAAGAAAAGATAGCCGCTCCGCTGTGTAAGCGATGAGTCCATCGCTTCCACGTGACTTTACAAAATCTCTATACTTGTGACATCAATTTCAACGAGCGAATGAATAAAAAAAAAATAATTTGAGATGAAGCCTTGAGCCCGTCTTCAATCAAGACATAATATACGGAATCGAGTATATGTAATATATCTTGAGGATTTCAACAAAGAACAACAGACACTTAAATAGGATCTTCACTTTATCGCCAAATGGTATCGCAGTAGCATTCTATTCATTTTGTAGGTAAATTATTGGTAAGTGTGTTTAAACTTTTGCCACCATCTACATTATCCTTTGAGTGTCTGAAGAGATTCAGCTCGGCAAAACATGTGCTTACCTACAGGTGGTAAACCTCAATGCTAGAAAGCGAAAACTGTAAGGATTGCTTTACACCCGTTTGAGAATTTGCTTAAAACAGGAAGTGTTCAAATCATAGCAGACTGCCCACTGAGAAACAAATCCCCAGCAACGAGACGAAGTGCAGGAAAGATTACAACTATTGGTTATAGCATGGCTCGACACTAACTTTTTTGTTTGGTGGCCCGATGGGGCCACCAAAATCCTAAATTTCAAGTTTTTGGTGGCCCGAGAGAAAAATTTGATGTCCCGAAAAAAAACCAATAAAAAACATTAAAAGTCCTTTTTTTTCAATGAGTCAAATATTGAAGATTTATGATAGTAAGAATTAGAAGTTGGACATATCTACTCATAAATAAACTTCAACAAACTTGCAACACTCACTCTCAGGCATTCATTCAGTCCTTTTCATCCATCCTTTGAACAAATTTAACTGCTAATTTCCGGCGCAAAAAGTTACGAATTTATTGACATACTTTTCAAAATATTTTGGTGGCCCGAGGAGGGCCACCAAATTTGCCCTTTTTTGAAATTTGGTGGCCCGAATTTCATTTTTGGTGGCCCCGGGCCACCGGGCCACCGTTAGTGTCGAGCCCTGGTTATAGTATAAGAGGAAACACTCAAACTATTACGCAAGCTGTATAACAGTGCATATATGGAAACTATTATGATAACAATGAAATACTGAGAGTAGTGCGAGACTATAACAGATAACTTACCTGACCAGTATTAGACGGTTTGCTTCTCAATGCATTTTAGTCCAGCACCGGTTTGTGCCACGAGGCAAGACATTTTATCCTCACTGTCTATACCACAATCCTTTGGTGGGAACCTCAACCATCTTAAAATGGTTGCTTGATTGCAAGTTCTTATAGTTTCCTTGGCGGTCACTTAAAACATATCATAATTCAAATCATCCTCCTTACAGTTGGCAGTGATACGACACAAACAAACATACTTTCATATGATCCGAAGAAGCTGGACAGTTGAGAATGAACTTACTTTATTTTTCCGGGACAAGGACGGCCTGTCTTTATCAAAACACCTCACAGCTCCTGAGGAGTGGGTATCAAACTGCGAAAGCCCAAATCCGACGGATATTCTGAATTTCTGTTGAACATAGAGGCAAAACAACAGATCGATATGTTAGTATCATGCATAATGAAAATCTTTTTTGTACTATTATCTATCATTTACTTTTTTTTTGTCAACACGAGTATAATTACTATTTTTATAGGTTGCTTGTCACCACGCCCATCTTACTCTTACATAGTGGAAGTAGAGAAAATACTATAATTCCTTCATATCCATTTCCAAGTACCGACAGACAATACACGCAAACAATATGAAAGATTGATGAAGCTCAAATTCACATTTCAGTTAATGTACATTAATACGACTGTATTGCGGTACTTTAGTTGTTGTTGTTGTTTTTTAAAGTTTACACTGAAAGATGAAATAATGATTCTATCCGTTTTTCAGTAGGTTTGCATTGCTGAATTACATATTGACGTGTTTGTGCATTTTCCCTCTTGGGTTGTATTACTTCTAAGTTGTTTATCTGTATAGGAAGGGGGAAAAAATCAACGTTTAATGTACCGAAGTAGATACGAGGCAGAAATTGAATAAATGCGTATAGATGACTAAAATTGCGTTATAGATCTGTTGCGAAGCGAGATAATTTTCAACGGAATGCAAAGATACCAACGTTGATATGCTCAGTGAAATCTTGGCATGCTCTTTAAAAGGATAGAAAGAATTCCTATCTGTTAACACAAAATCAGATGTAAGACCACCTAAGAAGGAAAGAGGCAGAAGATGGCCGAAATGAAATCCCCCGTATGATTGTATTTTTCATTTCTTCATCCAACTGAAATCGACAATTCGTCAAATATTATTTTATAGTGCCTATAAGACGATGTAGTAGATCACTCAATTGTCATCATCGTAAATGTGGATGTACGTTGAGATGATCTATGTGACACGATCGTGCAAACTCTTAAAGGACAAGTCCACCTTTACATATAGTTGTGGATTGAGTGAATGCAGCAATATCATTAGAAACCATCAGTGAGTGTTTGAGGAAAATCGGACAATCCTTTCAAAAGATTTTTTTTCAGTTTCTGCTAAGTCACTGCTGGATTAGAAGACTACTTCAGCTTGTGATGTCACATATGTAGAACGAAATAAAGAAAATTTAAAGAAAATTCAACATATTTTCACTTTTCTCGCATAATCAAAGTACACTTGACTTGCCTCTTTCAGAAGGCAGGGGGAATAGTATTACCCTCAACATACGTCAGTAACAAGTCGAGGAAATGAACACTCTTTTTCAAAAAATGAAATTTTGTTAAATTTTCTTCATATTTTCCTTACATCGTTCTACACATGTGACATCTTACACTGAAGTAGTCTTCTCATTCAGCAGTTACTGCGTAGCAACTGTACTAAATTCATAACTTTTGAACGAATTGTGTGGTTTTCCTCAAATTTCCACTGACATGTTCTACTGACATTGCTGCATTCAGGCAATCCACATGTATGTGAAGGTGGACTTCTCCTTTAAAGAGTCCCAGATGCAGCAGGGGCGATGCCGCGCGTTGAAGATAAGACCGAGATTGGAGGGTAAATAATGTATGACTGCACTGTCAATTTCCGTCAGACAAACTTTGCTATCTCTCTCTCTCTCTCTCTCGATTTCCCTCTCTCCCTCTCTCCCCTCCATTTCTTTCTCTCTCCGTTCTTTCATTCTTTCTTTCTTTCCCTGTCTTTCCGAGTGTACTATTTCCTTCCTCTTGCGCCTACTCTCTATCACGTTTTCTTTCTCTTGTATTTCTCTTACCCTTGCTTCCTAGACAAAATTTTCTTGCATATAAGTCTGGAAGCGATATTTCCATAATCAAAAGGGAAATGAAGTCTGACTCTGATGGAATCTAGCTCAGAAAAGATTCCGAATGTTATTTTTCATCATTTCTCCGTCTCCCTCCTTCTTTTTTCGAGATATCTTTTGCTCTGTTTCTCACTTTGATCTCTGTCTTTGATACTTTGTTCAGTGAGGCGTTCTGCTTGTCATCAATAACCGACTGCGTAGGGATGTCTCAAAGGTACCATTTTTTTTTCTTCCACTTTCAGCTTTATGTGGCTGATCCGCTGGAGAGAAATTTGCGGGTGAATTGAAATGATTAAGCTAAGCGGTAAGCCAACCGGTATCGCCATTGATGAAAAGTTTTTTTCAGATATCAAGGAGATCTATACGCCCTTCGAGATAACAAGTGACATCGTCGTTGCAGTCATATTCGTCTTCACTATTCACCACCATTCTACCGATCTCCATCACCACCACTATCACACCACCGACATCACCATTATTGTTATCATCTTGCTATGGTCATTCTCCGCCATGTTTTCTACCATCACAGCTTTCTAAGTGGCCAGCAGCTGCGGTGTCTACATCTGTCCGTAATTTACTAGTACATGATCACAATGAATTCCATCTCTTGGTAACATCAGTGCCATGGTTGCCATAGTTACTGGCTGCTCACGGATGTTATCCAGCCAGCTTATTTTTTTCCCCAGCAGGACACCCTTTTTCAGCTCCTCTCACCCTAGACCCACGCAATTTAACAGAAGCCCACAGGCACGCACGCAGGCACACACACACACACTCACACACACACACACTCACACACACACACACTCACACACACACACACACACTCACACACACACACACTCACACACACACACACACTCACACACACATACACACACACACACACACATACACATGCATTCATACATACGTACATGGCTTATAACCGCCTTATACCCTGTCGCCATCTTGTAAACACTGATCTCTCCCAACCCGCACCTGTTCATTACGTCACTCACACCCTCATCATGAATGTTTACCGTCATTTTCAGATGTTTACATCAGGACTACTTCTCCTTAATAGACCCAAGACACCGCACTCAAAAAAAAACCCACTCCATCTACAGATTGCTTTATGTCTTTCGATTTCCAAGTGCAATGACTTCGTGCGAAATTATTCACTCTGAATCGATCCTCTAATCAATTTGCCGGTGATTTGTCTATGATTGAATAGGCCCAACATTTAATTTCGCTCAGTGCAGCTTGAAATTACTTCTGCAACGAATAACATTTTAGTATATTTACATATGTGTGTGCGTGTGCTTAGGCAACAATTCAATTTATTGATGCCTTAAAGTGGGGTTCATTAAAGTTGTTCATAACATAATTTTCATGATTAAAACAAAAAGAGACATAGCGCATTTTAGTTTCTACTGTTGAACCAATGCCAGTTGCTCAAAACTATTCTCTGTCATCATTCATGTAATGTGAAGTTTAACATCGACGGTGGATCAAAACATGACTCATGAAAAACGAAGGGAAAGAAAAAAAAAACATATTGAACGAAAGGCCAATCAACATCCGTGCAAAGACCTTTTTCTATTCAAAACAGAGAAATCATAACGGAAACCTTAGTGAATTAGACCAACTCGGGTATTGTCAAACCCTGTTAATATTTGGTAAAGCATCAACGGTTTGTTTGCATCCAAAAGTGACAGTTGAAATTACGGCTTAAATACAACAACAATACCGACCAACAAAATTTGTCGAATGTATAGATTGAACGGCATGAAAACTGACTCAGTAATTTCTGAACTACCAGTAAAATTTCTGAAAATGTGAATGCGATTTATCACGCGATCAACTTGCCACTATTGCCACTGACGAGAATCAACAATGCTGCAACACACTCATTGTCATGGTTAAGAGCGAGTCCGTTCCTTATAATGGCGAAAGATGGTCGACAACGATGTTTTTTCTTTCTTGCCATTGCGGTGCAGCTTCTTCTTCTTCTGTTTTTTTTTTCAACTCTCGCCTGTGACATGGAATTCAAATCGAAGCTGGGTACGTGCATGGGAACACACATCCTTCTTATGCCATCCATTAGCGTGCTTGGATTGCGTCACAATAAAGAAGACAAACTAACCCCGTGAGGGCGGCAGCAGCTGTAGCACAATACATCTTCGTTTTGTGAAGCGAAAAAAACAAACAAACAAAGATGAAAATAAAGAAAGAGAGAGAGAGAACATGCCTGCACCGAGCCGCCTGCAGTGATCGTCCAAATTGCGCACAAGATTGCTGGAAAGTGCGGCTTTCAACCCCACCCCCAACTGCTGCTTTCAACCCCACCCCCACCTCCTCCACACATGCATGTACTATTCTGGTGCTTCTTTTTGCTCGCTTATGTAACCTGTTAAGGCCAATTCGTTTTTAGCTATTACGCGGAGCTAGTCATCAATAATTCACTAAGGGCATCTATTTCTGGAATCCAACTTGGACGTTTTTCACCCGTTTTATCAATTCTACTCTTTGTTTTAATAGTCACTTGCTGATGTCAGAATGGATGAATCCTTATGAAAATAATTGAACAATGGTCACATATAGGATTTATCAAAATTTACATCACAAACTGACAAGATAGTGGATATAATAGCCTTTTATATTCATTTTGCAGGGACAGAGAAGACCTGATAGTGGAACAAACTCACTTAAACACCTGTGTACAATTAATCTCAATCACTAAGAGTGACATAAGAGTGGACATAAGTCTTTACTTTGCTAAAAATTTGAATATCATCATTCATTTTTATTCTGCAACATGCACATTGGCAAATATTTATTTCTTCGCATGTCTTCCCGACATTCCTCCACGAATTTATTTCTCTTCACCACGGTGGTAAGATTGTTTGATTTGCCTTTTATAAAGTTGTGTGTTCTTATCTTAAGCTACTATAGTGATAACAGTTTACGTGATATAGCCGCTATCTATTCACCGACAAGAAGAAACAAGTTAAAGTGTGGTTCCTTTCGGAAAACAAGCAGTCTATCTTGCGAAGATATGAACTCATTGAATATGTAGACGTCGTGGGGGCGGGAAGTGTGCAAAAGCGAGGGACAATCTGATAATCACACCTGTATCACCCTCTCTCCCCCTCCCTCTCTCTCTCTCTCTCTCTCTCTCTCTTCTAGTATATCCCTCTGTCTGTCTGTCTGTCTCTTACTCTCGCTCTCTCCTCGTACATGTATTTTCTCTTTCCTCTTTTTTTTTGCACCACCCTCTTCATATTACATCTCACATATATATTTTAGCACATGAGTGGGAGTCCGTGGTGTGTGTGAACAGCTAGCCTTCTGCGTTACGAAAACTCCCTGGGGGAAAGGAACATTAAAGAAATATGTGGAGTGATCTTTTGCCGTCCAACCTTCATATCGCACGTTCCCGTCAAAAATAAGATGGAGGGGGGGGGGGGGGGGGGGGGGGGGGGGGGGGAGGGGGTCTCGGTATTTGAACAGAAGTACGAGCCACGTGATATTCGGGCAGTGATTTGCTTTCGTGGAGATCAACACGACTTGAATAAACGAAATCATTATGATCGGATGATAGTTTTAGACACAGAATGACTTAATGTAGATCAACTATTTGTGTACATTTATCATATATAGTACGATTGCTCGTCATTCTGGCTATTGTACGGATTTAGCAATGTTTATACTGCTGCATACAGCTGTATTTAGTGTTTATATTTCCCGTTGACATCATGGGCATCATTACCGCTCTGGGCAGTGAATCCGAGTCAATACAAAAATGAACAAAACTATACATGCATTGTTTAGCATCTGCTTGACCACGCCGCTCTCTTGAAGTTTAATGTAAAGGACATTCATTTTTTTCTTTAATGTTCTTCGATGTATGCATTTCCCCACTTCAGAATTTGTCATTCTTTATAACTGTAACCTTAATGTAAGAGTTCACTTCAAATTAGCATCTGGGAGTCTACGCCTACGTATAGGTTCCCCATATTTCACATATTAATTCTCTTATAAGTTGTATTGGACAATTTGCACATTCAGTTTTCTTGTTATGGTTATGGTTTATTTGTAATACGAGAAAAAAGGAATAATAGAGAAACAAACGAATAAAACAAACAGTACAGAGTATTAAGCACAAGACGGCCACTGTAAGGGTGTTAACTGCTCTGGGCAGCAACGCCCTGTTTTGTGTTGTTTTGTTTGTTTTGTTTGTTTTGTTTGTTTTTCAACAGTGCGTTCACTGTGAGCGGATGCTCGTAAAAGCAAACGATGACATTACAATACATTACACATCTTATCAAGGGGTTACTTGTAGCTGCAATATGTAAGCATTTTAATAATGCATTAAACGAAGTAAGAAAAACAGCTAGAAAAAAAAGACAGACTATTGTTACAAAAGGAAAACGCCCGTACTACTCGTCCTCTTTGGTTTCTCCTCATGATGTAAGAAGATGACAATACAGAATGTAGAAAAAGGAGCTACCAAGAACGGAGGAACTCTGAATTATTGATTACAATGAAGAAACGTGAAAGATGCACTGTGGCCGAGGGAGGCGTCAAGTAGAAGTATAAAGAATGAGGGGGATGGAGAAAGTTAACTGGAGAAAGAGAGGGGAGAGGGAGAGAGAGATAGGGTGAGGGGGAGAGGTAACAGCGAAAGATGATTATACCGAGGAAAGGTAAGAGAGGGTTTTATGAGCAAGTGTGTTGATTATTTATGTATGATTTTTATTTTCTATGATCCTGATGATTGAAGAGAAAAGAAGCAGAAGGGAAAGACATGGTTATTAATACATCTACAAAGAGCAGAGCAGATGAGAGAAAAAAAGGCGAAGAAAGGGGAAGGTCGGTTGGTCACACTTTTTGGCAGCTTACAAAGGAAGGAGGTATAGGCCTAAAAGATTAAATTCTCCCGGGCACCGTTAAGTAACTGAGTTATGAAATGAGGTGCGAATACGGCCGATGGTGATTGGAGGGGAGATGTACGTTCGTTTTTCCGAAGTTTCCGGAGATACATTAATCCGAAAATGAAATAAGGTGCTTTATAAAGAAGGTTTGATATTGTGAAATACATTAATTTCCTATACCTAGTGTGTTCGTAATCCGGAAGTAAGAAGGATTCGTTAATCCGAATATGAAAAGAAGATGCTTGCTAACGAACCTTCGGAATGACGAACCTTGTTTCTTTTTTGAATTATTGAACCTTCGGAATAACGAACTATAATGTCTGAAGACGGGTGGACACGATAGGGTAGTGGAAAATGAGAGCGACGTGGAATTCCAGTCGAGTACGTGTACTTTCTAAAGAGCAATTGCCACAAGTCGGATGAATATGTACCAGCTGTCTGCAATGGTATTGAAGATACAGAGAGTTAAGATTGAGGCACTGTATGAATTCGTCACAACAACAAAAGCAGACCAAAACATTACTTACACCATGAACACGACATAAACCACTTGCTCATAAAGCTTTTGAAAGTTGCAGAGACAATAATGCTGCATATATTTTCACAAGTCTTCAGTAGCCTGTAGATGCCTGAACAGGTGCTAACCACCTTGATTTTATGTGATTGTGTGTGTCTGTGTCTGTTGGTGTATGTGTGTAAATGTGAGTGGAACAGTTACGAACGCAATGAGACCCGCATCCGTAATTGAGACAGTTTTATCGATCAATAACCAGGAAAGTATCAGCCTTTAATACACTCCCGGCGTTCTTGGTGCAGTCCGTCCAATAGGGATGGCAATCTGCTTAGGGGAAAAAATAAGCAGGTGTCTGCACCTCGGTTGAAAGAACAGACAGAAAAGTGTTCTCGAAATATCAAGGTTTCTGCATATTTCTGGTCTAAAGAACACTTACAGCGCAAACAGAAAGGAACGAGCTTATCTGGATGTTGTTGTGGGTTTTTGTTGTTGTTGTTTTTTCATTGGTGCAAAATGTGAAGGGCTCATGTACGAAAAGAGCATGGTCGCCAAGCCAAGGACTCAGACGAGTTTAGCGAAGGATGGTTTCTCTACACAAAATTACTTTTTTTTTCTTTCATTTCTATACAATACCTTGCTCTCTGATGGTTCAATCACCCTTGCAGCTGTCTTAAACCGCAGTACACCGGGCAAAAGTTTGGTAAATTTGTTAAGCTGCGCGCAGGGATACGTAATGCTTTTTGATCACAAAAAACAAGACCGAAATTAGTATAAATTTCCACGCCAAAGAAAGTAACGGAACATAACAACGCAGAACCTTTCAAGCTGATCAAGCCAGCAGCGCGTCCAATAAAGTATCATGACTGTTTATATATATTTGGCGCCTTTAAAAACCATTAGACGACTGAGTCATTCTACAATTTCTGGCAGTAAGACTGACTTGCAAAGATAGGACATCGAAGAATGACTCCTTTAATGCAGTCTCCACAGTTCCCCCACGGCCACTCTCCCTTGCGGTTTTCCCCAAGGTGAATGTCGACCGCTGTGTAGCTTGACATCCTCGCCGGAAGAAAACATAGACTTCGCATCATTGGCACTTTCTAAGTTCACGGGAGACATAGCCTTAAACATCTTGTATTTGAGAAGGAATCATTCTTTATGTTAAACTGCGCTCGCAGAGTCAGTGTTTTCCTCTCCTTTGTTTCAATTTCCAGTCGAAAACGAGTGTAAATTTTCGCCACGGACTCTGTGCCCTGAATTATATGCATGACCTCGATTCACTGTGAAATGACTTTTTTGAGACTTTCAGACTCGAAAACGTGTTAATGCTTGTATATGTGTGTGTGTGTGGGGGGGGGGGGGGGAGTTGTGTCACCATTTAGAAAGTTATGGGGATAATAGATCAAAGGAACTTACTTTAGTTTCGTGTGTTGTTTCAAAGTGTCATAACTCTTGTGTTTTATCCCTCTCTATATCTCGCTATTCACAGTGGGGATGTTTGTTTTATAGGACTAAAACAGGAAAGACAGGAAAGCATGCCACGTCATTTCCGTCCTTAAATTCCATCCACGGGTTAAAGGTTAACCAAGACGGAAGGATCTAACGCCTTTGGAAGATGGAAGACAAGGGGCCGAGCAGCGCACTGCCTCTTACCCTTCGTCATGTAGCAAGATTCAGAAAGCAGCCAGACAACTCTTATCTACTTTATCTTTCGGAGGCGATGCATCACAAGGTGTGTTTTTTTCAGAGCCCTCGGTAAACATGAGGCTTTCATTACTCAGCAAAACCGAGAGCATCACAGCACGAATGTGTCTTCCCCGCCCTGCGATTCGCTTTGACTTTAAGTCATTCATTCATTCATTCATTCATTCATTCATTCATTCATTCATTCATTCATTTATTCATTCATTCCACCATTCATTCATTTATTCATCCATTCATTCGTTCATTCATCCATTCATTCATTAAGTCATTTATTCGTTATTTCTTTCATTCATTCACTTTGTTTGACTTCTAATACAAAATGCCAAAAATTTGATAATCGTTTTAAAACAATATAGTGTAATACTAAAATCGGACAGGATTATCTCAAACTTTTATTCTGATTATCTGCATCTTTGTGGGTCAAAGCTCGAAGCGTCACGCCTTGAAAGTATCGGCGTTATGCAATCCTTAACAGTATAGGATCCTCACTAAAATGAAATCATTCCATATTTATGACATTCATTGATATCGATATGCCTAATACTTCAAGACACTTTAAGACATGTTTCCCCATCCTTATTGACAAAGAAAGAAAGTACTTTTTTATATCGAAAGACGGATGCTCTACGACACGAAACACGCACACACAGACACACACAATACACATATATACACACACGCAGCCGATATTTGACGAATGGTAACGAGAGTAGGACCCATGTTACCGTGTAAATGATTTCTAACAAATTTGGATGTGTTTTTACAGATGGTTTAGACAGCCAAATCCTTTAAATTTTGATAAAGTTGATAAAACAACTTATGATCATACAAACTGATAAATGAAAACTGGAGAAAGATCGAAAATCGTTTCCACGTACAAGCAACATCGTAAAAGATTACTTATGACTTTAACACTGTTGGACAATCGGCAACGTTTCCGACGTTTCCGACGTTTCCGGATTTGATATGGATAGCAACAAAATCTTAATGCATACAGCTTAACTACCACTTCCTTGGACAGAGCAGGAGAGAGGGAGAAAGGAAGAAGACATAGTTTGTATCTTTCATTAAAAACTTTGAAAATTTTGATTCGTGTAAAGGAAAACGCGTGGGTTTTTAAATAAGACGTTAAAAGTGGGGCTTAGTGTTTGTTGAAGGTTCCTTTTGAAAGGAATATGTCACTGTAACCCGTTCATCGATTTTTGAACATTTCCAATTCCAAACACTGGTGTTTACACCGGTCGGCAAGCCAATTTCTATTCCTTGAAATACAGTCATGTGATCTTATCTTCTCTGTGTTGTAAACATATAATATTACTATGGAGAACGATGTTTGGCGTCAGAAATGCCAGGCATCAAAGGGTACAACTGGGCTGGGAGAGACAGGACGTATTAGGGAAAAAAAGGTCTTGTCCAAGGGATGCAAGTGACGGGCATAAAATCGAATCCAAGATACCGCGTATCCAGAAAGTCTCTCTTCACTGAGTTCCCATCGCTCGATCGCGATGTCTGAATGCTCCGGTGTTATCCAACTCGGCGGTCAGGGATCGCGCGGGGAGTATCACGAAGCGAAACCCCATATCAGGCCGTATTCGTCGAGGGGAGATGTCGAGATTATGACGAGTAATGGAAAGAAAACATGTGAGAGGGATATCGTCAGCACGGGGATAATGGAATCAACGTAATGGATCGACAATGATTTATCTCAGCCGGCGACTGGGGAGCAAAGCCTACAAAGCTGATACTAAGGGCATGACACATCGATCTTCGGAAACGAGCATGAGGCGCTATAAGGCCATGGGACTGTGCTCAAGAACCGTGTTTTCACTTTGCACACGATTTGATGGACGGGCTAAGCCGTGTTCTGGGACCTGAATGTTCCTTGTCAGTGCTAATAATTCATGTTTTCTTCCTACTCTTTTGGGGGGTTTTTTTTGGTTTTTTTTGGTTTTTTTTTTGTTTTCCCGCTCCTGTTCGTATTTTCTCCCGGTTGTCTGATTTTCTTAACACATTTTTCTTCTTTTCCTTTCATCTGCCAAATCCTCTTGAACTTAATTTTCTAGCAATTTCCCTTCTGCCGGCATTTCTCAGCATTTTTTTCATCTTTTCATTTTTCTAACTTCTCTTTTCAATAATACTTGATTTTCTTCGCATTGAATTGTTCTTCTTGATTTAATGTTTGTTTTCTTCTCGTCATCATTATTTTGTTTGTCCCTTCCTGGGGGCGTGTTGGCAATTGTCCTTAAGCCTATTTTGGTAGTCACTTGTTCTGAGATTTATGTGCCGAGGTGAAGAACACGACACCCGAGCACGATGTACTGCTCGTCCCGCGGCCCAGCCGATCGATGAAGCGATTGTGTCTCCCAGCAAGATGGCTTTAAAGACTGAATAGTGTTCCTGGGAGCCTACTCGAATTATTGTAAAATCTCGGCGTTGTTTTCAGCGTCTTTAAAAAAAAAATAAAAGAAGAAAAAGGAGGAATCGCCTGAAATAAGTCAGATCAAAAGAATCAGGCAATAATGTGGAATACAACTGTAATTTTAATCATGATTTCAATAAAAATGTTTTACTTTAAAAACAAAGTGATGATTAAACTCCATATCCCACATACTATTCCTGATGTAGCAGTTGGTTTAGTCCCATGTTTTTGCGCAAATTGCATCCGCCAAACACTTATTCATTCCCCTTTCATACTGATCTTTGCCACCCCGCACTACCTTTGGACAATAAAGTTAACATTTTCTTCAACTGTCTTTATATCTATGTGAACATTTCTTTTTTTCATGAAAAGACGTTAGGAACAACTTTTAGGCAGTTCCCCATAATGTAAGGTCACATTCGGTAAGAAAAAAAATATAGATATAAGAATACGCTCCAAATTTTCACTCCATATCTGTGTTGGATTGTCAATCACAACATAATTCGTTCCTGAGGCGAGGGACAAGTACGAGAACTGTTTGGTTCCACGAAGCGATTGATTTTAAGTCAATTTTCTGATGTCCATATCTAGATTGACGAATTTCACTTTCATCATACCCTCATTGCAACTGGAAAAAAGGTTTTAATGTAATCTAATCAAAGAATAAACAGGAAAAATTAGACGTACGTAGAAAATTAACTGAGAGAATAGTTTATTTTACTGGAAAGAAAAGAAAAATACACGAGAGATAAAAGAGATTAGAAAATAAATGCTTTCTATTGTTACTCATTACGCAGGAATTTAATCAATAGTATATACACTTCCTTAAGAGAGTAAATGATAAAACAATATATGCGGCGGCAAATGCCTCAAAATATCTATTTCATCTAATGAATTAAACAACACGGAATTTCAGAGCCACAGGCTTTTCGAAAACTGGAAAAAGGTTTTCTTATTTTCAGCGCAACCTCTTTTGGCTCGTGCGGGCCTAATATCTAAGTGTAGAATTCAAGAAGCATCTGTGGATTAGAAATGGAACGGAGCAATGAAGATTTGCGCCCCTCCCTTCGTCAGTTTTTAACAATTGGTATCGCCTTTCTCTTAATAAGTCATCTAAACCATCCTTTTCTGTACCTATTCGTGTTTACTCCATTTCCACTTTATTTCCATCGTGCTATTTGACTATCTCTCTCCTTGACACCCACACGTTTTTTCTATCTATTCTACCCGTAAATTTGCAATCAAAACGGATGAAAGTGGTGTTTCGGTTCTACCAATCGCCTTCACCTCTCCAAGACCATACATGGAGTGCATACATGGCACCTTTTCATTTCGGCTCATTTCAGTTCCAGGGTTAACGGTATCTCCGATGTATGTTTTTTTTTTAATCTATTTTTCAAAAACAATTATTTATCACCCACATCCCCCCTCCCCGGTTCCGCGTCCCCTGTTTTGTTCCACATTCGCGTGTCTGTATAATCTGATATCAGCCAAAAGAAATGTCAGTTTACCAGCATATTTCTATAAGATCTCTTCAGGTATAAAATCACTTGTTTGCATTAGATCATTTGCTTACAAATAATGTTCATGCTGTGACCTAAATGGTTTGTTTATTATGTTTACAACGTGTATGCACCAATCTATACCTTTTCAATACTATAGTTTTCTAAATTAAAAACATACTCCATATTTTTGATGTTGAGCATGTTGTATATATATATATATATATATATATATATATATATATATATATATATATAGTTAACTAATCAGTAGAAGAAAAATAATAAATCCTAGATCTTGAAGATCTTAAAAACGGAGCATAGCTCTCAAATACTGAAAGGCAAGGTCACACTCTTCATCAGTGCCCATGGTGTGACAAAAGATCTTAATCAAACCCGTTTCTGAAACAGACATGAAAACACGTCTGATCATGGATATATATATATATATATATATATATATATATATATATGTCCCCAGTATTCATGTGTGTTATGTTTATACATAATTCTATTCATTTATTCATACTGTGTATGTGTTTGTGCTGTACATGTGACATTGCGTTACAAATCCAACCTCCCCCCAAAAAAGTATTCTTTTATTGTAAACGACATCTAAAGTTTCAATAGTCTTAGATCCGAATGAGAGCACAGCCAATTTGTCCCATGCCACATCAAGCTGTATACATATCCAAAAATCCCCTTTAGCTAGCACGATTTTACACTTTGTTGTTACTTTTTTTGTCATATTTTTCTATTGAACTTCCTTTCGAAACAATAACACCCAGGCAGGCAGGATTTCACGTAATTAGCCGGCGAAAAGTAAGAGGCCCGGCCCAGATCTTCAAACTCTTTCAAATAAATCAAAACGTATACGTAATGGTTTGCCTTATTTTCAAGATCCCCGAGGTAAAAAAAAAAAAGGAGAAAGGTAGAAATGGAACAGCTACTAGCGGCTACAATGCCTCTCTAAAAAAGTTTTGAATTTCATGAGGGAATAGTCGTCACCATTTGACGGGAAATCACAGGAGTATAAGATATATTCTCATTCTCTCCATCTCTCTCTCTCTCTCTCTCTTTCTCTCAGTTATCAAATTACGTCCCTCGGGGGAAAAATGCAGTTGAGTATAGTAGGGGTGTGGTGTAAAGGAAGCTTTTTAGTTTGCTGGTTAAAGCGACCACGGCACCCGTTCTCACCGGGATAAAGTCGCAAGATTCATCCACGAGGCTTGACCGAAGTTTGTTTTTTTTTTTTTTTGGGGGGGGGGGGGATGCCCTTTCAATCTCTTCTCCGTGAGCATGGTGGGAGTTAAATATGACAGTTTATATACTCGGCGTTGAAGAAACGTTATCAGTAATGGTGATGTTGCTGTTGAGAGCTCGAGATGTTTCTTGATCTTTTACTAATTCCCCAACCCAAGTTTGTTGTGCGGTTATTTGGACAACATGTATGTATGTATGTCTGTATGTCTGTATGTATGTATCTTGTTGTTGTTGTTGTTGTTGTTGTTGTTCTTCTTCTTCTTCTTCTTCTTCTTCTTCTTCTTCTTCTTGTTTTCTTGTCTCTGTAAGGTTTCATTCTTGGAAATGTGCATTGGCGGGTGCGTATGTTTGTATGATTTACTAGTTAACGCAGAAAAAAAAAACAATCTTAAGGCATAGCGGAATTGGAATTGCTCCGACCGAGTGTAACGAATAGGCCTATTATCTTTTTTTTTTCCAGAAACATAATACCCATAAAGACGGTCAAGGAATTTATAGGAGAAATTCAAGTTAAATCGGAAAGCTCTTGGTGGTTACTATACAGTATAGGGAGAGCACATACGGTCATTATCCTTTACCCTTGACCCATTCAACGAGCACGACTCCCCCCACCTGCGTCCGAAGTCCCCAAAATTAAAAAAAAAAGAGAAAAAGAAAATGAGTTGTGGATGAATTATCTGTTCTGTATTTTGTTCTCAGGAGGATGCTTCTGGCCCAGGGGCCGTTGCGAGACGTGCAATTCTTATTGAAACAGAAATACGGAAAACAAGGAAAGTAGCGAGCCATGGCCGTTGATACGGTGGTGTAGAGTTCAGAAACTATAGGGGGAAAACAACTACTAACTGTATTCCATCTGTCCATCTGCATCTCCCAAAACGCATAACTACTCAACCTCTAAATTCTACCTCTCTTTCTCCCTGTCCTTCTCTCTTTCTCTCCCTTCTTCATCTTTTTTTTTTTCATTTCGAGTTCGTTGCACGGAAGAGACGCCTGTCTAGTAGACGTTTCCGACACGCCAGCCGGCAAGCCAGCTTCATCAAGAAATGGGAAATCGATTGTGAAAAGACCATTATTTTTTTTCTCCTCTTGGTTGTATCACTTCGTTCAGCTCTGAATACCAGACCGACGTTTAAGTGCTCCGATTTGCTTTTACCGGGGCTCTATGTGCGACAATTAAACGCCCACACTGATGGAGCGAGGAATGATCCCCGAGCATGTTCGGCAACATTATTTTTGGAGGCATTGATCGAGCTCCGTGACCGCTTGTGGAGGATGGTCGGCGGAGCCTAAATTTGCTACCACAATAGGAATGCAGTAGTGGGGTCGTTATTAAAGTCTTGGGGCCAAATGCATGATGCGAATCTACAAAGTCGATGGCTAATGTAACCTTAACATTTTGCGGCGACGTTTTGAAAAGTTTCCCCATTTTTCTCTCCATTGAAAATTGAACATCTTATCAAGCAACCGACTTCTACTCTCTCCTAGAGTGTGATACGCTTAGTTGTACATGGATCTATGTGGTGGACTAAGATGGAAGTGAACCATTTTGCGCTTGGGTATAGTTGTAAAGTGACCTTTTGCATCCCAAGATCAACCTGCTGAGCTCTCCTAAGCCGTCAAAGGATGTCTCAAGGGATGTAATCTTTCCACCACGGAGTTGCTCACTGAATGGCACAGCCTTGCCGGCGGGCGGCGGGGGGGGGGGGGGGGGGGGGGGAATGGGCCATTTCTATTCACCTGCCTATATGCCATTGCTATGCAAACTCCACACATTACGCGTTACTTGATCGGCAAGCCCGTGGCAAGCTTTCAAAAGCTCGCAAAGGTTGATCAGTACACCAGACTAAATATACGCATAAAGCCAAATACATCATACAAATGCACATCAGGAGCGCATGAAACAACTTTCTGAAGGCCATATCAAACAGTCTAGTTGATTTACAAAATCATCCCCGTTCAATTATTCATTTTTTTTTTTTTTGCATGGAGAGCAATAATCAATATGATATTAGCTACAACGATCAATGAATTCTCGGGGATGCAGGTTTATCGTCCTGTCAAAATCATCGTTCATGCAAGGTTCCGTTGTATTCGCAATCAATGTAAAAGCCATCACGTACTTTGTGATTAATTGTGCTTGGCGTAATTTTCTGCATTTCAGTTTTCTAGGAAAAACACACACCTTGCAAGGTGAAATCCATTGCGTGCATCCTACCAAACACAGCGAATCGATTTGGGAAGAACTTTGTGGGGAAAATGTGGGTGCAATGCTCTCCGTCGTTCATCTCCAAGTTTTAATGTAAATACTATCCACAAAATGAAATAGAAATACATGTACATGGATTTGCGTAAAGCGTGGGTGACTACCAATGAATGATCAAATAAGATAAGACCTGATGTATATTTCAACGTATTTTTAAACCCAAATTAGAGCAAGAAAAAGGAGGAATATAAGATGGCTGACCTTCCAGCTAAATGCCAAAGTATATAGATGTAAGTTTTAACGAAAAACCAAATAATGAAACCCACCTTTTAATTAATCAGAGATATGCGGGCGGCGAATTATGGACGAATCTAATTGACATTAAAGTTTTCCATTTCTTGTGAATCATCAATAATAAGCTGCAAGGCGGGGATGGGTGGTTTAAGCTCTGGTTCTACCTGTCAAAGTATCTAATCAAATTGAGTTTCAGATACAATAATTGTCGAACCATCTTCTGATTGACTTTCTCGGCGAAAACAAATCTAGGTTCCTTGAGATGTGTTTAAGCTTTCTGAGATGAGGATTGGAAGCGATTGTGATCCCTTGGTGTTTTTTTTACTGACATTTTGCATGCAATCTATACAATCTATAGAACAATGCGCCTGGCTGAAGCAATACATGATAAATGTCCAATTCACCCATCTTCATTAACAATACATAATTATTGAGAAGAATACGTATTTTGTGGGGAAAATTACCAGTATAGGTAGACCTCCATTCAATTCAAAACAAACAAACATGATAAATGTAATGATTAAACATTACGTGTATACACAAATTTTTACACTTTTTGTCGAAATACTTAATGATTGTGGTGACCCCATTTTTGTGGTTTCTGAGGGTGCGAGAAAGAGTGAGGAAACGTTCCAAGTGACATCCTTTCTTTGTCATTACCCTTTTCATTTTTCTTATATTTTTGCGAGTGAGCATTCTAGTAAGTTTCAAATTAATATATATTATTCATTGAAAATATAACCTTTCTGATGATATTTCATAGCTGTAGGCCCTATTGTCAATGTGCTCCTTATCAGGGAATAGAAGTGTCACAGGAGTGATCAGAAATCCATTTGAATTACTCGAATTTCAATCAGAGTGCCCTACGAAATGAACTTGTGTTAAGATTTAAATGTTTAGTTGTTAGAGAAAAATAAGTGACTTAAACTCTTGTACAATTATATATTAGGGCTCAAAAAGCATTTTTCTTTTTAATTTTAGACGTTTAAATTGGCATTACATAATTTTCTTGGTGTTTATTTCCATACGGGGAGTTCACCCCACGGATTGCGTTGAAGAGAATATTATTGTTATTGAGCATTTTTACTCTGTTGAAACTCACACTGGGGTAGGAATAATGGAATGCAGATTTGACGTAGCTATGTATATAGGACCTAGATCATTTACATACATTCAAAACAAAAGAGTGAGTAAAAACTGTCTTTCGTGTTATACAAACTGCCTATTTACAGCATGATTATTACTTGCACTCTGAAAAGTGGAGATCATCATTGATTTCGGTGAACTATCCAAACGCAAGAAATGTGATGTGTTTAGAGCGATTCCTATCTGCGGTAGAAGGGTCTGGGCAGTCCAGATTCTGAGAAAATAATACTGTTTACCAAAGAAAACACAAATGTATTAGCAGCATTGGCACGCACATTAGCAGTTTTATTATGTGGACGTCAACGTAAATGACATTAAAGGGCAGATTCAGTCTCTCATCGTAATATCGTTCCGAGTTGGTTCGTATTCGCAACGTGATATTTTGCCCAGCCGCAAGCGGGGGGATGGTGTTTCCCACTTGACGTTGGAGAGATCCATAAACATCGGCTGGTATTTCCGGTCAGCGGAGAGGCTAGAGAACCTCCTTGAGGTGACCATTGCGGCCAATGGTCTTCTGAATTTCTAGATCGAGTCGTGGAGGACTCTTGAACCAGGGGGAAAATTATCTGGGTTCGTTGATATCGAGGTTTTGACAAGTCAAAAGGGCGGGGAGGTTATTTAAAACGCCGTACATCTTGTGGTGATGAGACGTAGAAATGGGTAGAATGCAATAAAATTGCTGTACAGCTACAAACAGTCGCCTGGAATTTTGTCACAGTTTGTTGACTTCGCATGCATATGGCGGCAAGGTGGCTCAGTTGGTAGCGTATCTGCCTTACAATCGAATGACTCGGGTTCGGGCGCGGCCTGAGGGTGAGGGTTCGAACCCAAGGGAATCTCACTGAGCAATGTTGTGTGTTATGCCATCCCCTCTAGTGGAGGAAAAAATACTCAATCGCTCTGATAGAACGTAAAATGCAATTCCTCTGGTCACAACCCATGTATGTAAAAGATCCTGCCTCATCCATTCATTGCAATGAGTAGGGTGCATAATCCGGTGAAGTGGTCCACCCAAAGTATACATACAACTCGACTCAGTATTAAGACGAGTTAGTGCTCCTGAATATGAGCATCTTGTTAGATGGAAAATGACATCAAGCAAAACAAACAAACAAAAATGTGTTTATTTGTGATCGAAGCGAAGTGTGTACAATAAGATTTCTGATTTTAATGAATTATTGTATCTTGGGGATTTTTTTTTCAAACTCCAAACGCAGTCAGTCGAGGGTGCATAACATTTATGTTCACGTCTGCTGCCTGTTGGGTTCTCCACTACGCTTTTATAATCTTTCTACGCTTATTTGTTTGTTTGTTTTTTATGTTGATTGTACCCAAGCTGAGTTTAACAGCCTTGGTTACGAAGTAGAGAACGCTATTGACCAGTCGAGTGCAGCTGAAGTGACTAGAGACGCCCTTCCATCCTTTATAGCTTATCCTCTTTAATTATGCAGTGAAGGTTACGGTTATTGCGCTGGACAACCAAACCAACGATACGTTACTGAACAACAACGAGCCTCATAAATGTGCAAGTCCCCTCGATTGGTAACCACCTGCTGCTCATTCTATTTCTGTGTGTGTGTGTGTGTGTGTGTGTGTGTGTGTGTGTGTGTGTGTGTGCGTGCGTGTGTGTGTGTGTGTGTGTGTGTGTATGTGTGTCTGTCTGTCTGTCTGCTATCTACTAGTATCAAACTTTACTATCTTCACCTTTTTTCTTTTCTCTGTTAAATGTACAAAAACTATTCTCAAAAACTTTTATTTGTGTATGTTCTTCTTTTCTCAATTTGTCCGTTGATCTTATTTCATTTTTTCTCTTAATTTCTTCAGATCTGTGTACCCATCATCAAAATGCCAATTAACATGCAAAATATGTAACTATGCTTTACAGCTGCTTTATTTTCTATTTTTTATATATAAGTATGATATTGTTAATTTATTTTCTTCCCTAGACCCGCTACACCCAGAATTTTAACTTTGTTGCTTTGATATCTACTGTCTTCCTACGCTATCAATAAACATGAAAATAGTTTTGCTTGTTTGTTTCATTTGTTTGCTTTTTGTTTTGTTTGTCGCTTTTTTTTTTTGGCTCTTTTTCAGTCGAATGTATGTTATTTGTACTTCAGAAACATCGCAAATATTCTGCAAAATCGATTTCCCCTTTATCCGCCTGTCTCCTTTACGGGTGGATGACTGTGTATCCGTGTACTCTTCGGGCCGTATTTTCTTTATCCACCGGGGTATTCAAAATGAAGTCTTTTCAGGAACACCAAACCTTCTAGTCATCACTTCCCTAATAGTTCTCCTCTTCGCCAAACCTGGTCCGTCAATATTTCTACCGGCTAAGCACACACAATCTTTCTCTTTCCCCTCAATTTATAAGTCAGCATCTTCTCTGCTATTTCTCCCCCCCCCCCCTTTTCTCTCTCCCTCTCCCTCTCTCCCCATCTCCTTCTTCCTTCTGTCTGCCTCTCTTCCTCCCTCGGTCTCACTGCGCCTCCATGAAGAAACATGGAAGGATAATAGATCGATTGAGTAGCATGATGCTCATGAATTAGAAGCAGATGACTGGAATTAAGTGACGGATCAATAGTTCGAGTAGGTAGAAGGCCGAATCGTTGCACGTTGGGGCGAGATTCTAAGGGGCGTGCACAGCACCGGGACGACAGCGCGTGAAGAGATTAAAGGGGAAATTTGTCTGGCCTGGTGGAAATGGGAAGGAGCTTTTTCCTTCTCTTTTCTTCTTCATTTCTTTAAACTCCACTCTGGGCGTTTGATCGATACATTCAAATGTCGGACACGTACCAAGATTCTTAAGTATGGGGCGCTTGCCCAAACAGGTCGAGCACTAAATTCAGAGACTCATAACAGTGTAAGGGGAAATGATGTCGAGGTCTTATATACGCAGATGCGAAGGAGCCAAAATCGGCTCCGAGTGTGTTGAAGGGGAGACAAACGTGCTTGCAGGATCCGAAGGAGTGTGCATATTTATGGGGCAGGTTGAGGTTGAAACCGCACCGGGGTATCGAACAGTTTCAGGTTATGGTCGTGGAGATGATGGTGCCAACAAAGCTGCGAACCAATCGAGAATGAAACCGTTTGGGGGATTCAGGAGATGCCAGCAGTAATGGACGAGGGAGATTAGAGAAATACATGTCGTGTGGAGTAGCTAGGGTAATTGATTATTCCCTGTTTCATGCCGAGGAAGGAAAGGATATGGCGTCGCGTTTCACGACTAATATCCGGTCATGGATGACATCTTCCATCATGCATTGGGACCGCTCTGAATCAAAAGAAGGGAAGCCATCACTCTGTGATACGAATACTCACAAAAACTCCAAAATTGTAACTTTTTGGCAGAAAACGCCAGCAAGACGCCACGCCCTTTTCGATACCAATACTCTCCGTCACAAATCGACAAGAACAAACCTACACTTTTCGATACACCGACTAAATTTCAGTTATGACTGTATTCAAACTGTCTGTGTAATATACATCCATTACTGAGCGTTTCCATCAACTGTCCTTGGCAAATTACAAGCCTGATAAAGTTCCGTCTAAGTGTGTATGAATTGTCCACGGCTGACGTGACAACATTGCATGTCTACAAAATGTGAAAAGGTGGATTTGACACATGCACATAGACTGCTCACTACCACGCTATTAGGTACAAAACATCTACACGACATGACAAGATTATTATGAACCAGCTGCCTTTTGTGACGAGGAGTTGCGGATGAATTTACTAAAACAGTAAGACAGTGACTTAGCAAGACGACACGCACACACGCACACGAGCTCAAAGAGCAGTCACGTCCCACCCACGTTGCAACCAAAAAAGAGCGCCATTAACAATGACGTATATATGACGTGTGACAAAAAATATACCTGTATATACATCACCTAAATAATCACATACATTGCAAAAAAATATCTGGAATCACGGCAAAAATCACGATTTGAAGTGAGATATGTATCATGCAGTGACTGTTCCTTCGCGTCCTCCCATCGCAAACCTTAAAAGAAAATCTTTCCCTTATGCCTCAAAGACTATCTCATTACGCCTGAATTAATTTCCTGTCTGTAATGAGAGGAGCTATTCTCTGTAGCGGTGGTGGCGCCTGGTATATAGATAGCTCCAAGATAGATCGTCAGTGACGACTAGGGATACAGCACGCATGGCATGATGCTCATATGAGTAGAAGCATCGGTATTTGTCGGGAAAGCATCGAACGATTCACTTCTAGCTACCCGCACCACAAGGGTCTTTCAGCAAAATGGAAGAATCATCTTTTTGAAAGGAGAAAATGAAGAGCGATTCAAAAGCCATCGATCCTCTAACACACAAACAAACAAACAAACAAACAAACAAACAAGGTACAATTGATATACAATGCAGTTCTTTTTTTTGTTTCACTTCACTTTTTTCGAATGGTCATATTACTTCTGAGAGGAGGTTCTATATAAAAACAGTACGTTGCATCGCTCGTCGCAAACGTAACCACAAAAATGATAACATACATACATACACACACACATACACACACAGACACACACACACACACACACACACACACATACAGACACAGACACACACACACACACACATATACTTACGTGATGAGCATAAACCTTCGCATTCAAGGCCGTTTCAACAACTTTCAACCATTCGAATTTAGCACCGCCATTTACTTTTCACTTCTAAATGTCTGAACATCTGACTTTTGCCAAAATATGGTTATTCAGTATTGTACCAGACAGTCTATGCTACGATGTGTTGGCCTCGTCTTTTCGCACTGACGTAGATTTTACCGCAAATCGACAGTTATGTGTTTAGAGAGACCTCATCATAATCCGCGTTGTCATTATTACTAAAGCACTCTGTGACACTTACCAGTCGTGTCTTGCTGTTGCTGCGCCAGTTTTCTGTGTGCGATCATCCACAAAGTAATACGATTTTTTTTTTACTAATGTTTTGTTTCGCTTTGTTGATTGTCGAACTACTTTAAGGGCCTCCTCCGAACAAGCTATTGATTTAAGAATGTTTCCTCTTAAATAGTCATGTAACAGTTAGATAGGTTACTGGAATGAGCGAGAAGAAAATTATCAAAATAGTGTTATCTCACGTGTATGTGATCGTGGAGAGTGTAATGTGTTTTGACGGAAATAGAGCTCTTGAACGAGCCTGAATTGAGTTTTCTTCTATTTGTTATTCCTTCATGATACAATTCTGGTAGTCTCGAATTGCAGACCCAACATCCAGAATGGCATGCATGTTGAGAGAAATGGGTATTTTGAGAAAATATCAAGATTGTTTTCCAGTTCTAAAACATAGACTACAATTTCGCAAACATTTAAGGTATCAAATTACTTTTTTTGTGTGTAAAAACGGGTCTGAACTTAAACAACTTGAATCTACAAAAGATACGAAGGAATAATAATATCGAAGGATGAGAAAAATTGTTGTTGTTGTTGTTGTTGTCGACGCTCGACGTCGCTCATTTTCACGTAAGAAGCTCTTTCGTTATGTTCCCATAATGTTTTGCAAACAATCAACTCTCATAGTAAACAGTAATAGACTCTCAATTTGAAATGACGGCTCCGCATCTTCTAACACCTTGTTAACGCGTATTGATGTACAATGCGAACACTTTCTGCAGTTAATATGCTGCAAAAATTTGCATCAACGTCTGTAAAAAAGTGAGAGCTCTACTCTTTAGCAGGTTCACAGCTGGAAATAAACGAACTTTCCGTGGATGTTTTTTTTTTTTCTTATCGATTTGGTCGTTAAGAGTGGCTGTATGAAAGATCCAGATTCGTAATGTTTGGCAGTAAAACACAGCAGCTTGTTTTGATTAATTTCTAAAGCGTGAAAATAAAAGGTGTCTTCAAAATCAGTTTAACTCTTTACAGGCAGACTAGATCATTAGGCTTTCGTTTAACCCCGCCCATTTGGTCCTCCTTCCGCACCGATTTGGTCCTCCCGATCAAGACTTTTCGTCCTATAGGACGCGAAAAACCGAAATTGCACTCGCCCAAAATGATCCCCCGGATCGTGTCTGTGGGCGGCCCAAATCGGCTACTACACCCGGACTCAAGAGTCCGCATGAGTACCTGTGAGAGTGCTATGACAGGAAAACTGGTCGATATCACAGCGTCTACAGGGAATACGCATGGGGGATATTGTGTGGAGTCAGTGAACAGCGCAGACTCAGGGAGGGGGGGGGGAGGGAGTTTGATCAAGCGGGGAAGATTGAAATAGGAGGATCAGTCACGACTAGAACGACTCATACATGAAAGAAGGGGATGCATACGAGGAGGTCGCTACAAAATCGAGCCGAAGGAGAGGACCGGGTATAGTTTGTACCATTGTACATCCATCCACGTGCCAAACACACCAGACGTTGTTTCTTTTATCTCCTATCAAACAAAATAAGATTGCGCCAGAAGCTTCTCATTGTGAGCATTAGAAAACAACTATGCATCAAGATCTAATCGCTACCATCTAATCCCTTCCTTTCCCCGTTCGTGTCGTCTGTCACGTATAAGGGAATCAAGCCCCGTGATTCCCGCGTTAATGCTCAGAAAACGCCTTGATGACACACGTAGACGACGAGTTATGTCAGACTTCAAGTTGGAAATAGCTACAATTTCCTCACATCTCACTTTTCATGGCGGGGGAACTCGCGTGTACCCACGTACATCCCACGAAATATTTCTTCAACATTGTTAAAAGCCCTTAAATCGTAAATTTCATGTCTGCAATAGGCAAATTCAAAAAGATATCGAAAATGTCATGATTTTATTGAAGAATGATGATGACACGCGTGACAGATTCGATTTCCAATTGAACACGGTACCTTAACTTTTCCTTCTTTCTTCCCGGGGATCAAAATTGGGTAGCATTTCAGTAATTTGATCAGTTCAGGGAGACAATTGAGTGCGTGTAGCCAATGGGCATTTATGCGCATATTTCATCAAAAACGCCTTCTACGAATGCACAGTGAATGTAATGTTTGCTGAACTCAAGAGCTATGGGAACTGCAATGAGAGATGAATCAGGAAACGCATAAATCAATGAATATGTTGACCACAAAATTTATGGGTCGATGCATTCAGCTTGGATGCTTGATTTGGGAAACATGAAAAATACCTACTGGAGTTTGTTATCTTTATAATAATTGTTGTTCTGTTCCTACATGTCTTTGAAGAAGCATAAAAGAAAAGAAAAGAAAAACAGAGCGTTATATTCAGATACCTGTTAGTCTTCCTTGTCCTATGTTCCAATAATTGACAGTAATATCCAGTATTACATCGACAAAATTTACTCAACTGTGAACACTAACCTTGTGAGATAAAGTGCATATAGCTTTAAAAAAAAATTCAAATCGCCAAAGTAATACTACAAATATTCAATATACCCACGCTATTTCATGTATCTTAATATCTGGGCAGAAAAAAAAAATCGGCAAATCCCAACACTGTATTAATATGGATGGTGTGAAAACAGACTATCACTTATACATCAGAGCGGGAAAGCTGTGGTCTGCGCGTGAAAATGTACATTAGACTGTAGTTTGTTACTGAATGCATAACGCTATGACAGAACGTCGTCATAATTCCATTATAAGAAGATGCAAGCAGTTGAAAGATAATGTTATTAATATTTACAGCAACAACAACAACAATAATGATCACATTGTGGTAATCAAAAGTGAAATAATGAGGGCACAAACGAGACAAAATGGAGAAGCGCAAAGTGATAGAATTATGTCTCGCAATCAAAAATGTTAAAATGAGGCTGAGAGATTTTTACTCAATAGCTGATAAAGAGCAATCAGTGAAAACAAAATGACGAAATGCCTCGGAGAGAGGTGCGATCTCGTCACTTTCATCGCTGTCTCATCTTAATTCAATTAAACCGTGCAGGTTCTCAAACGAGTTGTTTATCAGCAACCGATGTAAATGAACGACATATGGCTCGTTTGATTCAGACGTCTCTCCTACGAGATATTTGGGAGGACAAATATTTTAGAAATAATCGAATGGGAAGGGGGTATATATAGCTAGGAAACCGTACGAGAATAACAGGTCCACTTATTTTTTTATGTTTGGTGTTTATGGACCTTCGAAAATGTTTCAGTCGAAGTCTATACAGACTTTCATGTCTTTTTTTTTCTGCTTCTTCATCTTCTTCTATTACTGTGATGTACTTGTATTTTCAATCTGTTTGCTTTGATGTACAATTGTAAAGCGCCTTGAGCATTTAATCAAAGTGGAGAACGGCGCTATAGAAATTGTATGTATTATTATTATTATTATTATTATAGGTGGAATAACGAAGGCAAACGAAGTGTTATGTTCTTCTAAAACTTTTTTTTCCTATTTTTCTTTTCTTTGTCCTATCCCGGAGATGCAGTTTAAGCCCTGTGTGTTGAATTTGTGCTCATTTTACTTACTGGCACCAAAAGGGTTAGTTTCAGTGAAGAAGAATCAATATGAGTTGTCGCGGGATATTCTCTTGTATCTTTATGAGCGCATTGTATTCCCTTTTGTAACTGATAAGCTCTCACCTGGTTTTAATAACTTAATACCACATCATCTCCATCGTAGTAACGAAAATGTTTTAACACTTATTTTCTCTTTGATTTTGATACAATATCATTACAATCATCTTCACGGTGTTTCCACTCATGGAATATATCTGAAATGCTGCAATGAAATATTCGTGCGTTTTTTATTTGTTCTCTGATCAAGACAATATTTACACAATCAAAGTCACTTGAAAATCATGGAGAGATTAGGCCACTCTATAAACCTGTCAATCGACCCAATCAGGTTGACAATCACTTTAAATTGTGAAAATTTTAGTCCACACACTTGAAAAATGTCATGTCATACTTTCATTCTGGTTGCAAGGGAACAAAATACACTTTTATCGCCTAGAACGAGGCTAACATGTAGCTGAAAATAGACCTCTCATCTTGTACTTGATGTAAATCGAGGTTCTCAGGCGAAACAGAAGATTTTCGATCGCGGTCAAGAGCTTATACATAACATCTGCACCTCAGGCAATGATGTGCAAAAATGTCTCGAACGGTGGACGTATCAACGATTAATTGCCGCGTTAATTCATCTGCCACTTCGAGTGTGTTAACTGAGCATGATGGGCTTCACGTAATCTGACGGAGGGCTTTTCGTTGTTCCGTTTTCATTTCCGTTTTAATGTTATGAGGTGCGCTCACACTGTTGAATAAAGATCTGAGCATCACCGAATGAAGATTTATTGTAGTAATAGCTCAAACGGGAATGGTGGCTCGTCAAATTACAAATGCATCGAGATCAACATTTCCACCACATAATACTATAATGATTTACATTTGATAAGGTTGTCGAATAACCGACTACTTACAACAGTTAAGGCATCAAACAAGTTTTTAGTTTCCCAAATGTACATGTGAATTAAATGAATGCAGCAATATTAGCAACACACACTAGTGCAGGTTGAGGAAAATCGGGCAATCCGTTTAAAAGTTATACTCTTTTTAAGTTTCGTTGCCGCCATATGTGGATAAGAAGACGACAACAGTTAGTGACGTCCCTACAGGACAACTATATACAGAAATTAGAATACTGAAAACTCAGAATGTTTTTATTTTTTTCGCGTTACGAAAGAGCCAGTGAATTACCTCTTTCAGAAAGCAGGAGGGAATGATATTACCCTAAGCGTATGTCGGTAACAAGTTGAAGGAAATCGTGACACTTTATGAAATTTTATTTATACCTTCTTGTATTGTTGTTCTGTTCTTGTAGCCTTCTCATCCAGCAATGGTTGCACCAATACTTTTAAAAGTTCATAACTTTTGAACGGATTGTTCAGTTGCCTTCAAACTTCGCTGATGTATATTGCATACACTCAATGCACAAGTTTGTTTGGGGGAAGTTCCTTTTTAATGGGTACGAGAACATTCGGCCAATCAGGCTGCTCGTTTACAAAACAGAACAAAAACCCCACCAAAAACAAATACACCCCACCTGAAATACAGGACATTAAACATTCATCATATAGCTTCGTTATTGCATATTGGCCTTTCGAGTCAGCTTTAGGGCCTCAGTTGGATGACGTGACAGCGAGGCCATGGCCCCCTGGAATGGTCAAGGCCCCTAGGAATGGTCAAGGCCAGGTGAGAGGAATGGGAATCAGATATACTCATATATCTCGTTTGTGTGATATCATCACCTCTAAGTGAAGGCCCAGAGAGATGGAAGCAGATATCATGGTCGCATAACAATCACACCGCTCACGCCTTGGTACCTCGGAAGACATTATTCTCCATTCTCCATCCCTTAGTGAAACGAGAATGACCCGTCGTATAGGGCCTATACAGTCCATCAACTGCCATTAAATTCTCCCAGGCCTTAGATACGAAAATGCCATGGACATCATATAGCAATCAGGTTGCCAATGGAATCGTAGATCTTAACGACAAAACGAGGATTAAACTTGACCGTCAACCTGAATGCCGCCGTCATTACACCGACAAAACGAGCGACCATGGCCATAAAACCTATTAACGACAGTCAGTAAAATTTCATCACATAGCCGCAAATAGTCTCCATGGGCCAGGGGGCACTGCGGGGGCATCTTATTCGTATAGTGCTGCCATACTGCCGTCGTACCGTGTGCGTATGCGTGCATATGCCCATGTGTGTGTGGTATGTGATTCTTGGTTGTGTGAGTGTTTTTCAGACGACGTCAATCTTTACGCGCGGAAATTGAGATGACACTATCTTGTTATGATATGAAAGCATTACAACAGTTACAGTGCCAAATTACAACTTGGAAACACCTGCCGCAATTTTACAGGCGTTACTCAATCATAATTTCGTTTGCGTTGTCATATTTTTCTTCCCCCTTATTTGCTTTTCGAGTTAGCGTAATGAAGGGCGCGAAAAGTTAACAATTTTTGGCATGTCTCATGTCACTAAAAGACTGCCACGATCTATCATACGGATCCATTTTTTTAAAGAGACGATTCATATCAATTGCGGTAGTACAAACAAAACCAAAATGTTCTAATTCAGCAACGTGTTTGCAACGTGCTTGTGGCGATGAGAGCATGTGTTTAAATGAGATCTATTTATTTATATATTTATTTATTTATTTATTTATTTGCGTTTGATGGTTTGTCTATTTTTTGTTCTGTTTTAATCTTTGTGTACACTCTATATCACGGCAGTGCCCTGTAATTTGCCACCAGCCCATGGGCTATATTGGGTCGCCTGTATCAATGAAGTATACGAGTAATCCTAAATCACAAACGAATCGCAGGTAGTTGTCGAAAGTAAAAACACGCATGAGGGCTTGGGGTCTGATGGAGTCGTTTAATATACTACACTCTATTTTGACCGATCCACTTTTAAAAGGGAATACAGTGTAACTATTACAGGCACGGAATGCCATGCAGCCTGTAATGGAATTGAGACATTCACACAGTATATATCTTTTTAACTAATTGTTTACTGAGCAGCTTGTGTACAGCCACGATGTCTACATCTTCGGTAGATCAGAGGGTGCGTGCTAAACGTGTTATGGCAGTCACTATAACACAGTACATCTTACAAGACACAGCATTGGTGTATTAACCCATGGTATCATCGTTTAACCCTTAGCATGCTTGAGTACCATATTGGCACAAACCCCATCTACAGCGTTAGACACATTGTCTGCAGTTCCTGGTACTGAAAGGGTTAATAGAGGAATGCACTGATCTCACGTAGGCCCTGTCATTGCCTCACATCATCTTATTGTCAGTTACCCATTTACACATCAGGGTCCTGCTTCATAAAGCTGTTCGGAAAGTTACGCACGACTTTACCAACGACTTAAATATGGCAAGCCAATTGGGTTTCCAATGCATTGTTAATCTCAATAGCTAAAGTTGAAATTTAAAGATGATAATGGTTATTCCTA
Source organism: Diadema antillarum (assembly GCF_040938485.1). Lineage (NCBI taxonomy): Eukaryota > Metazoa > Echinodermata > Echinoidea > Diadematoida > Diadematidae > Diadema > Diadema antillarum. The sequence continues at coordinate 1,923,107 of NW_027271899.1, forward strand.
CATGCTAACACAAGTTTTTAGTTGAAAGTTTTTGCCCCGCTGTAGATGAGTTGATATCGACATACATTCGTACTTTGTTAACACTTAAGGGGAAAAATGGGCATACGTATTGAAACTTCATATTCCAGTTGTTACGTAAGGTCATGCGTAACTTTACGAACAACTTTATGAAACAGGGCCCTGGATAGAGAGAGAGACGGACTGCGTCAAACATCTTGTCTGTGGATATATCATAACATTACACTAGAGCAGGATTCAAAATCAAGACTGCCTTTTTAAGAGTCTATGCCTCCTATCACTATGCCAGAGCCTCCAACTGTCTCTAATACTAATCACTTTATTATTAGGATGAAGAGGAAAGTGGCGAAATTTGGAAGCAAACAATACTTTGGGGCCCTTCCAAAAAGAGAAATCTTTTCGAGTTTGAAGCGTAGCCGGGCAATTACCCCAATAGGCAATTACCCCCGGCTAAATACTGGTTAGTGGTAAGGTTAGAGTAAAGATTAGGGTTAGGTTTAGGGTTAGGAGTTTGGGCTAGGGTAAGGTTTAGGGTCAGGAGTTTGGGTTAGGGTTAGGATTAGGTTCAGGATTAGGATTAGGATTAGGATTAGGGCCAGGGGAAGGGTCCGGGGTAATCGCCCAGGGGGTAATTGCACCAGACCCGTTTGAAGACGTTTTCAGCCGCTCTTCGAGCGGTATTAAAATGACTGATTATACTCAGGCATCAACAAGCCACCCAAAGATAGAAAATTGCGATATTAGAGAGAAAACATAGTTTTCATCATTCTTTGTCGCTGCAGCGTCCTGAAAAGCCACTAACTATTAAAAAGCATTGCTCCTAATGTTTGAAATTCGCAAATGCGAAGTATTACAAACTACCTCAGGGCAAATAAAATTTACTTTCTGTCCTTGAGAAAGGCTCTTAAAGGAATTAAAGAAATGTTGCGCTATTTCACCGGGTCTCGTAGTCTTCAGGGAGTGCTCTGTGTTTCGTCATTAAAAAGGTCGGCACCCCCACCTCCTCCTATATCATCCGCCTATGCTTTTAAAATCATAGCATTATTTATGCTTTTGTTTTTCATAACATCTCTGCGCCAGTACGAGTACCTTATTAAGCCGGTAGCGTGGACTCATTGAAATCCAAAATGCAAATCAAAACTGATGGCCAATAAGAACTGGTGTGTCGGACGGCATTTTAAGCGGTCCTTCCGTTGGAATTCACTTGGACACAGAGCTCCTGTTGAAATTAAAGGTCGGATGTTTGAACCCTTGGTGACTTACAGCTTAATCAATATCCGTAATTATCAAACCACGCATTGTTTGATTAAGGTAAAGAGACGTCTTGCACTATTCGCATAGCGAAAGCTGTTAGTGCACAGAGAGGATATTGATTGACCCTATAGGTATTAAAGACAACCAGTTTGGAGGGAGCCTGTTGACTTGGGTGCTCGTACTTTGCATCAGGTCTGGCCACGTCTTTCATCTGTCTTCATACATTGTCATAGGACGGCAATGTGTTATTTTAACAATAACAAGACTAAAACCGGAAAACAGTTGGTAAGAATACTTTACTACCACTTCAGTATTACTAATACCCAGGTAAGCCTCTGCAGTGTCCCCAAAGACTTGTTATTATTATCATCCGAGCATAGTCAGGCGTCAAAATCATACATCTGTGTCAAGAGTGGCATTGCAGGTATAACATTTTATCCAGAGACGAACACAGTGGGCTGGATTCGAACCCTACACCTTAGAATTACAAATCCTGAGCATTATCCGCTAAATCACACTGTCCTCCACAGAGTCTGTTCTGACATGATTGCTGTATCTTTTTTTTTCTTTAGTGAAGGGAGAGAAAGAGAGAAAGTGTGGAATGAGAGTAGGAGAGAAAAAGGAAAGGGAGAAAAGTGAGAGAGATAGGGAGAGAAAGAAAGAGTAAGAGAGGGGTGGAGAGGAGAGGGCGAAAATAGTGGAATAATCCCATTAACATCGTTATCCTTTTCCGCGGGTAGCTTTTTCAGAGGGTAGCAACCATGCACGCAGACAGAGCAACAAAGGGAAAGAGTCAGTGTGCTATATTAACCGCCTGATTGTCGCTAAATGACTAAATTCATTACTGTAATTTCATTACGCCAAGGATGGGTCTGCTAAGTCGCAGAGGCGTATCCAGATCAAACAGGCATTCCGCCGCGTGTATCCACGGTACGTGTTTTGCCTTACAGTCGATGGAATTAGTGTGCCAATAAGGTCAATCATTTTCAAAACAATTGCGGAGGGAGAAACTGATTAAACACAAATGCTCGGTTGCTTTACTACTCGGCCTCAGCAGATACCACTTCCCTTGTCTTTCCTTCTCGTTCGTGTGTCAATATTTTATAAGCTAATAGCGGATCAGTTTGATGGTAATCAAGTTGTCAGCCACCCGGCAGTTCATTCATTTTGATTAATTCAGTTTTTACGGATAATTCAACCTTTTGCCCAGACCCCTCCCGCAGCATATAAGCAGGGCAAACCTTTGACCTTTCTGGCGGTTATGCGCCTATTCTAATCCGCGGTCGACGGAATTTCGCTGCTTCCAGCGTTACGCATCACTTTTGTCAACAGGTGGTTTGAGTTGCTCCTCTGCGAAGTGGTGCGATTGGACAACGTCATATAAGGAGTCATTGTTTTAACCAGCATGCAGAATCTTTTTTTTTTCCCGGAAGAATTCATCGCCTGCGTCTCCTCAGAAGACTGATTCTCAATGGAAGGGGGGGGGGACAGCACTATCAAAGTAAACGAATACTTTGGATGGAAATAATCTATATTCAGACACGTTAATTCCGTCAGAGTATAGCGATAAAATGCTACCTCTAGTCTTGAAAAGAAAAACTTTGATAAAACAAAACAAATAACAAAATAATAGAGATTAATGACATCAATCAATCAATCAATCAATCATAATTTGATGTCACCGTCCTCAGTGTCAAATTTTGGAAGAAACTACTTTTAGTTTGTCATCAAGCTTCCAGAAATCCGCATCTGTCTCTTACATGTTGATGTGAGAATACATTCACTCGGCTGGCATTGTAAATTTGATAATGATAACATAATAACGTTAATGGAATGACGAATTGACTATAGCCCCGAATTACTCCATAAAAATCATTGTGCAGCGAAGTCATATTAATACATAATTGTGTTTGTTTGTTTGTTTGTTTATTACTGCTTCTCTGATTTGCAGCCAAACAGATGCCAGATCGTGGACTTCAGATACCTTTATCTGGTAGTACTGGTTACAGAGGGGGCAGTCTTGTAGCCTGAACACCATCCTTGGCCCCTCCCCACAAAAAGAGTGTCGGTTCACGTGTTCATTTCAGCTGATGCAGCCCAGCGATTTGCGTGGCGCCCCCACGGGCCTGACGACCAAACGCGGTGAATGCACTTCTAGACTTGCAAAGATCATGAACACGGGTCTATCCTATACTCCCAGCTGCAGAAACCCACACTCATGTACACATGACAGTGTCCGCTAATCTTGCTATAATGGACACTGATCACTATGTATTCAGTTCACAATATTGACATCATTTTACATCAGCGATGAGAACCAGACATGAAAGTAATTACGGTTATCATTAAATAATATAATCACTACTTTGGAAATCAAATTCATGACATCAATTCAAGATGTATAAAGACGTGTTTGTTTTCTTTACAGATTAGTGCTTCCCGCCATTTCAAAAAGGAGTAAGCCAGCGCGTAATTGTTACAGATAGAGAGCTAATCTAGTCAACTATCCAATTTCTTATCATGTTTTTCTTCTTCTTCTTCTTCTTCTTCTTCTTCTTCTTCTTCTCCTCCTTCTCCTCCTCCTTCTCCTCCTCCTCCTCTTCCTCCTCCTCCTTCTTCTTCTTCTTTCTCTCTCTTGCCTTCCAAATCCAAATGCGACAGGAAAATTTGCTCTAATGTATCATATTCTGCCGGGTACTTTGATAATTTAACACTCTGATTTATGAAAGTTCAGCTTGAAATATTGACACGAAAATAAATATTAGACTCATTATCCTGTAGACGTCATAATCATACTGCGGAAAATATATTCGTAAATTCAATTTCGAACCCAAAGAATAAACTTACCGACATTTAACATAACTTTCTAATGTTTACATTGCAATGATTGCTTTAAAAAGGGATGTTAAAAAAAACCATGGAGGCAAAACCGTGCCGGTGTCATACCCAATATTGTTGGAAATGGATCAATGAAATCAGTAAGACTAGGTAAATTGATACACAATATACCAAATGGTGTACCTACAAACTAACTCATCTTCATTCCCTTCTGCGTAGACATACACACGCACACACAAGCAGACTCAGGTGCCCACAGGTATACCAAATACGGGGGAAATAACTTAAAATCTTGATGAATCGTTTAGCTTTAGGTTAGAAGACACTGACTCTCGTGATGCCAGCAATACGGGGAAACACTGCGATGAGCAGGACCCTCCTATATATTTATCATGGGCCAATTTTCGAGTCAGGCGATACTATGTCTCGGAAAGTAAAACTGTCCAGGGGGGCGTTTCATCAACGAGTTCGTCGGAGGTTTTCACCGACAAATTTGCTATCAGCCAATCAGATGCAAGGATTTCAGTAGCTTTTAACATTTGTCAGTGTAAATCACCGACAAAAAGTTTCATGAAACGGTCCCCGAACCGTCACGGAGCTATCGTGAGTCTGAGATCAATTGGGAACCGTTGTCTCGCGCATCCTCAGAACATGATTTCCATCATTTATTTATTTATTTTTTAAACAGTCGTGTCGTAGGATTAGCGCCGTTAAAAAAAAAAAAAAAATGTATTATTTACCCATCGAGGAAGTGTCGTACCCAAGATTAAAGTGCAATTTCTCATCTCGTTCAAGTTGACTTAAAATAGGTAAAGTGAAATCAAACGAACAGGAAGGTGGCGTTTTCATCAAATATCACACATCAAAATCGGATCTGAAATAAGAAAGATGTTGAATGTTAACTTTCATATGTGTCCATCGAACGAACTCGACCTGGAAGGGGCAATAATTTCGTCACCTCACAACTACATACCCCCATTGACTTGTTCACATACATAATTATGATAAAAGATCGTATTTGAAAAGCAATATTGGATCATTGTACAAAATTTGATGCACAGGACAGAGTGGATCGGTGAGAATATTGGATGCGCGAGTTTAACTATAGAACTGCTTAAACCCACGAGCGCAGCGAGTGGTTGCGAATAATACCTGAGTGTGTGGTTGCGACTAATACCAATAATTGGCGAAAACATATTAGGAAACTACAAAATTTGATAAGTGTCTACTTTTAAGTCCGATTTTTCGTGTGTGTTATATCTCTACCATGCTGTTCGTCCGATTTACTCTGTTCGTTATGGTAAACGTGACGTGGTGTGGAATAATCAAAGCAAAGGCTGCATAAAAAGCCAGAAATTAGGAGATCATAGAAAAAAACAACACTATTATGCAGATGGATGCAAACACATTGTTGGGGTTGTGCAATGTACGGCAGGTGCCGGGAGTCTACGAACAGCTGAGAGAGTGCAAAGTTGTTTCATTATAAAACAGTGGGTCTATCAGTTAAGTTTAATGGCGTGTAATAATCTCGAGGAAGCGAGGAGACCCGTCGATAACCGTAATGTATAGATGGCGGGGTTCCCCCCGGAACGTGCGGAGTGAGGTGCGAATACTTCATAAAGCGCTAATCGTATTCGATGAAAAACGGAGTCGTGTGCTGTCTCCTGCGCCTCATTTTTTTATTGTATGCCTTTTCTCTTCGTGTATACGAAGTGAAATGAGAGATAATAAGAGAAGACGAGAGAGAGAGAGAAATAGAATGGGAGGGAGGGGGGGGGAGCGAGTCAGGCTAACACACAGACAGACGGACAGACACACATAAAAGTGCTGGCCACTGCTCCGAGCGCTATTTGCGTGACACGTATAGATCCCTCATCACTTCGACGTATGCATAAAGAAGTAATTTACCATCATATACGGGTAATCAAGAAAGCTGATTGATAGCTCGCCATATTGAAGAAAAGGAACACCAGACAAGGCAAATGAGGAGAATGTGTACGAAACACACTGGCAAAGAATGTGGAGATTGGTGACGAAAAAAAGAAAAGAAGATAGATGGAAAGACGTTACACGGTAGATGGATTGTAATCGTAGCTGAGTTAGAAAGAAAGATAGACGAGAAGATAAATGAAGAGAGAAATGAATGGACGGGTAAATTTCCCCCATCCAATATAAATGGTCTTACACTGCACCCATAATGCTACATCAATCACTTGTGTACATTAAAGTAAGAGCGGTCAAAAAACGGTTGGGAATCTCGGGAAAAGGTCATAGATAGAGAGACGAAGGGGCGAGAAGACGATTTTAAAAGTGTAGAGAGGGCTTGTTCGAAAAAGACAGCTCAGCCTTTGTGCATACACAGAAACAGATGGAGAAAAAAAGCGAAGAGATCAAAAGAGAGAAAGAGCTATATAAACAGAGAGAAATAGAAGATAGGAAATGGAATATAATGATGGTATAAGCATAGGAGCTTGCCACTGTTGACACTGGTCAAAAGGCTTTTCCATTACCATTACGTAAAGAAGAAAAAATTACGAATGACATAACGCAGACGAACATGAAAGCATTGTTACTCATCAAAGTCACTTGCTTATAAGATTATACGCCTCCTAAATTTCAAATGACAATGGATCGTTTAAGGTTACACAGATAGAACGTCACATTTTTGCTTGGGATTGTAGCGATTTTTTATTTTGTTTTTGGTTGAGAAAGAAAGCTATTAAACGCAGCCTTTAATTGTGTTTGAGGAGAGTGGAGCGATCGTAAGATCAGATATGAAGACAAATTATGGAGAATCAGAAGGGCAAACTGTGACGAAAGAAACCAAAGGATGATGATAAAGATGATGATGATGATGATGATGATGATGATGATGATAATGATGATGGTGATGATGATGGTGGTTGTGGTGGTGGTGGTGGTGATGATGATGATGATGATGGTGATGATGATGATGGTGATAATGGTGATGATGGTGATGATGATGGTGATGATGGTGATGATGGTGATGATGATGATGGTGATGATGGTGATGATGGTGATGATGATGATGATGATAATGATGGTGATGATGGTGATGATGATGATAGAGGGAAAGATAAGGAGAACACAAGGAAATATGGATAAATATGGAGAGAATATTTGTTGAGGAAGACAAGGTACATAGTATAACAGGTGGTTTGTATATCGACGCAAAAGACTTGGGGGATGTGATAAGATCATACCTCTGATTTGTACGTCAGTGTACGGCACTTGTTCTTTCTATCAAGGTCATAATATCATGCGTGTCTATTCTTCTTCATTTTTTGTTCAGAAGTTTTTTTGTTTTTTTTATAAGCTCAATCTTTCTCAGAAACTTCTTTGTTATGCAATAAAACATCAAAAGAGTTGACTCAAGGGCAGTCAGATTGCTTAGATGTCTGGGGTTTTTTTCTCAACAAAGAGCAAATTTCTCAGGAGAATTTTGTCCAGGTCCTAGAGACGAACCGGATACGCCCACACATGATTGCAAAGGCTTCTAGTATCCTCCCTTTGGAGTACAGTTCTCCGGAAACAGAGAACGATGTATTTTTTTTTCTTTTTGGTTTCATACCATCTGTTTTGAGTAAATCCAGCTAAAAAGCTTCACTGTCTGTGGTGAGCCACCCCACCTCAATCCAGTAAACCGCACTGTGGAATTGAGCGGGCCAGCTCTGTTAAAAGTTGTAGACAAATCATCGTCTTCTGCTGTCGTTCCCAACCAAAGTGTCTGACTTTTTATTTTTGTCCACTCATTCCTGTTTGTCTCTCTCCGATGCGGATTTCGCGCCTAAAACGATCGAAGTTGCCTGTTTAAGTAGCCATTAAAACAAGCTCATACGCCTGGCGCCAGGTACAGGCACGATCCAGCGGGTTTTTTTTTTCATTCATTTCCATGAACGTAACATACAGAATGTATTGGTTTGATTAACGCATTCTGAAGCATATTTTTCTTATCATCCTGCCGCGGAAAGCCCTGACGCATTTGTACTTTCTTTGGCTATGTTTTCATGTATTTTGTAGTGAAAAAGTCGTTAGAAAAACATTTTCCTTCGTGAACACAGAGGTGAAGCCGTTGACGATTGTCTCCTGGTGCTCCTCTATTCATCGTTTTTTCCACCTGCCTGATCAATCTATTAATAGTGTTCTCTCGTGCACACAGGTGCCTCTGCGTACCAGGGTTTCTCCCTGTGGCATGCAGTGTATTCTCAGCCTGAAAGGCAATAAGTTTACTGAGCTTATTTTCTGAGCTACGTTTACGCCATGTTCCCGGCGGCCACGGCAGCCCCGTTTGCCCGAAATGTAGTGGACCGCACAATAGGTAAGTCCTGCCCCCCTTGCATTCTAGTCTTGTTCATTCCAGTCTTTACCCCGGGGGACATAGACGCTGTTCTCACGGCGTCTGGTCAGGATAGACTACAAGTATCAATAATATCCATCGCGTCTCGCTACGGACATCCTCCAAGTTCTGTTACTGCCTATTACGTGCCGTTGTATTTTGCTGCGTCATCCCGTTTTATCACGACATTCAAGATTTCTTATTAGCACCGGGACTGTTGTGGCATTTTTTTCCCGACAGTTTAAAGATCTGACACGGCATCCAGGGCAATCACGGCCTGTCACGTTTGCCTATCCCGTCTCACCGCGTTGTTTCACGTCCATCCCGTTTTGTCCACTGTGGCCTGAAACGTGGCTGCCGTGGCTCCCAGGAACATGGTGTAAACGCAGCTTCAATCAATAAACATGTATTACTGTACTGTATACCAGCAGGATGCAATTTGTTGGGGGGTGAGAATTACGGCGAGGCGTGTAGAATAATATTTTGAAATATGTATCATGGTATGGAGAAGAAGTGTCTGCCTCCCGACGCGCACACCTGAGACGGCGAGCGCACCAACTTTTAGGGTGACAATCTTTAGCTGTGATGTCATGCACTGCGGAGGAAGAAGAATACGAAGATGATGCAGATGATGCTGATGAGATGATGAAGAAAACAAGTAAAAGTAAAAGGGAATAAGAAGAGAAGAAAAGAGTGGAATAAGATACGTGCATTGGTTTGATCAGGCAGACAGAGCGAAGGACACCCATAAGCGTCAAACAAGCATTGAACAGATGTGGTACAGGGCAGAGCGTCTCTTGTAAACAGCTTTTTAGACGGTGGTGCGATCAAATCACGAAGTTAACCTTTCCACTCATGTTTGCCGGGCAGTGGCGCGCTAAAAGACAAACAGTCGAGCAAACAAAACAAAACAAAACAGAAGAGACTCCATCGTTTTGTTGTTTTTTTTTTTGTCGTCGTTGTTGTTGTTGTTGTTTCTCATATTTTGTTTTAAATCATGCAAGGAATCTTGTCGGAATAAGTCGTTTGTTCTCGGTTTAATTGCATCATACCATCAAGTAATAATCGTTACTGACATTGACTATGCTCCGTCATGGCCGCTCATGACAGAACGAGGAAATATTAGATTTCTAATATGCATTTTAATAAAGGTTGCTTGTTTATCAGACATACAAGAATCACTCCTTCCTGATGCAGTTTCAAAACAACAACAAAAAACTTCTGTTATAGGTTCTTTCATCAGCTACTGTAGTATGTGGCTTTATACAAATTCAATTTTTAAGCCCAGAGATGTAAATTTGAATATGCGAACTACAGTCTTTTTTAATACCAAATAGAACACACACAGACACACAGACACACAGACACAGACACACACACACACACACACACAAACAGACGCACACAAACAGATTGATGACACGTTTGTCAATGTACACATCATAATATTACTATCATTACACATATTCCTAAAGGGACAAAGATAACTTCAACGTTATTTTGGACAGGATTAAATAGTGTCATCCATTATGTAACAACCGCCAAATTGAGTCTAGATTACCATAGACTGATTGTCATCAACTTTCAACGTCGCATCATGAAGATGAATTCACAATTCAAAACCGCCGATCGGATGGACACATCAGAATTGTCGTACGTACGACGGAGGAAGTCTTTTCTCGTTTCAGGCCATTTTTTTTTCAGAGTGTGCGAAATGGAAAGATACGAACTCTTAGTCGATGAGGACCCTCCCCCTTATTTCTTTTTTTATCGTGTGGTCCTTATAGAGAACAAATCAATGTGATACTAAACATTACCGCTTATCCTTATGAGATATCGACGTTCGAATGCAAATTGAAGTCATGGCCGAGAAGTGTGAACGGAAAAGAAAGCAATTGAAAGGTGTGAACCCGCAAAAATCCCCCTCTCTCTCTATCTCTGCGCTTGTGTGTTTATGTTGTTCCCCTGGATACAAGTTCGTGTTCTTGGTCAAATTCCATGCTGAGAGCTCTTCTGAGCATTTCTCTGTTGCTGTTGTTGTTGTTGTTGTTGTTGTTGTTGTTGTTTTGTTTAACAAAATGTCTGACTGTCAGAAGGCGTCAAGTCAAGATGGTTGTTGTGATGACAGTGTAATGGTCAAGACCCTATATGTATCATGTCTATAATCCAGCACAGGCTTTACAAACTACAGTTCATAGTGGTAAGGTGTGTAATTTGCCTCTTTCTATCAGGTGAACCCACGGTATTCAACGCATTAGGCCAGTTTAATGGCGATGATGATTTTCACTCTTAGAACACAGCAACAGGCAATTCCACACACATGCATTCTTATATACTCGGTGCGCTTGTACATGTATATGCGTTTATGGACTCCAGTTTACTTATCAAACTTATTACTTATCTCTTAATCGGGCAAATTTTTGCGAATTTTTGAAATTTTCAATTTTTCGCAGGGAGTCGCCACGGATGCCTAACTACGCAAGTAATCGCAACTAAACGCAGGGGCTCAACCTATCCGTCAAGTGAACGTAACTATCCGTAGCTTGCACGCATACTATCTGGGGGAAAAATACCTCCGGGAAGGGATCCGTGGGAGTCTGATTTCTTTTTCTTTTCTTTTCTTTTTTTGACCAAACGCCGGACGCAGAGCATTATGCGATTGGGGGATGAGGAAATGTGCAGACTCGGCTCTGTTTAGAGGTCACATTATCAGCTTCACAATCATAACACATATATACTCATTCCATTATTAAAGACAGAAAATTTTCATCGTTAAACACAGGTTCTATAATGTTCTACACTCCTACTGATATGTTCGTTTCTATCAGCTAATGCAACGTCGATGCCCCAGTCACACAGTGCTTTGCGATGGGTTACGTCCGCCGTGGATAGATACGGATGAGTGAACGCAGGGGGACGCAGCGTGGACGCAGGCATCCGCAGGGACGTATGTAGACGTATCTGTCCGTAACTCATCCGTAAAGAAACGCACAATGACGGCGCCAAGCCTGCGAAATTTTGAAATGTTCAAAATTTCGCAGAGGGATTCTACGGATGCAGACTTACGCAAGTAACCGTAACCAAACGTAATTATCCGTAACTGAACGTAACTATCCCTAGCCTGGACGCAGACCATCCGCAATAAATTTTACCTCCCGTCCGTTTGCGTTCGTTTACGTCCACCGTGAGTGTCCGAAAGTAACCGCAAGTTAACGTATCTCAACACTTTCGTCCGCTTACGGATATTTGCGGACAGTTACGGATGCTGCGGACGATTACGTCCTTCGACGTTTTCCGTTTTCCACTCGCATGAGAACACAGAGACTCGTGGGAAGCCACACAACTTGTGTTGCCAAGCTGCAGCGCATTTACCTGAAGGAATGCTACAACACAGTCGGAGCAGTGGAGAGGCAGAACCGCATGGTCAAATTATGACATTTCTCCCACAAAATGGTCATTTTAGGTGGCACCCAAATACTCATGACATCGGTTGACCCTTGGTGCTAAACTTTTTTTTTCTTGCACTCTTTGAATGTATATTGTTTTCGAAAAAGCAATATTGTGGGTAGGGGATGGGGTGACAGCATTTCATTCACTTTTCTGGCCGGGAAAGGTGTGTGACAGCGATAACTATATAAAATTCTCTATGTCAATGATATGTCAAAATTCTCTATGTCAATATGTCAAATTCTTCAAACATCCTCTCTTTCATATGATTTGCGGATGATAATAATGTGTTTTATCTGATTCTGATTCTGATCGATTATTGATACTTTAAACGGTGAATTGACGAAGTTACTCCATTGGATAAGAGCGAACAAACTGTCAATAAATTTGCAAAAAACTGCAAAAAAAATGCATGTTGTTCAGTAATTCGCCGGAAAATTTACCGAGAAATGTTTTCCTGGAAGACATGGACATGGAAGACGTCTCTTCCATCAAATTTCTATGTTTGATTCTGGATAATAAACTTACCTGGGGTTTGCATATTGATTCTGTATGTCGTGTTTTTTTTCAAGGAATATAGGTATTATAAACAAAGTTACATTTAATCTTCCCAAAAATGTACTTTTTATATTCTTGTTATATCCTACTTTGATACTACCTTACTTAAACTATGGTATACTCCCATGGGGAAACACTTTTTATTCTTAAATATACAGACAGAATATTATTATTACAGAAAAAAGCTCTTCGTATCATTTGTCACGAATCGTGGAGAAGTCATACTAATAATTCATTTCACGAAAATGATATTTTGAAAATTTTTGACCTTTATTGTTTGCAATTAGGACAATTCATGTATAAACTCACTAACCATTCTCTCCCCCTTGTGTTTGATACCATGTTCTTAAAGAATGAAACTGTTCATGCATATCCAACCCGTCAATCCCATGAATATCATTTGCCTTTGACTAGGACGGATTTTGCAAAATCTTTATTCTCCTTTTCTGGACCAAAATTCTGGAATTCTCTTGACAATGATATAAAAGAAGTACAATTTACAAAAATACATTTTCTTTAAAGTTAAAGAATTATTTAAAAACTTCGTATGCAGCAAAATAATTCATTCTTTTTTTTTTACTTTTGATTTTCAAAATCGTTGCGTCGGTAGCCTAATACTCTTTGTTTTAACAGCGAGCCCGTGCTTCTGTGCCTCCAGTGCCCTGGTTATGACCCACCATTTCCCTCTCCTCCCCCCCCCCCCCTTTCCACCTCGGACTTCCTACCTTCCTTACTATCTTTCTATCCTCTCATCAATCTTCCCTTATAAGAGAGCCGCTTTGTGTTTGTTAATGTGCGTTGGTATGTGTGCATGTATGTGTGTATTACTCTGTCTGTCTTTTTTTTTTACTACCGTTTAGGGAAAGTGTTGTTGTTGTTGTTGTTTTTTGCAATTACATTTTTTTTATGTATGAGGGTACTGCATTCTACAAGCCCTGCTTTTTAGCAGTCCCCTCCATTTCCAGCAATATTGTTTATGCATTCACAACAGTGACGTAACAGTTCTTTGTATCTCTGTTGATAATTTACCTGTATCTCTTTTAAAATGTTATTCTGTTCATCGCATTGTGGTACTGATTTCCTGACATCTGTGTGTTCGAGTGTTTCATTGTATTTCTAATCATTTTGTTTCTTGGAAGTGAAATAAATCAACTTGAAAACTGAGAATGAATTTAGTATTTCTCTCTCGTCTTACCCACTTTACGCTCCATGGAATGTGTATTAAATTTTTTTTTTTGTATATTGAACTTGGGTGTGGGAGGGGTGTTTGAAAGTCTTGATGTCTTTTTTTCTCTTGAAATTTAATAAGCATTGTTTTATTATAAAAAATCTCCTTAACATAACCCAATAAGTCATGAATATCGCTGCACAACGACAACGTAACCACAGTTTGTCTATTCCATAACTGTGAGTAATAATTTTCTTACTCTAATGTTTAACATATCGATCTATATTGCATTATATTTGTGGTATAATTATGTTATGTATTCTTTACATTTATGAAGTTTATTCATATTTGAGTTGCACAAATGAAATTTAAACCTCAAGTTCAAAATTTCATATATCTTTTATCACTGTAAAGCAAATTAAAGGATTACGAATTTTTTCACAACTTGTACGTAATTCAATTTCATTGTCATGCCAGTGTACAATGTAAGACAGTCCAATATATGATAACCTTGCTGTCATAATACACTGACTTAGCAGGGATCGTCACAGAAAATAATACTGTCCATAATTATTTATAACAATCTGTAACTATCCGTAACTATCCGAAAATATCCGCAACTCTCCGAAAGTGTTCAGAACTATTATGTGCCAATTCGTAAGAATATCCGCAAGTGGACGCAAGTACTCGCATCTGGTCGTATTTGTCCGTATCGCCCGCATTTTTCCCGGTATGTTTTGAATAAATTTTCTAGTGACGGCAAAGGATCCGCGGGAGTCCGCAGAAAAATGACATTTTTGGACGTAACGCCGGACGCAGAGCATTATGTGACTGGGGCATTACACCATGTTCCCGGCGGCCACGGCAGCCCTGTTACCCGAAACGTAGTGCACCATGGGTAGAAGAAACATTTTACCTGTCCCCCCCCCCCCCCCCCCCCTCTGTAGTCTAGTCTTGTTCGTTCCAGTCCACGCTTCGGTGAACATGTACAAAAAGATGTAGCTGTGCCGTTCTTACGGTGTCTGGTCAGGCTAGATTACACAATATTTTCCGTCGCGTCTCACTACAGATCGCCTCCAAGTTTTGTCACGGCCTATTACGTGCTGTCACGCTTTGTTGCGTTCGCCCCGTTTTATAACGGCCTGTAAACATTTTTATTATCACCGGGACTGCCGTGGCATTTTTTTGACAGATTAAAAATCTGCATTCAGCGCAATCACGGCCTGTCACGTTTACCCATCTCGTCTCACCGCGTTCGTCACGTCCATCCCGTTTTGTCCACGGTGGACTGAAACGTGACGGCGATGGCGGGCACATGGTGTAAACGCAGCATTAACATTCTTACACTACGAAACAAGTTGTGGCAAGTTGTGCTGTGGGCGAGTTTCACCTTTGTAACTGAACATGACATAATCTGTTGCCAAAACTCACGCGAAACTTTAAAGCTTTTGACACTACCCTGTCACGTCTTAAACTTAATAAACTGAGTTTTATCTAATCGAAAGCAGTTGATATTTTTACCAAAATTTAAGACAGAAGCGACAGATCAGACTACGCACTGTAAAATCAAAATTTAACTTAACTAGACAGGATCATGTTATAGTAAACAGGCTTGAGTCTATATAATACTTAAAGACAATGCGGTATTTTCAACAATAGGTAATAAGAATGCGTACCAGTATATTGTGCCAAATTTCTGAACGAGGGAAACAAAGAAAGTTTTCCACAGGACAACGGGAACGGGAAAATTTTGGAGGAAGGAATGTATACGTGACTTCATTAAACGGATTAACTTGTGATCTTACAATCTAAGGGTGGTTTTACCCGTTGAGTGGCTTACCTTGTGATCTTACAATATGAGGGTGGTTTTACCCTGGACATTTTCCTATACTCCGTGGCTTTCATTCGAAGATCGGAAAGATTGCATGCTAGAATATCGTCGCTGTAACTTGTTTAACAGGTGAAAGGTACCGACAAATCTTGGGTTTAGAGTTAAGTGAGTTTTGCAATAGGAAGATACCTAACTCTCTGCCAGAAGGTCGTTTCTGTGGACAGGCTCTAGAGGAATCCCAAACACAGCATTATCACATGTAAACGAGTAACTGTTCACAAAATCTCGAACCCTATTTCTTCTTCTTACTAAGAGACAAGGAAAGTTAGCTGACTGACTAATTGTTAATAGTAAGAGAGCAAGATAGAAACTTCGTTTAACAGCTTCTTCAAACGATTAAAACGTTATCCTGCATTCGGCCATGTAAGTTGTGCGAAACAGCAATATCGATTACATGCGTTCACAAGCACCCTTTAAAAAGAGGCACGCACGCGGTGACTTATGTTGCGCTCTGTCAATATTTTGACGGGAATTCTTCCGTCACTAGTTTTCGGCAACGCATACGGGGAGAATGTTTCCCCGACTAGATTTCTCCCTCGTCAAGCAATCTGGTAGTGTCTGAATCTAGGAGGCCATGATAATTTGATGAATGCATTATCCCAAGGCGTAATCGCAAGGCCACATGAAATTGTCAGTGATACGGGGATGACGTCGACTGTTGCTATGTACTTTCATAAAAAAAGCTCTACAGCAGACTTCATCTTCAGGAAAATGTTTTGAGCAAAAAAAAAAAAAAAAAAAAAATGGATACTCAGAAGCCAAACAGCAGCTCCCCCAAAAGATAAAAAACAAAAAAGAAATATAAACCAAAACTCATACGCTGATGTTATCAGATATGAGTACATTTGGAGACCACATATTTATACATTCAATGATATCATTCTTGAATTTGGGTTACTTACCAGAGTCGACTTAGCTTCTTCTGCAGTCCAACGTCATTCGACCAGTTCTAGCCTCTTTGCATGTAAATATATCCGATGAACCCAGGTTGGATGTACAATATTTCAGGGATTTACAACAAGCAGTACGCGACAAAAGTGCTGCTATCAACTCGATATCGGACTGTGGAGATATAATGACGACGATTGTCCCTATGCGAAAAGTCAATTCGAAAACTTAGACTGATGAGTCTTGAAAGACACGAGTACCTTCCTTTCCTTGACTGGAATCCAGCCACGAACTCCAAGTAGACAAGATGAAATGATTATCACTCGCCGACACGCACCCTCAGGTTAAAACTCCCGACAACTTGTTCCAGGATCTACGAGTGTTATCCGTCGGTCAGTGTCGGGATTCGAAGCCGGATACTGTGGCAGGTTTAATGTAGCTAGCGAAGTAGGTGTGTCTTCTACCTCTTTATTCTTTCTCGACGACTTTGTTGTTCTTTAAGCTGTATCTCTTTTATTGGGTTGTTTTTTTCTTCAAGTATAGAAGTGAGCCGTGGAGCATCGGAATATTTGGAGGGAAAGGAGCACTGCGTGAGCTTGATGAGAAGAATCTGACTCGATATGCAGGAAAAAGTATAGGCGCTGTCCACTTAACACCATAGGGGTGAGAAGCAGGGAAGAAACTCAGCTGCACGTCCCCTCTGCACGCCTTAATTTGTTGAAAGGCTACTGTGCGCAGACGGTATCTGCACGTCGCATGGAGATATGAACCGATGCGAGCTTATCGCAGACGCGGCGCCACGAGCTACGTAACGCACACACGCCACGGGTTACGCTTTAGCGGATAATGTGAAGCGATTGGATGGCGGTTGCACTCTTTATGTTGGTCATGGAGAATGAGGCCAAGCACCGATGTTGTCACTCGGGCGTAGGAGAGCGAGATCGTCGCCAAACGATGATTGGGCGATTCGCTATCGCGGAAAACTATGGGACAATAATCGTGTGGCAGAGCGGCTATATATAATGCGTCGCTCCGACGATGAAAGCGCGGAAGCCCCGTCGCCGCACACGCCTGCTCGTTCCCACCTGTAAAGTGTTTACATCAAAATTTGATTCCCGCTGGGGTTCAACCCTTGGTTTCCAATATCACCCTAGCACCAAGCAGAAGGCATGGTTTACCAAGAGGTGTAAGATTTCGTGAGAGATAGGACACGCTCAATTAGAAACAAGGCGCGAGAATTCCGGCCAGGTCTGGAGGCACATACCATATCGCATAAATAGATTAAAATAAAAAAAAGAAAGAAAAATATTTCTACATTCTTGGTATGTCTGAAGTGCAACTGAATTCTGATGAATCGAAGTGGAACGATGAATCAAAATGGAACGATCCTTAATGCTTGTTATTTTACGATTTCTACCTGAAGAATGAAATAAAACAAATGATGAATTATACACGCACACACACAAGCACACACAGACAAACACGCAGGGAACGCATTGTTCAATGTCTGTACTTCACTCGTACACACTGATGTCTTTGACCAAAAGCATGGCAATCAGGGTATAACGTTATTTTCCCCACTGCGTTAAATAGCAGAAAACGCCTAAAATCTACCAAAATGTTATGCACAAGATTTGTCTACGCACCGAAAATACATACAAAAGGTGGCTGCAGTGAACACTGCAAGCATACACAGAAATAAACTTCTCCCAATTTTGTTTTCTTCAGGGCCTTTTGAATTAGCAAAAACGAGTTTTTGTCTCTATAGAACTCGAAGTGATTGCATAAAGGGAGGAACTTCGGCCTAATTATTACATGAAAGACCTCAGTGCCAGTAGATCCTCTAGTCAATCTCCATTCACATTCCTGGCATTGTATACTCGACTTCACGTTTACGCGTCCTGTATTTCTCTCTTCTGTACTTGGCCTTTTTATTTCTGATTTATCTTATCAGTGGATGGAAAGCCGCGTATCCTATTCAGAGGAGACGGTTGGTGAGGACTATCGTCACTGAGTAAAATAGTGTATTTCAATAGTATGGATTTCTATACTGAAGATTGTCTATTTCGCAAACGCAGTGGCAAAGAAGATGTACGCATTAAATGTGAATAGATAACTACCATTCGACGATTTGTAAACTACCTCTCTCCATTTCATTATAATATTCACGACATCTTTGAACTTATACCATCCCTCCGAACAATACCTGAAAGGTAGGTATAGGGTAAATGTCTAATACATTGTCGAGCACAGTGATTAATCGCTACAAAAAACGTGATCTGAGGATTCCACATGGTGCTGCTCTTCTTTTGGATGAAACTAATGGATACACGTTACGCCAAAGATACCTTCTTGGTTACGCTAAACAGCGGTCTCTCAAAGAAATTTACGAACGAGGAAAACTAGTTTTAGAGAAATACAGGACAAAGCTTAAATGTAGATATAAAGTCAGTCAAAGCATCTACCTCCATGATCAAAGCGATGAGGTAAATTAAAAAGATAAACAAATCAAACTCCTGGCCGCCTGGTGCGCAGACTGCTATGTGGAAAATTCAAAGAAACACTAGTGATTATTAGGCTTATGTGCTGAGATGTCGACGTAGATATGAAGCAATCTGTCGCTACTTAACATCAACGTCTGTAACAACCCTCAACCAATACTGCCGGGACAGGGTACAATGTAAACAATATACACGTAGATATCTTGAAACATGGTACACCTGCGAGCAGTGGGCTAACAATCGATACCGCCAGAGATTTCATTATAGCGGTCACGAGGAGCGAGAAGGTTGTCTGGTCAGGGCAAGAAAAAAAAATAAAGACGCTTATTTGAAAGTGCGAGGTTATTTGATGAATGGCTCTCCATGAAAATTGAAAGAAACATTTCCAACGTAATTATAGACACAAACGATAGCATTTATGCATCTAAAACAGACTTAACAGTGTAATACACATGCGGTAAAATGCTTTGACTAGAACCCATTTATAACAATATTCCTTTAGTTTAGTCAACCGAATGTTGAAAGGCGGCGGTATTGGGCGAAGTAGTCAGGCAGGTCGAGAGAGGGAAGGCATGGTTTTATCGTGCACTACAATGAAGATGTTCATAACAAACCTGAGTTCGCATGCTGCTTGTAAGGTTCTTTGGATATTGTGTGTGTGCGTGTGGGTTTGTGTGTCTGTGTGTGCTGTGTTTGTGTAAGAGAGAGAGAGAGGGGGGGGTGAGGAGAGACGAATGGGAGAGGGAGAATAAGGAAAGTTAAATTTGAAGTGTATGCTCTATTACCGTATGACTTTTTCCATCTTTCAATGGAGAGAGAGAGAGAGAGAGAGGAGATGGGTGGGAGGAAAGGGGGAAGAGCGAATGGGGATGATTAAAGACGAATTTATGGAAACGGAGAGGGAAAAACCCCTTCCTTTTCCGATTTCCTCCGAAAAGTCTATCATCTGAATTCAAACGATTTTGCCTTCGTATGCTTATTCCACATTAAGCTAACATGACTGTACTAAGATAAATGCGATTATAAGGATTCGGTTGTGACCGGTTGTGTTTCTAAACATGCCATCCGTGCAGAATTGGATGAAAGAGCCTATAAATCCTTACTTGTTCATTTGATATTTTTTTACTGTACACCTGGGTATAGAAAGAAGCGTCGTAGATAAAATACCTTTCCCATATTATAGGAAACGACTGCCGTCATGACGGGGCTCGAATAGTCACCCCTCTTGTTGAAAGCGGAGTGCACAATCCACTAGACCACTCGAAGTGACTGCAGTCTCTGTAACAAAAATCAACCAACGGCGGTAAAAGATAACCGTCTTCCGATAGGAGCCTGGTCAGATATACAAAATTTTCTGATGAATTCCCTTGGTAATCATTTACTATCATAATCAGTGTACATCAGTGAGATCAGCACAACCCCTTCTTTATGGAGTCGGGTTTTTATTGTATTTTCTTTCTTCTTATTTGGCGTCATATTCAAAGAAGTATGAAAGAAACACGTAGAATTTTACAGGACTTGACATCCGTTACATAAGCTTCCTTTGCAGCCGCGTTGGCATTCTTTGCTTTGTTTTCTTGTAGTTTTCTAAATGTAAACGAATAGTTAGGCTGTTATTTCTTCTGCTTTTACCCCTAACAATGCCTAAGGCTGTTACAAACATAAAGCGTCATGTTTGAAGGAATGCGTTGCAGCCAGTAATCAGCTGTAATAAACCTTTCTCAGCAGGACGCACTTACTCTCTCGCCTCCATGGCCCAGTTAAAGCGATAATCAAATCTCTAATGCCGTTTACAGACCATTTACTGGGTGTCGATAGGAGGAAGCTTTTGGAGGATTAGCGCCTTGGCGTTTAGCGCTTCACACCGCATGGCCGATAATTCGACGCCAGCGCAGCGGCTTGGCCACATGCCACAAGGAGCCCAGTGGCCGATCCCAACCGCCGGCCGTAGGGTCGCTCCCTGGGTCTTATTAGATTTTGTGGGTATGCCAGGCAGGCTATGTACACAGCGTGGAAAGAGGAAAGGTTCGAAATTATCTCGACTTGAATTTGAAATTGCGCTTTCATCTTGGTAGACAACATTGCGTGAGATAGAAGATGCGTGCTTCACAAGTACCCACCCATTGCAATATTCACGACTGCTCCATGTACAACGTATGTCTGGCTTGTAATGCACGACTCAAACCCCCTCACGTCGCATAGGGGATAGACGTTTATGATGACCTACAGACTTTTCCAAGGAAAACATTCAGAAATGACAAAAAGAGGAAAACCTTTCGTCAAACAACACAATCATATCATATTGATATATCATGCGCTTGCAATACTATTCATCTCCTTTAAAAAAAGAGAGATGTAAGTTCTTTCACGTATATTCTGTTCTGAGACTACAATCGCTCATTTTTTTTTCCACATGGGAATTGAGAAAG
Source organism: Diadema antillarum (assembly GCF_040938485.1). NCBI lineage: Eukaryota > Metazoa > Echinodermata > Echinoidea > Diadematoida > Diadematidae > Diadema > Diadema antillarum. The sequence continues at coordinate 1,944,456 of NW_027271899.1, forward strand.
AGTATTCTTCTTAACAGAGTAAAGCTGATTAGCACTCACCTTTGGAATATTAGGTCAGTATTACAGTTTGAAGTAAATTCATTATTCCTAATGAAATATAAGTATGTACTATCTCTCTCTCTCTCTCTCTCTCTCTCTCTCCCTCGCTTTCTCTTTCTACCTACCTATCAGGTTGCATCAAAAGAAAGGTTTTAGACATCAATTATCATCACTTTCAATGGGGAAAAATATCTCGTGAAATACGTTAAGGTAAAGATGTTGTGCTTTCTTGCGTGGGCTAACCCAACAGCCTGATAGATCTTATCAGTATTAAGTACCGGAACGAAAGCTGAATTTGTGGTTTTAATTTCTATGTTGTAGAATGGTGTAGTGGATAGTCACCTAATTATTCTTTGTAAAATCACAAGATCATCATTTGTTTTCTCATTCAGCGCCCCACCCCTTCCTCTGAAAAAATAACAACGAAAAAAATGTGTCAAATCCATCAGTTTTTGTGAGAAACTGTCTATCACCTTTGGCAACTACGGCCACGGAAATTCACGCCAACTCGATTACTACGACATTAAATGAGCCATGCATTCAAATACCTACAGAAGACTAATTTGAGCGCATAATGTCGGCACCCATTCATAAGACCCACCCGTCCGTTACCGTCGCCGCGAATTTTAGATTAAAACGAAAATGGATATTGCCACCACCACTATACGCCATGTCACATGTCGTTACAGTCAGTGCCATAGATAGTAAATGATCTAGAACGGAAAGACGACGCACCATCCGTACACTACATCATGCTAGGTTTGTGTATTTCGATGGTTATACCAACCACCTCCTCCCTCTCCATCCCTTGGTCTGAAAAAAAAAAAAACCACACCCAACAACAACAGCAACAAAGGATCTAAGAAGAAGACGTAACCGTTCTGTGTTCACGTCAAAATCCCTCTCTCTATATGTATTATGTAAGGTGCAAAGCAGTGACAATCATCGCCATTCTATCCCTTTACATTACTCAGTATTATGAATCATGATTCATTACTTATTACTATGAGCAAGGTCATGCGTCTTCTCAGAATTAATGAACAAGACACCAAATTGTTATCTTTATCTTTTGGGCGTGTGTATGTATACGGTCAATTCCGTACTCCCCGAATATCATCGCATTTTTAGTATTCAAAACAATATTTTATAGGTTTCACTGAATTCATCGAATTCTGGTGCCCCACTTTAATGATTTCTTGTTAGCGCATCCTCAAAGTCCTTGGAAAGTTTCATAAAAAACAAGACTTTTCATATTTAGACTTTGATTTCTATGATATGAATAATAATGTATTATACACAAACATTTTCTGTATCATGTTAACGCGCATTTTTTTTTCTCTCTCTCTCTCTCGTTCATGACCAAGAGAACTGATGATGTAGATTAAGATAAATCATGCGTGAAAAAAAAAAGCCACTGCAGAACTATGCCGCTTACAGTGCTCGCTATGGATATTTGATATCGCACAGTGTTGTTGCCACTGACATGACTGATGTTGTTGCTGTTGTTTGTTTTATTCGCAATTCCATCGATTGGCTAATGAACAATACCTATCAAAGAAAATACATACACAAAACATGATGAAACTGACTATCCAAACGGGCAAATTTTAATCTCGTGTCACAAATGCATTTCAATAACTATTGTATATGCTTGTCATGATTAATGATGAACGAGATAAATGTACTTCCTATTAAGGACTGTTAACTTTGATGAAGTTACAGGGATTATCACATAAAGCAAACCTTAAAACTGTGACAACGCTGAAAACAAAAATCTATCATCACCATTCTGTTTACTTTTAAAATACAAGAGGTGCAGATGCGTATGCACAAGGGGTTGAGGAGTATAGGGATCAAGACGGGACGCAGGGAGGGGATCGGAGGGGAGGGTGTTTGGCTAAAATTTTAATGAATGTCCTTTGAAAGCTTTACATTATTTTTCGACCTTGAATATATGAAAGATAATTACAAGTACTCTTGTACATTTTAAAGAAGAAGAAGAAGAAGAAGAAGAAGAAGAAGAAGAAGAAGAAGAAGAAGAAGAAGAAAAGAGGCTTGTGTTTCGTTAAATGTTGATTTGATATAGGGCATAAGTTATTTCATTTATTTGTTTTCTAATGGATATCCGGAGGAGAATTTGTTCGAGGAACTTTGGTAAAGGGGATGTATAAGCCAGTTCGGGGTTCCAGTTTGAGCATGAGCAGAAAAAGGTCATTTGTACCGAGAGACAGGTTGGTTTTTAATTTCACTGAGATAAGCATCTGTAATGCTATGATTATTCATGGTTCCTTATAAATGGTGCCTGCCAGTACATCCACCTGACAGCAAGCCTGGTATTTGGCATTGTTAATAGAAAAAGTTTGCTAATGTATTCAAACTAGCACAATGAAATAGATGCTTCAAAAGGTGTTGATTGACGAACCATTCTGGTCACTTCATCTACACAGGTTCATTCTTTGTTAGAATACGAGTTCCATAAATTGCTATGTTGGGCAAGCTGTTGCATTATGTCGCTTTGAATTGAGTGAAGTGCCTAACCAACTGAGAAAAATGAAAGGTCATTTGTACCCATGTGCACATGAGCTATCTCCGAACTGGCTTATTGCGTTCTATTATGTAAGATCCGTGACATCTGAGGGCTGTTTGTCCTGTATAGGATTATCAAAGTGAATATCGCTGCATGAATACGTGTTTGGTACAAATACAAGTTGCTATTGCATGAAATGAAAAGAAATAAGGGAATGTGAAGGATGTGTAACTGTAACAGTATAACGGCAAATCGTCTCCAGGCATTTAGTACACACACATTAACGATACGATCTTTTGGCCGAGACCACCTGCGTACTGGGAGCGATGTCCGCGCTCCAGTCGAGGACTTTATTTATAATAAAGATGTTTTGCGATGATAATATTGCAAATTAAAATAAGTGCGGTCATCACTTTCACAGCCTAAATGCTCGTGGCTAATTTGATCCGCCCCGTTGCTGCCTTAGAGACTGCAATTATACATAGCTGCAATTATAGCATCTGAGTATCAGTGGAGTTTTTTTTTTTTTTGGCACAGTTCAAGCAACTGTATCTAATACAAAAATAATGAAAACAGGTGGGCACCGTGTGACGCACGACCGAATTTATACAGTGATGCCGTTTAAGGAAATTTTAAGTATAACAAAAAGAGAAAGAGAGAAACTATATCAGCCCTTCATTACAAAAAGGGGTAAGATCTAACAAGGAGACTGACTGAAATATTTATATAGGTAAATTACATGGCGCTGGAAGGAATTCAGGATTAAAACTTTGAAAATCTTAGATTTATCTGAGATTAGAATTAGTGATCTGGCATAAACATCAGGCAAACGACATCCATTTAAATCATGCGCAGTCTATTTTTAAAGAACATGTTGCCATATATGACCCATTTCCATTTTATCTTTAACCTTCACTCAGTCTCAACCCCCCCCCCCATTCTTCTGACTTTTCCCGTCCTTTTCTATCCAAGTATACCTTGCTCTTCTCTCAGACATTCTTATATCCACAAATTGATTTTTACCTTCAGTACATCATTTCAGCCGTATGCCTTTACAGCACCTGATCTTTATTTTTGCAGTGAATTCCCAAGCAATCTCCGCTTCTCTCAACATTCCGAATTGTAACTCGATTTCTGTCATATCCTCAGGTAATTTAAACCCTAGAGCGGCACTTTACCAGAACATACTTTGTGACACATTACATTCATACCATACTTGACAAGAGACAAAAATCCACCCGAGCCATGAAACCTGGAATCTTAATTCTTTTTTTTTCCACTCGTATACAGTAATGGATTTCCTTTTCGTGAAAGCGACTGGGAGCACATCTTTCAAGAGAGGTTCTAAAATAATGCAAGACATTTTGACTTTACAGCACATTAATCATGAATCCCTGGTTGTCAACAAGCGAATGTAACGAACAGAACTTTACGAAACTTCTCATAAATATGAGGCTTCCTTACCATCTGACCCAGATTTTTTTTCCTACCTCATCTTACACTACTCCAGTTAGTCTGAGTTTATTCGTTTTTTTTTTTAGACTTGCTCTCTGTGTTTGTATTCATCCCGTGGTGATATCCTGTTTACATTTCGCTGATGACAGCACTTTTTGAGATAATCTCGTTTCGCTAAATGATCAAGGTCGATTGCAATTTTAATAATTAATATTTAATTTGACGTATATCATTTGGCCCTACGTTACCACGACAAGTACTTTGTAATTTTGTAATCCATTTTCTTTTTGTTGTCGTTTTGCATACTATTGCGGAGAGTGAGAAGGGTGGCAAAGGTCGTCGCACTTATTTTCCCCCCTCCGATGGTTTTTGATTGGCTGCGTCCTACAATCGAGTCCGGTCCGAAACATCATCGCAGCCCCGCGGCCCGTCATCAGGCTTCGTAATAAATACAGCGGGACCCGCTCCCATCGGAAATCGCTCGGAAATGCGATGAGGGACTTGTTGGAGGGGGGAAAAACTTGGGATTTCTCATCACCAGAGAGCAGATCAACGACACTCATCTTCCACGCATTGATGACCATGCGGAAATCCCGAGGGGTTTTTCTCCTATTTAGGTCACGGTTTATTTTGTGGTGTTCATCCGCTCTCTCCTTGCTCGCCTTTTTGGCTTTCGTTATGTTTTTACACTCTGTTGTGCAACGATTAGCCATGTGTAATCTTGCGATCTCACATCAGAAAACACGCTCTCCATTTTACGACGAAGTTCTAAATCGCCATCACCGATAACATTTCCCATGAGGGCAATGTGATACCTATAATGTTTCGGATGACAAATGAATTGTTTTGGAATGGGACGCCCCTTCCAGGCTGATCAAACAAGTCATTTTGGCCTTGGCCTATAACATCCAACGATTATCGCAGTATATACATGTGTTACTTAGTATCTGCTACATATAGCAGTCAGTGATTCAATTCAATTCAATTTTGTTTTCCACTCATGGGGTGGAACACCCCATGAGTGATCAATACATGAATGAATCATTTCGCAAGGGAAGTTTCATTCTGTCGTAATTCTGTCGTAGGACTAATGATATCAATATCATGCCTTAATAAAGAAAATAGCATAAAACAAATCGAGAAGCACATAAGCAACCAGTAAACCACTTGGAAGTTTCTCGACACACTAGCGTACTTTTTATTGATGCAGCTAGATAACTCTTTTCTTCTTTTTGATTCTTGATTTTAGCGCGTGGCTTCCCATGTTACACTTGGTATAACTTTTGTACGTACAGTTCAAAATAATTAACTATACGAAACCTTAAAAATCACCTCATGAGAATGAGAATCACGTCTATAGGTCAAGGTACGACAAGCACTTCGAATTAGCCGGGGAGGCTTCGGGCAGGGAGAATGTTGATTTCGACGCAATGTACGACCACATAGGTCTTAATTTGGGCGCCATAAGACCCGCATGACATTTGAATCCAGTTTGCGCAAGATGCAACCGCTTGTTGGGTTGACGAATACAATTTTTGCGTAGATGAAAGTTGATCCATAACACTGGGTTAAAACTTGTTCGTATATACAGGTTAAAAATGATAATAATGATAATAATGATGATGATAATAATAATAATAATAATGACAATAAAAGTGATAGTGACAATGATGTCAATATTAAAGGGGCATTCCAGACGATTTTCATAATTTCACATCATGTAGTACATAAATCAACAGCTCTATGTATAGATTTGTGGAATTTATTGTGGTTCTTGAGCAGAGAAACAATATTGCGAAGAGCCTGAAACAAATTACACTGAATAAGGATGATGACATAGGAGGTTCACATATTTCAGAAATGTAGCAGTTTAATTCCATTACAATACCGCTTGCTTTTACGACTTCACCTGTGTATAATCTATGCATGCCTTCTTTTGTTCTGCCTACTTGAGCCCCAACTCATGCATTATTATGGTGACCCTGTCATGTCATCATCCTTGTTCATGGCAATTTGTTATAAATTGAGAAAATATTCTTCTTCTTTATCCTGATTATCATTAATTCTGAAACTCGCTCCGCAGTATAACTAATTTATAGTTGTTCGAATGTAAAAATCTTCAAATCATCCGGAGGTCTCCTTTATAAGTTCTAATGAAGAAGACAGAAATAATCCATCCTCCACTAGAGTCTCTGGATGCTCCGAACATGCAAAAAGAAAGCAACAACAACAACAAAAACAACAACAACAACAACACACACACACACACACACAAGAAAAAAGAAAAAAGACTCTTTACTTATAATACACAACCATGTCACGGCAGCATCTTACCTCCTCCACTGGTCCCTGGACGATAATGTCGCCTCCTTGTATATCAAAGAATAGACAGAGTAGCACGAACATCAAACCCTATAATAGAAGTGGAGAGTGAAGATGCAATCATTTATCTATTAATTTATCTATTCAGTTTTGCTTGAAAAAAAAGTAAACAGGGTAGTCACATTCGGGGTCGGGGGGGGGGGTGTTTCATAAAGCTGTTCGTAAAGTTACGAACAACTTACGATCGAGCGACTGGTGATCAGTTCTGTTGTGCTATACATCAGAATTTCCATAATTCAGCACAAGAACTGATCATCAGTCGCTCGTAAGACGTTCGTAACTTTACGAACAGCTTTATGAAACACCCCCATGCTGGGGTCAGTTATTTAGATGAGTCCTGTTGCAAATATCAAACATTGCAATGAACCCCAATAAAAATCGCATAGTCAAAAACAAACAAACAAACACACATGTGAAACATGAAATTGTCTATTCACACGGACAGTATACGTAAATTAAAGCCAGTCGTTCTGGTATTGTTGTCAAGGACAAGAATGAATGCTGATGCATTATCAGCGACATGGCTGCGACACCAACACATCTGTGAGAAGCTATCTAAGAAAGCTCTCGAAGTACAAGGACGAGGAAAATTGAAATCAGCAGGATGCGGAAGACTGATACGGTACCACTGATCATCTTGGTCTCATGAAGATATATTTTAGGGTTGGAAAAGTTCACTCACTGATCGAATACCAGGCAACAAAAGTCTCAGTATAAATGGTCCAAAAGCTTGCTATCGTCTAAGAACACATTTCCCCCCTCAAGATCCTGTCAATTAAATGATGTCTAGATGAGCAGATACAGGACCAGCCATATATGACAATGCACAAAAATACAGAGTAGAGGCTTGCCTTTGAGCGTCTTTGAGTTTATAGTATATTATCACAAGGTAGAACAACAACAACAACAACAACAACATCAGCAACAGCAACAACAACAACAACAGCAACATCAACAACATCAACAACAACAACATCAACAACAACATCAATATGAATTGCAAGACGGAACAGTGGCATGGCATTTAGTTATTATTACAATAACATCAATACAGACAAATGATAGGTATCACTTGAGACACAAAGCAATTTCCAGTACTGAGTAATATGACAATTTTTATCACACGTCTTTTCTAAATAATTGTGCACATAGTAGATAGGGGTCCATAATGAGCTATGTTTAAGTCTTACCCCATAGTGGGGGTTAAAACGTAATTAAGAGGGAGAGAAGTATAGGGGAAAAAGAAGAATTGAGAAGTAATAACTAAGAAAAAGAAGGAGAAGAAACAAACTGACAACATCCACCCTTTAAAAAAAAAGAAAAAAGAAAAAAGAAAGAAAAGAAAAGAAAACCAAACAAATAAACAGTAAAACACGAGAGTTTATAGCTCCAAGATCTAGTGTACAGAGCCAATTTCAACAGAGCATAGAGTGCGCACGCGCAATTGATTGCCATAGCAGACAGTAAACTGTGTGTGTTCGCGGCTGAATTGACCCTGCTACCCGTGGCTGGTAACGTTACAGGGAAATTTGTCAGCAACATTTGATTTCGAAAGGATTTGAAAGCAAATGGTGAGATACGTTTAATATTTCCATAGTTAATGGGAGGAGGGTAAATTTCATACTTATTTTAAAAGCCAATATCAATAGAATGCATCTAGTTTTCCCCGGATAGCGGTGGTGGTGATTACAGTCCCATACGCTGATATTTGTGTAATGTTACACTGCCATTTGAACGCAATGTTTACATTCGCATTCGTCATTCGGCCAAGCCGTTAGCCAGGCCAGCTAGACACTGTGCGCAGTCTAGAAAAAGTGCTGTGCTGTAACGATAATTGTGTTTAGTTACATTCGCTCTGAAGATTAAAAAAAAACGTGCTTCAAAGATAGTTTGTGTTTACTTAAATTGACATTGAGCCTTATCTATGGCTTTTATGCGTATGTTAGGCTTTTAATTTTATAGCAAGTGCAGTGTCACCACCAAATTGCCCACACCAGGGGCTGTGCTGTGACTGTGTAGACGATTGTGTAGTGCTCTCCTAAGACAAGCTCTGTGTCTTCGTCTGTGAGTAAACAAATACTGTATAGCCATATATTTAGTGAGTCTACATTTTCGCAAATCGAGACTTCCCGACGATTTCGCTAACGTTAGTGGTTAAATTCGGGATTGTGGAGTACTGTACTGTATGGAAAGCACTCCCATCGTCATCGACAGTCACCGGACACCGGCATCACAAACAAAGACTCCTTCAAAGCAGCAATCCTTCACCACATCCAAGATAAAAGCAACTAGATTCTAAACTTCTCTCTCCGCGCAATAAACACCAGTGCACCCCCTGTCTGGTTGGCCCCTACTTAGGGGTGTTGGACAGTACCATAGAAGAAGAAGAAGAATGTATATGTGTGCAACCGTCACATTCATATCCCTCGGGATCAGAGTCAATATTTTCATGTGTCTTTAATTTCGCGAATAGCGGCTGACTCGTGAAATTTGCGAAAATAAAAACCTTGCGAGATATTTGGTGTACACAGTATTTCAATGTCCTATTATTGAATGTGACACCACCCTGGCTCTACGATTACTTTACTATTGTTAATGTTAGTAGTAAACTGAGATGAGATGTCTAGGCTCTAGTCGACAGTATAGTGCAGTGGGTTGTGCACATGCTACTGTGCTGAAACATGAAAACTGTGCAACGCTATGCACTACAATTATGATATGGGGTTGGTTTGGGTTGCTCTTCTACTGTCAGATGGAAAGGAAACAAAATACTGTACGAGCTGAAATTTTCGCGGTGGTTTTATTTTCGCGAATTGCCTTTGAACCGCGAAAATAACAACGCGTGCATGACTAAGTTCAGTTAGACCCTCGCAACCGCGAAATTAATGACACGTGAAAATGTCCTCAAGTAGCAATTCGCGAAAATATCTGTGCGCGAAAATTTCAGCTCGTACAGTAGGCTCTACACCCACTGTCAATTCGTTCAGAAGACCAACTTGCTTGTTGAAATGCATAGTTTAAATTCTACACATTACATCTCAAAGGAAGGTCCCAAGTGCAGTATTTCTGGAACTTAATACTGATTACAAAATCATGTATAGCAACTAACCTGGCAGAGAAAAACTCTCATTCCATCTCTGTAGTCACTATTCAGTTCATTTATGATTGTTCATAGGGAAGATAACAGCCTGCAGGGGAAGTTGACACTGTACATTTTATGTACATATTGTATGTGTAAGATCAACACCAATATTTTTACAATCTGCATATAAGGATGCATACATAGAGTGTATGTAGAAGTTTCTGAGGTACACAACTGTAAATATGTGTAACTTTACCACAGTAATGTCAATGCATTATGAACTCAAAGCAGCTCCCAGACTCTGTCCCCACTGATGGACTATACTGATGTACACACTTGTAGACTTATCTATTGTGCAGATTTCATTGTGTCCTTGCAGGGCATGTTCAATTGTCCCATTAACATAAGGTGACCACAGATCTTTACTTTTATTAGCAGAGCCAAAAAAAAAAGTCCTACACATCATAGCCTAATATGCTACTCTGCATTTATCATTCCAGTGTATGTAGGAATCAATCCAGGCTGAATTAAATGACTGTTCAGACTGGATTTAGGGAAACGCTGATGACAAGATGGCTGACTTGCTGTTCTCTGCTGACGACCTCAATGTAATGCTGGCCCAGATTGTCCAGGATCTGAAAAAGACAACGCTTCATTCTCAGCTAAAGCAAGCAGCTCAGGTTGGTATACGTAGCTCAAAGGATGAAGCATGTTTAGTCAGTTGCTGTGATGCAGTTGATCTTTGACCTCATCATTGACCACATGTGTATAGTGTCTTGATTCAATCTGAAGGCCAAACAGATCTAGATGCTACAAATAGCTTGACATATATAAGGATCTATCTATAAAGTAAAAGATATCAAGTGAATTAGACATATATACCAATTATGTGCATGTGTACACTGTATACTCTTCTCCTTAGTGCAAATAATGCACCTTTTAGTTAGAGAGGTCCTCTTGTGTTTCAACATGTAACTCTGCCTATTTTGTAATGAGTCTGTAACAAACAATGTTCCATGAAGAAGGCCATTGTGTGTCATTATTTGATGTAACTTGGGTCTAGCGTCTGTGAATGCTTGACAATTCTTGGTATTGCCAATGCGCAGAAACTTCTGCGCACGCTAAAGAAAGCTCTGTCACAGATGCACTGTGGGATTCCTCGGTGCCATTGTCACTTCCAGAACTTTGTCTTGTGTGTGTCATAGTTCCCATGCAATTCAATGCAATTTTTGTCTGCTTTTTCTTTCATTGCTGCTTATTGCTTTGCTTAGAATTCAACTGAAAAAGAGTTTAAAATATAAAAATTTTACTAATTTGCAGTCACTAGGTCATTGTTCATTACTGCAAGGCTCCATTGTGCTGATCAAATGATGGAAGACGAAGAAATCTTTAACAAAAAATGGTATATTACCTGAGTGCATATGCAGCCAAAACCAGGGCAAGTTTGTCCCCTGAGCTATCCCATAATGCATCTAAAACGCTTCTCTGTGGATGGCAACTAGTCAGGTGTATTGGCAATATCGAGAATTGGTGGAAGATTGCATGGTCTGTTAGTTGTGATTGTTGTCTCGACCAGGTTGTGTGCAACTACAATCTGTACATGGCACGTCATGGCATGTCATAATGGCCGGTATTATGTGTGGCCCTCTGAGGGTCTGGATGTATCTGGATGTAATCATGGAATACGTTTGTGTCGGATGCTTTAGGAGAGCAATTTGGACGACACTGGAGAAGATTCATATTCGACCGGCTTAGCAAAAACTAGGGCAATAAAGCACCAAAGCTTGTTACCTTTAATAGTTATACTACATTGACATAATTTTTTCTCACTATATCTGCAGACAGTGCACTCTGATTATAAATATGTCACAGTGATTTTAATCAAAACCATTTCAAATGTACTGTATATCATGAGCCTATGTAACTTGGCAGAATTTCTATTGTGAAGCATCCAGTATATCTCGTTGTTAATGATTCGATTTGCTTGCAGTAATTCAATAGTCATTCCCTGAAAACATGGAAATATCTTGTTTTTAATCAATCAGTGAGACATGGCACTCACCCCCTCCCAAAACACAAAGAAAGAGAAAAATATGACAGCCAGTGTAATGTGATGCTAGATATTGCCAGATCATCCCAGATGGTTTGCTCATTCATGTGAAGATCCAAAACCAAATTGTTACCAGCAAACATAAAACTGATATTAGACTGAACATGATACTGGCAGAAGTTCATTGCCATATCAGGCACTGTTTGGTGACATTTGCATTATGGTCCGTATGTGCGCCAAACCTAAACTTTATTAAGGGGATATATGGGCGCACAGTTTGGGGTTAATGCACGGCAGGTGTGTTGCCGATGAGAAGTGTCAACGAGGTGTGACTAGAGTCGCGTCTAGTTGCACTTCTGAAATGCATGGCTACATTTGCCAATATGAGTTGTCAGCAACTTATTTCCTTATGGAAGTTTCTTAGTTGGCCCAAGGAGGTTCTAGAGAGTGGAGTCACAATCGTCTTATTTCCTTTGCTAGATGCTCGAAGCCGCCGCTCAAAAATATTTGAAGCAAATTGAAGCATGTTTGCCAAACAGGATCTGCCGTGCAGATACAAAGACAATTGACTCGTGTCTCATTGCATAATCACCAACCACTTTCAAAGGAAGATACGTCTTTGTGATGGTAATTACTTTTCGCTATCCCTTCTTATAAAAGTTAGGTGGTACAGACACGAGGATGCGCGAATAGAAATTGAGCAAATAATGCTGAAATAAAGATGAAAATTACTTGACTGGGCATACCGTGGCACTGATCTGACATATCTATCAATAAAGAATTATACTTGAAGATTATTCCATATTAGTTTCATTTGTGGAAATTGAGTGCAAAAGTGATAAAACCAGCTTTCCAGGATGGTACAGTTTTAAACATTTTCACATGATACAGCTCTGATTAACACTTTTGCCCAAATTTCTGGACGGGATTGACTTTTGTTTTACATGCTTTATCATTAAGCGAAATTTCATATCATTTAATAAATAATTAAGCAAAATATGGCCAACATTATGATAATGTTCAAAATGAATCTTCAGATTGCTCAGCAAGACAGCGGCGTCGAACATCGATCATCAAAGGCACAAGTGCACCTGTGGAATTCTTTTGTACATCAATAGAAATCTGACAACTGTTTGAATAATTACAGCCAGTTGGAACTCCATGTATAAAATCTCCTTGGTTGGCCTTTGTTATATAATTTGTTTGGCATTGAATTGTCAATGTTATTAACTTGACCATAGAAAGAAAGAAGAGGAATCTGTCCCCCCCCCCCTCCCCCCCTCCCCCCCCCCAAAAAAAAAAGAAGAAGAAGAAGAAAAAAAAAGAGAGATCATCTCTGATTCACCAGGAATGATCTTTTCTTAAAAGAAGATTTTCATTTGGAAGGTCTTTGTAGCAGGTCATAATGAAAGTAGAGGTGTATGCCTGATTTTAGACCCTCGCATAAAACTGATGCTACAATGTAAATTGTGATGTACTTGTTTACGATAGGCACAAGAAGGCAAGCGGGACATGATGACCTTAAATCTGGAATATCCTCCCCCTTTTTTCCCCTTTTCTAATGCATCACTTTTTATTGATGAGTGCTCATATTAACTATCTTTTAATCTATTTTATGTGATATGCGCTATACTAATATGGTTTATTGTCATTATTATTATTATCTTTATTATTATCATTACTATTACCGGTATCATTATTATTATTATTATTATGATCGACCATAACGTTGTATCATTCTCAATCCGTAACACTATTTAAAGCACATGTTTTCTGTAATTCTGAATTTTTTAGATTGTACAAATGAAAGGGTAAAAAAAAAAATCTCTATATATAGGGTATATAAAGAAGGAGCAGTCCTAAAAAGAAAGCAATGACTTGACAAAAGAGATAATTAATGATATATATTGCATATCTTTTTACTGATTTCAGGTCATCGCAGCCATGCCAGATATTGACATTTCTAACTTGGAAGTAACTGTTCCAGCTAGATTGGCAGAGACCGGTAAGTGTGCATTAGTGTGTGTGTCTTCAAGCCCTGTTCTTTTCTACTTGAAGACTGTTGCCGACCTCCAGCAAGCAAAAAAAAAAAATAATTGTAGCAACCATCAGCAGTCAATCAGTGACCACAGCCAAGGTGCTACGTAAGCACTTGCCCGATTGCCCAGGGCAAGTGAAAAATCAAATTCAGGCAAGTGTTTTTGACCAATGAGAACAAATACTTGCCCGAATTGAGCAAGCAAAAAGTTTTGAAGCCACCATTTTTTCACCTAACAAATTTCCTAAACAAACCCACAAAGTTAACCATACAGAAGCCCGGAGATAATGGCTGTTCAGTGGTGCAACACACTTTATATTTCATTTCAGCAACTTTTTAACACTGACGTGAAGAAGTCCAAATGCAATGCAACGGCAACACTTGATTGGACAGAGTTTGTTAGAAGCTACTCCATTGTATTTAAGCGTGAGAATCAATTTGTGCTGTTTATTCAAATGATTGTGTTTTTATCAAAGGGGCATTCCAGACGATTTTCATAATTTCACGTCATGCGGTACATAAATCGACAGCTCCATGTATAAATTTGTGGAATTTATTGTAGTCCTTGAGCAGAGAAACCAATAAACTGAAAATCTTAAACAAATTACACTGAACAGTGTTGATGACATCAGAGCCTCACACATTTCAGATATGTAGCAGTGTACACTGTAATTCCATTACAATACCGCTTGATCTCCGAGTTCACCTGTTGAGAATATGATGCATGCCTTCTTCTTTTGTTCTGCTTCCTTGAGCCTGAAGTCATGCATTCTTATAGTGAGTCTGCCATGTCATCATCCTTGTTCATTGCAATTTGATATAAATTTTGAAAACATTCTCAGTCCTCATCCCAATCACTATAAATTCTGAAACTTTGGACCCAGTTTAACTAATTCATAGTTGTTCAAATGTAAAAGTCTGAAAATCATCCGGAGGTCCCCTTTAAACCCTTAACTTGCACATGATTTTCTGTATTATTTCCATATATCTTGGACTTTCTTTTCAGGCAAGTAAAATTAATGTTGGGGCAAGTGTTTTGCAGCAAATTTGAAAATCTTCTTGCCCAACCAGGCAAGTGGTAAAATAAAGTTATGTAGCACCGTGACAGCCTCAAAATTTTGATTGGCAACTAGTTGGTGACCAAGCTCCAACCAGTTGCTGACCGTGTACAAACCATTTGCTGAGTGGTTGCTGAGCGCCTTGCCAATATTTGCATTCAACAAAACAACCTGATGATGAATTTGTAGATTGCTTGCTGAAAAGTTTACTTTCGAACAAATTGCCCAATTTCCCTCAAACTTCACTGATGTGTTTCTCAAATTTTAATGCATTCACAAAAATCCACATATACATTTGGGTGTCATTCCCCTATAAAACAAGTGCCATCTAGCAGACAGAACAGCAGCTGCAGCATGTGTTGGAGTTTGCAACAGAGCTTACAAACAAAAATGGTGTATATATCATGCCTTTCTTTGTCCCTTTATTTCCCTTTCCAGTCTTTTCTCTGAATCAATGTCACAGAACATTACAATATATTGATATTCTAGACTGATTGAACATTACAATGCCTTTTACTGCACTTCAGGTTTAATGATATTTCTTCAAATGTGAATAGAAAGGCAGGCATTCTCTTCCTTTTCTTTTATAAGTTTTTAGAAAAGTGATGCCGTACTTCTCAAACTTTCTCCAGGCCATGAAATTTGCTTTTGTCTGTCTGGCTTCTCCAGTTTTTCATGGGAAGTAAAAGAATTCCATGGGGGTAGCTCAGAATGCAATGCCTTAGGGGATGTATGTACTTGAAAGTGACTACATGTTTCCTTCTATGAACTCCACATTTACTCCTCAAGCGACATAATGTCTGTTTGTTCAGTCTCTCTAATTTCAAAATACTGCAGAATCTGCTTCTGTTTGTTTGTTTGTTTGTCTTTTCCCCTCCTCAAGGTCTGGTCCAATTCTTCGATATTTGTGATGAGTTGATTACTTTATTAATCAACTGATTAAATCCAGTGAAAGTTGATTACATTAAAAGTCAAGGTCAAAGTCTCAATTTTCATCTGCTGTTTTGCAGTTGAACCCAAAATATGTACTTGGCACAATTTCATTAAGTAATTCAGTGCATGAATTTTGTGTACAGAGCAACAGGCTGATTGTATACAGGACAGACATTGGTGTCTTACCAATGGAGAGTGCACATAAAAATGCCAACACTTGTTGAATGACTGGTAAGCAGATATTACATTACATTGCACGTAGGCCAGATGATATCAGATGAATATTGCAATGTTTCATTATCTCACAGAGAAATGTAGTGCTATAAAAAATAGATTTTTAAAACTTTCCAAACAAGAAAACAGTTATAGCTCAGGTTGAAAAAGAATTTTGAGACATAAAAAAAAATTAGAGAATAGAGAGGATACACAGCCAAAAAAAAAAAATAAAAAATAAAAAAATAAAAATGTACTCTGCTGTAGCCTGTGCATCTTTTGCTTAAAACAGAATACATGTATTTCAGACTTCAGTATGTGGGGCTGATCTTGTTTATTTTTATGCCTCCACCACGAAGTGGTGCTGGAGGCATTGTTTTCGGGTTGTCCGTCCTTTTGTCCTTCCATCCGTAATCAATTTTGTGTACAGCGTAACCAAAACAAAAACACCCAAAAACAAACGTTTGAGGTATCATAATGAAACTTGCTATAATTATGTATGAGGGGGTGAAGTTGTGCTTATCAACTTTTGGGTGCAGATGCTCAAGGTCAAAGGTCAAGGTCAAATGCTCAAAATTTCACTAGTTTCCCTATATCTATGCAATGCTTGAAGATATTTTCTTGGAACTTAGTGTATGCATGTACTACCCAATAAAGATTCTTTGGTGAGAGTTTGGGGTCATAAGGTCAAAGGTCAAAAGTCAAGTGAAAGTGTTAAAAGTTCACTTTTTTCTCTTTATCTTGGAAACAGTTCAAGGTATCTTCAAGAAACACAGTACATATGCATGTACTAAAGTTCTGGCAGTGATTATCTCTAGAGGCAGTTTTGGGGTCATGTAGTCATAGGTCAGGGTTAAAAGGTCAAGGTCAACTCTTCGAAATTTCCCTTTTCCCCTCACATACCTGTATTATGCAATGCCTGCAGTATTTTTTTTTTGAAACGTGGTGTATGCATGCATTAACCAATACAATTGTAGAGATTCTCTGGGATTTTTTTTTTACCCAGAAGGTCAATGGTCAAAAGCACATCTAATAGATCAAGTGAAAGTGCTGAATTTCACTTCTCCATTATCTCTGAAGTGGCTCGAGGTATCTTGAAACTTAGTCTGTGAGTGTACATAAATGCATGTTCTGCCTGACAGTAATTCTTTTGGGAGTTTAAGGGTCATAAGGTCAAAGGTCAAGGGTCAAAGGCCAGGTTAAAATGCTAACAATTTACTATTTAGCACAGAAATTACACCTTTTCTCCAAACCTTGACAATTACTCAATGTATAAACTTATGGAAGGGTCAAAAGTCAAGTAAAAGTCCTCAAATATGTGTTATCTTTTAGCAATAATCATTCATCCAATAATACCTAGTTCAAGGAATGTGGACACTCAACACATTTGTGACAAGCATTTTGCCAATTATGTGAAACTGTCATCACACCTAATCAAGATGTACCATAGACCTAGTAGGAGAATCATACATTATGGCGGAGGCATACCAGTCGCCATAGCGACATTTCTAGTTAGATTCATAATACAATTTGAGGGTATTATATATGATAAATTATGCAGCAGCTGACAGGATCATTCCAATGTTGATAAATATTTTAAGATGGCAATTCTATTTCATGTCATGTTTTTGTTTCTTTTAAAAAAAGAGACTTGAGTAGTTTCAAGTTGATTATGTATATTCCATGTGCAACATTTTTTTTTTCACCATCATTCATGAGATTCACATCCTGTTGTGGCAGGCAATTTGATTGGGAAGATAAAAGAACTGCAGACGTTGTAATATGAGTAGTTTACCCCATGATGTTACTCAATAGGTGTCCCTTGTGTATGGATGACAATCGTAATGATTACCTAGCCAGTCCTATCCCCCAATCCCCCACATTATTGGACTCGACAGTCCCAAGTCGCTGTGCAGCACCCCTGACACTTAGGTCGTTCCTCTTTCCTTCCATCAGTGAAAGAGAAATAGACAGATGGATGGCAAGAGATAGAGATGGAGAGACAGAGAGAGAGCAGGAGCTTTAAAGGAGACCTCCATATTATTTCCAGACTTTTATATATTGAACAACAATAAATTAGTTATACCGAGTACAGAGTTTCAGAATTTATAGTGATTGGGTTGAGGAATAAGAATGTTTTCAAAATTTACAACAAATTGCAATGAACAATGATGATGACATGGCAGCCTCACCATAAGAATGCATGAGTTGGGGCTCAAGGAAGCAGAACAAAAGAATATGGCATTCATACATTCTACATAGGTGAACTTGTCAATCAAGTGGTATTGTAATGGAATTACACTGCTACATTTCTGAAATTCATGTGAGGCTCTATGTCATCAAGACTTCAGTGTAATTTGTTGAAGATTTTTCAGAGTATTGGTTTCTGTGCTCAAGGACCACAATAAATTCCACAAATCTATACATGGTGTTGTCGATTTATGTACTACGTGATGTTAAATTATGAAAATCGTTTGGAACGCCCCTTTAAACCGCTGACAAAGAAGCTGGAAATCGTGCATCTGACAGTGTCGTTGAACTGTTGTGCTTTGTCAGTGATGTTGAACATGGCGGCATCTGCCTTGAATCGTCAATTTATCACTGTAGTGCAGACATGCAATAGACAGCACACCAAAGCTGATCAAAGCTCAGGGGGGAATATTCGTGGGATTTTTTCATACAAACCAAATCAAAGAGACAGAATGACATCGCTCATTTGCATTATGCCTTTGCCCAATAAAGGCAGGAGAGCATGTACATGCTCCAAGTACATGCTCCAATCAAACTAATCTGTCATATGCAAGCCTTGGCCTCCCCCTTTATGAAACTTTTGTTCCGCACAGTGCTCTTTTTATTCCTCTGTGCGTTCACACGAACCGCGGGATTGCCCTTTTGTTCAATTGTTCTCTTTGTCTCCCATTAATATGGCAAATAAAGTTGTCAGCTACTCCAAGCTTCTAGTCCTGAAGATGGAATTATGGATTAGGTACGAGATACATGGAGAGCAAACCTAGCCTTGAAGGTATCATGGCCTATTGTATTCTTTACATGCACCCTTTTGGGCAATTTTGTTACGGATTGCAGATGTCCTGTGATGCAACAAATATTAAAAGCATTTCTATTTTCACTGGAATGGGAAAGAGAAAAGGTATGCGTGCATAAAATGTGTGTGTTGGGGGGGGGGTGGCTGATGTACAAGAGCATTATTAGGACTTGAACAAGACTGTTAGGACTTGGAAAAGAAAGAATTCCTGAAGGGATGCAGCTTAGGAAGGTGATAGATGGAGACATACTTCAGGAAAAAGAAAAAGAAGTAGAAACACGTTAATGGAGAAATACCATAGATTGGAAGAAATAAGAGAAGTGTTCTAGGATCATAGACAGGCAGGTTAAAAAGGACGGCAATGAAGGAGAAAAGGAATAGGAGAAGATGGATTAGAAGAATGAGAAGAGATGGGGATGAAGGGGATAGAAAAGATGAGGAAAGAGAAGAAGGTGAAGATGAAGATAATGTTGAAAAAGAAAAGAAGAAGACAAGAGGGTGGAGGATGAAGGGAGGGAGAGAGGTGTTGGAGCAGGGAGAGGACGGATCTAAACAGTGGAAGTGCACTGATGCAAAGCTTTAGACTGAGAAAATCCACCAAGCACTAAGCTGCATGATTAAGCAAACAGGAGAAGCAACTCCATCACCTTAACTGCAATCCATGCCACTACCGTTTTTTTCTTTCATTTAAAGTTTTTTTTTCTCCATTACAGTGCAAAACAATGAAGAAAGCCTCAAAACCACACTTACTTGATTATATTTTTGTGGTGTTTGAATTCCGCTGGTGTGCTTTCTTTCTCCTTTCCGTGAACTCATTTAATCTTCTTTAAACTTGATACCCATCGTGCTACAGTCCTAGCAATGCATGAAAAGGATTAGAATGTTGGAGAGAACTTCCAGGAGGTATTCCAGGAGGGAAAGGGATGGGAAGGATGAAGAATGGAATGGGGATGACCCCGAGGAAAGGTGTTGCCGTGGTAACAGATATATCATGTGTGTTCGTGCTGGACAAGGGAAGATGGGAGAAAGCGGGAGGGAAGAAGAGAGAAGAAATGTGAAACTTGCACGCTTTGGGCGATTGAATGAGAAGATTACAATTTTGCTACAAAATGTATTGGGTTTGTCTACAGGCAATCAGTTCATGAAGTTAAAATTTATCTTAATTGTCAATCCACGTAAGTTGTGTAAGTGGGCCTCAAGATATCATGGAGGAATGTGCACTAAAAAAAAAAGCAAGCCATATATGTGGATGAAATACCAATATGAATAGTTGGTATTATGACTATGTTGTAGTTTGAATTACAATGTTTTGGAAAACACTAGGTAAAACTTACCAAAATCCAACTGTACTGTAAAAGTGGAAACTCTCATGTGATTGACGTTTCGTGCCTAACCAGTTTAAGTGAGCTTTACTTGTTTATGTTATTTCACAGAAGAAAGTAATAGTGTTCACATTACTACTATTAGCTCTCAGAAGTATTAACAAGTGGTTTTTTTTTTGTGTGATGTCAATCAAATATAATATATATGCATTTTTCTAGGCCTTCATTTTAGGTTGTGCCCAACCCACCCCCCCCCCCCCCCCCCCCCCCCCCGAAAACACAAGACAGAACAAGACATTCTCACATTTGAATCATTCTGCACCGCATTGATATCTACCCTCACTTGTACCTATAATTGTTAAGAAATTCTGCTTTTGATCTATAATTCAAATTCATATTCATAGTCCCTTCTCTGACAGAAACTATCACAGAACTCTTCTCTTCCTGAGGTAATCCAATTTTTTTTTTTTTAAACTTTGCATTTTTGTTTTGACAAAAATGCACTCAGTTTAAATTTCATTCAAATCACTGGTCCCAGAGCAGTGTAATATTCATAACTCTTCTGTAGGATGCATGGGTTGCTGTTGCTTGTTTGTTATTGTTGTTTTTTTGTTAGTGGTGTTCTTGAGTGAGTGACAAGAACAAAATCAGAAAGAGTGGAAGGGGCAGGTTGTATTTCTAGCGTGTAAAGAGAGTCGTGCATCACAGCCAATTAGTTGTGTCTGCTTCAAGCTATCCTTTGATCTCTCAGGGATGCCAATTTGCAGGAACTCCAAGGAATACACACCTTTCTAGGAAGCCCAGGGCTGCCCAGTAATGCTGCTCTACAGAGAGCCTTGGTTTAATTTTGTTTCTGGTTCGGGCATTGCCAGTGTCCTGCATCTTTCCTTTTGTCTGTTTAGATAGATCCATCATGCATGATTATTTTATAATCAGTGGGAACATGAGTAGAATATTTAATTCAATTTTTATTTCTTTTTCCGGTAGAAGGTATTGTGTGGATATGAGAAGAGCATGGCAAATCATGGAAACCCTTTGAAGATGGTTTGATACTGCAAGATATGTACATGTATGTCCAGTAGTAATTTGTCTTTTTTTTGTGTAAACTCTTGGAAACATTTGTTTTTTCTATATTGTGCACATATGTTTTCAAGATTTAAGATTCAAATTATTTTTCATTTCCATCAAATAAACAAGAGAAAATCATATACAATGTATTTATAAGCAGAACATATTTGTAATACATTTAATTGCAAAAACTTAAATTGACAAAATACATGTGAAAATGAGTATGTTGAGCTCACATGCAAAAGATATCAGGTCTTGTATACAGCTGCTTGTTTAATACCAACAAAAATTGGAAGAAAAAAAAAGAAGAAATGACAAGAAATTAAACTGCCCCTAGGCAGTATCAATCTTCTAAATTTCTCCCACGCTAAATTGTTCTCTCTTACACTGTATGTAGCCAATGCCATGTACTGAATAATAGAGTCTTAATATGCGAATGGCACACAGACATGTAATGCTCACATTGGTTTAGGGAGCGGTATGTAGGAGGCAGCTGCTCAGATGTTCAAATCTCCCTTCAGAATGGTCGATAATGATCTGAAATGTGATCATGTGGCTTGAAATCAATGACAAAGAGCCAGCTAAGGTCAACACTTCCTGTCTATTCTGCCCAGTCTGATGAAAAAAAAAACACAAAAAAATGCTTCCTGCATGTTATCTCAGAGTTGATTGTGATTACATGTATGTGCCATTCCTTTTTTCCACAAGTACTATCATTTTTTTTTTTCAGCTTCAGTATGTAAACTGTAAACAGGAATGATTAATTGAATAACAACAAAAGATATCATGGTACATGATCTCTGACTTGGACTCAAAAGAATGCTCCCGCTGAATGGCCCTCCAGGTTTAAGATGATAAGCATGACCAGCAGATTATTCCTCTCAACCCAAGGAAGTATTCTTTGTCAGACAGCATCTTATGATACATTAACCCATTGAGGACGAGTCCCGAGTATACTCGGGCAAGTGTCTATGGGAAATGCATGTTGTAGCAAAATCGGCCCTTCCTCAATGGGTTAAAGGTCCTGTGTACCTTTTGGAACAGAGATTTTTAAAAAAGATTTAAGATATATGACATTTAATGCATATGTGTAGGTCTGTTGTACCACAAAACATTGTATCTTATAAAATTTTTGTGATAAAGCCTAAAATGTAAGGAGATATCTGTATTTTTCTCCATAAATCGTAACTGTAGACTGTTTATTCTGGAAACATACAAGTATCTATTGTAACTATTCTATATTTAACAATACTTCACTTCGATTTTACCGATTCAGATTGTTACAGTGGTTGTTGATCCCTAACTCACATTTTAGAACTATTTGAAAACACTAATGCTGGGATTTTGTTTCATCGGCAAATGGTAAATTATGCCTTTAAGGTACAAGTGACAAGGCTGAGACATAGAGGGCATGAGAAAAGGAAAGAGGAACAACCAGAAGCTCATGCAGTGTGAACCGATTATGCCAAGTGAGAAATATTCCCCAGTAAATATCAGAAATATCCTCTATCCTGTCAAGAAATCAATTCAAAATGGATTACAGTGCTTTAAAAGCTCAAACTGCATCATATTGATGTGGTGTAGCTGTCAAACGGGTAGAGAGTCCTGTAAAGCACACTTTGTATCACACAAGAATTGTGGAGAACACTGTAAAAAAACTAGCGCCTCCAAGTGGGGTGGGAAAAGAAATTCAAGTTTGTTATTATTGTGGATTGTGTTGGCCTGGCCTGTTATGACATCAGAAATACCTTGTTGAGATCTGTCAAAAAGTGCTAGCATGTCCCAAGGGGAAGGGCATGTGAAGGGGGGGGGGTTGGGGGGAGGGGATTACCATGTGTAACTATACCAACATCTTTCTATGATGAGTATCACTGGTTTTTGTTTGTTTGTGTGTGTGTGTGTGTGTGTGTGTGTGTGTGTGTGTATTCATTAACAGCATTCTTTTCATGGTTGTGTCATATGATAAAGGCTACCACTGACTGTTTTCAAGCGGGTTTATTGGGTTGTCACACTTTCACATACTGCTTTAATAAATTAATACAAAAAAAAATATTATAGAAAAGGGAGAAGAGCAACTTAAGATGATGAAAAAAAAAGAACGAATAGAACCACAAAACTAACACTGAGTTTAATCCTTCCACACTAGAGTTTAAATAGGAAAAGGGCAGCCCTATCAGAAATACAACCAGTACACCATGTCACAGAGTTGACCACATGCACCTTCCTACAAACAAAAATCAGCCCAACCCACATTTCTGTGGGGTTTTGGCTGCGTTTATCTAAAAATATTCAGAGGCAGAATCACGATCCTAAACGCGGTTGAGGCATTTTCAGGGGTTAGATAAACGCAACCATGTTTTCAAACGCGTTTAGAAACGCTGTTTTGAAACGCCTTTCAAAGGGCGTTTTGAACTGCGTTTGAGACCACGATCGCTGTTCTGTGAGTAGATAAACACAATGCCGTTTTTGAAACGCATTTATATCTCAAGGTCAAATCTCAGCTGTTTCCGGTTGTGCTCTCTACCCATTATTTGTGTGTGACTGAGGAGGCATGTTTGGTGGTATGCAGCTGACCTTTACTTCCTAGGTCAAACGGCGTAAAGCAGCTGTGCAGTGACACCACTTGAATCACGATTGTATGATGGTTTAATAGATAAACGAGGCTCCCCGAGAATCGCGTTTCAAACGTGTTTTGAAACGTGATTCTCTCTCTCAAGTTAGATAAACACAGCCTTTGTCGTGCAAGGCAACACAGGTCCCATAGGATGTAGCAGATGATGGGAGCAAAGTAATCTCATCTGTACTGTGGCTGTTTTTCTATAATCTGCCCAAGACGAATTAGGGAAAGTCCCTGCCTTGGGAAAGGACCTGACAAATTTAAGTGATGCGTGCAAAGATGCTACAAAACAAACCAGCAGTGATCTATCAGGTAAACAAATAGAGAGACTTCTGTATAGTACATCTCAGTCAGGACAGCAGAAGACAAGAAAAACTGTGGTATGGCTCAATCAAAACCATAAAAGATATCAGGAAATGCAATACATCTCAATCAAGACAATAAAAATCAAAATAAACTGCAATTTACGTACCTCAGTCATAACAATAAAACAAACATCAGATCATGCAGTAAACCTCAATTAAGACAGAAAAACACAAAAGAAACTGCAATATACCGCGATCAAAACAAAAGACGAGAGAAACTGTTGTAAGCCGCATTCAAAACAGCAGCAGAGTAGAAGCTGCAGTGTACCTCAGTCAAAACAATAAAAGACATCAGAACATGCAGTAAACTTCAATCAAGACGATAACAGAGAGGAGAAGCCATTAGTATACCTCAATCAGAACAATAAAATCCAAGAGAAACAGTAGTAGAACCTCAATCAATCAAGACAACAGGAGACAAGAGAAGCCGGCTGCAGTAGAGCTAAAATCAATAAAAAGACATCAGAACATCAAGTAAACCTCAATCAAGACAATAAAACACAAGAAAACTGCATTATACCTCAATCAGAACACTAAAAGACAAAAGATACCGCAGTATATCTCAAACCAAACTCAAAACAAAAGGCAAGAGAGACTGCATTATACCCCAAGCAAAATTAAAGTAGAGAAGATAAAATGCTTTATTACAACCTCAACCTGCTGTTTTCTATGCACATATTATTGTTTCCTATCTTTGTCTCTCATAGTTCACTTTCCATGTTTTTTTCTTCAGTTCTTGTGTTTTGACAGGTACACCACTATGTCATGCATTTTTTACATGTAGCTTTGTTAACTTGCTTCTTCAGGTTGGGAGCAGAAACTACAGAATGCAGTGTACAGACACTTACGGCACTGCAGACCTTTGCCTCACCCCGACACCCCACAGGAACAAATGAAAGAGCCCCTGACGTATATCAGGAGAGCACAGGTAAGTAAAGAATTGATGGGGGTGGTGGGTGGGGGGGTGTGTGGAGCTAAGACCAAAATGGCCAAAAAAGTATCATTCTGTAAGGCTCAGTATTTGAAATGATGATTTTGCATTGAATTGTTCTTGATTTATTCGTTTGTTTACACTTTTGATAACTTTATTATTATTTTTTTGTCTCCGCGTCATCTCCCGAGGTTTTTTTTGTTTGTTTGTTTGTTTGTTGTTGTTTTTTTTTTTTGGGGGGGGTCCACTTCACCTCCAGAGGTATACATACATTCTTGTTGTCATTTGAGAATAATTAGATCTATTGGTAAAGACAAACACTCATTTTGGTAATAAGTTTTAATAGGGAATGTCAAACTTGTATTGTATGTTTTAAAGAAGATCACTAATATATTTTGTATTGGGATGAATGAGTTTTCATTATCTACTGAGCGGTGATGAAGAAAATCAAGATTTATTGTGTTTCATGTGAAATCTAAATATGGCAATGACATCTTCAAAGAATTTGTTGTTGGTTTCTTTCCCTTGAAGTACTCATGGTAATCTACTACATGAGTATATATATATACAATTGTATGTCTAGTATGCATCAGATTTGGTCACCTGGATATTTAAAAGAATTAGTGAGAGGGAAATAAAAGAAAAGAAAAGAAGAGTTTTTAAAAAGGCACTTTATTGTGCACAGAATGCAACTACTACAGTAGTAGATGTATGAGTTATCTCACTGTCTTTACAAGATGTTTACCTGTAAAACCAAACAGGCATGTATTCCTTGAGAAGAGAGGGAGAGGCTTAATAGAGCAAATTTCTTTTCTTTTGGCTAGAAACAATTTGTATTCTTTGATCCTATATTGTATAATCATAGGTGAAATGGAGCCTGGGTCAAGACAAAGTTTCAGCCTCAAAGCGAAGCAGTTGCACGACCTCTGTGACTGACATTAGGATTACGAATTGTCTCAGCCTGTAGTATCATTGATACATGTATTTTTTAAACGTCATGCCATGATTTTACAAATCTCCACTGGGTAGTATTGCTAGAAACTGGGGATAAAGTGAAGAAGGATTTTTATTTTTCATTGCGTCAATGTCAAGGATGGGATATACAGAATCATGCATTTATATTCCAAGCTTATAATTCAAATCCATACCCTTGTGTTCATGCATTTGGTAGCTTTGCATGCAAAAATGGGGGTATTTGAGAGAATTGCACAAGGATAAACCATAATGCCAAATTATGGCCATTCGCAAAGCTCTAAAATGTACATGGTTTCTTGCCAAACATTGCCAGTTGCACAATCAACAATATGTCTCTGTCGAACATCTAATTTCGCCTCTAGGACTCTTTGCCATGACACATCATATGATATATATGGCTTTCCTCGGCTTGCTACGAGCATCTTTCTGAGATGTGTATCCAAGATAAATCACCAGTGTAGCCATAAAGATACAAAAGGAGCCAAGTCCGTAAAGTGGAGCGGGGTCTGGCTTAAAAGGAGTCATTTTAGCCATCGTGTGGAGATATGGGAGACCGCATGAAATACCAGGAATAGACATTTTATGAGGAGGAAAAAGGTACTGATCATACAAGGGAAACTATGATAGAAAAAACAAACAAACGCACATACCTCCTGTAAGAGGAAGAATTACATATGAATATAGGAAGACAGAGAAATGACTGGATGTATGAAGAAAAAGTTGAGAAGGAAAGGACATAGCTAAAAGGGAAGAGAAAATATTTAGAGGAAAGAAATAGAAATAAAGATATGAAAGAGTGAAAAAAAGTCTTGTACTTGAGAGAAAAATGAAAGAAAAAGGAAATTGGATGGATTTGTATAAGGAAAGGAGAAAACGGAAGAGTGGAATGGAAAGATGAAAGAAAAAATATGTAAAGGGAAATTTAAGTAGAAATGAATGAAAAAATGAGAAAATAAAAGAAATGTATTGAAGGAAGACAGAAGGGAGACGTTTAAGTAAATGGGAGCCAAAACTCTCTTTATTCATGCAAATTCTTTACGATGCTTCTTTTTTTTTTCATTTTCTTACCTTTGGATGAGGTATGATTGATCTCTCAAAGAAAGACGGACAAATTGATCAATTTCATCGTAGATTCATCTTTTTCTCAGTTCCAATTGCAAGACAAAGAACAGTTGTGCATGAAGATTTTGAAACTCATCAATCAGCAGAATTTTTTGATATCATGTATGCTTGATTCTGTGATAATTCTCTCACGAGGGCTCACTAAAGGAATTTTACAGTTGCATCTACATTCTCAATACAGGTCATCCAATCAGCAATTGACCCTTCTAGTATTTGAGAACACAAGCGTGAGTCCATTCAACGCTACGTGTCTCATCAATTAAGGCATAATGGATCTCCCAAAGTGATATTTATATCAGCTTAGCGAATGCTTCTGGGCACAATTCCTCTTTTTTGTGTGTGATTAGTCGCAGACGAGCAGGATTCAGTAGAGGTCATGAAATATCTGTTAGGAGGCTTGGTGAATGTGGAGAGATAGGATAAAAGACTTGTGAGTGTTAGAAAATGGTGTTTAGAATGTATTGTGATGTAGTGTCACAGTAAACTTCACAGCAAGACAGTGTTTTATCACACACCTCGTCATACAATGTAGGGTACACCAGTCAATGTTTCCCGGCCAGTTTTCTATTCAGTATTGCACCCATGAAACTAACTGAGATCCCGTATCAAAAAGAAATTCATTTCTTTTTTATTCCTCATAAATTTGGGTTTGTCTGCCACCGGAATTCAGAGTATTGATATGACTTCATCTGTCTGCAAGCCAGGATTTACAATTTGGAATATGACTTCCTGAAATGTCAAGTAGTATGTGTATGTTGGGTAGATTCTATTGCAATGATATACATTTGCTGTATCAGAAATCTCTGCTGTCATAGCTATATTGTAAGAGGCATTGACTCAAACCATATATAGTATAATGTACCCCTTTTTTTCTGAATATTGATCTCCGGTTGGTCGATTTGCTGAGACAAGCAAAGCTCTGTTGGCTCCCAAAAAGTTCCAGTGATCGCTGAGAAGGGGTCATAATATAATGATGTCACTAATATTGCTTGTTCATGTTATGGTATAAGTGTAGATTGAATTATGAGCTACAGTGTACAACGTATCTCATCATACTGATTGGCTTGTTTGTGAGCCAATGTGCTTACTGTGTAAGCAATCTGAACTGGTGGTCTTGATTGAAATTTGCTTATATACTTTAGATATCAATTACTGTTTAGTATATAAATATCTATACGACAAAGCATGGGCGTATTAACATCTGGGTCATAGTGCATCCCCCTGACCTGCAGTGATTGTAACTTTGGATACTTGCTGTGAACTTTGACCCTGGTTTGGGTCAAAGCATGTCTGTTGAAATAAATCACAATTAAGATTTTGGGATTTGCACCATGGCTCTCACAGTACTTTATACACAATAATATGCTTAGTATAGAGTAAATGAGAGATGAACTGAGACAAAGGTCAAATGCAAGATACTTCCTAATATGTAGTCTACATAGGACTGCATGTCTTTGGAAAAAGTGCGCTTGTGATATCTCTTTTCTTTTCTTTTTGATGTTTCATTTGGCAGCTAAACATATAGTTGTGGAGTCATTTAAACCCATATGCCTTTTTTTTTTTGTCATCGCCACAATAGTTTGTTTCTTTTTTCCCCCCGAGTGCATTAATCTAACGATGTCCATAATTTGTGTTCTGCCATTGAAATGCTGGAGATCAGCCCTTTAAGGCAATTTCACCTAGATTTCATTAGGAGATGGGCCAACTGGGGGTTGCTATTATCCAGTGCATTCAAAAGCTTACTTCTCTCTTGTCCATACAAAGTTCCTTTCAAGCTCTATTGTGTGCCCAGATGGACAAGCTTCTTTTTTTCTAATCTTAATTTACACTAGTTCTGCTTCAAGGAATTGACGGCAGACATGTTATAAGGGTACCTACCAGATCTTTTTTGAAATTATGTCTTTAGGTAGAGGTTATATGTTTTATACCTTATTGTATGGGACAACATTAACAGGGCAAAATATTAAAGAGAACCTACTTATGTGGCAGAGTGTAGGTGCTGAGCCCCTGTTTAACAATTAGTGCTCCATCATTAATGATGTCGCATGATCATGTTGTAAAACAGTCCTCTCGGTTAACATATAAGCTCTAATCAATTCAAATTAAATTTACTTGGTACCAAATTCACTCTCCATCTTTCTTGTTTGTTTGTTTTTCTCTGATGCTGCCTGAACATTGTCTTTATTTTACCTTGTTTTGTCTAAGCTATCCTATACCATCCCTTCTTCTGCATAAAGACAGTAGCTTGATTTTGTTAAGGATCTGTGTCTGTCTGTCTGTCTGTCTGTGTCAATTTCTACCTTTCTCTCTGTCCATCTGTCTGTTTGTCTGTTTCTCTAACCCTGCACAGACTGTACATCTTTATTTTGTCTTGTCTCTATCTTTCCATTCATACCCTTACTGTCCCTCTGTATTCATGTCTTGCTCCATTAAGGAGCACTGTTTGTCTGTCTGTCTGTCTGTCTATCTGTCTGTCTTTCCCTCTCTTTCTCTTTCCCTGCATAGACTGTATCACCACCTTGTATCTAGGTACATCATCTCCCCCCCCCCCCCCCCCCCCCCACTGTCCGTCCCTTCTCCTCTACTCTTTTGTTCACATCTCACCTTTTGTTTTCTATATTTTCTCCACTCCGTGTCACTAATGATCCGGGTTTTTTTTTCACTGTCCTTGTCCTTCTGCCTGTCTGTCCTGCTCAATGTTGCTCTTATTGTAGCTGCCATTTTCTGCTTTTAATCCGCAGTCGACTTGGGAAAAGCGAATAGTGAAGAGTCTGAACAGCATGTGCACAGAACTGTCAGTGCCCCTGGCAAGAAAGGTAAGTTTGTAAACCTAATGCATGTTTATTGTTTGTATACGATGTGCTGTATGTGTGTGTGTGTGTGTGTGTGTGTGTGTGTGTGTATGTTGTGTAAAAGTATTGTAAAAATATATACATATTGAAATATATAAGGGCATTTCCACGGTAACTCACGTTACATTTTGAACTCAAAATTAGGTCGTTGAGATCAATATCCTTAAAACCTGAGTAGTGATATGAGTTACTATATGTGAATGAGTATCATGCACCTCCATCCTACCTCACAGCAACATTACATCCACAGACTCTTATGAGAACTATGAGAAAAAACACTACAAATGTCGGTAACTCACGTTACATAATTTGGACATGCAAAAATTTGGCATGTCTTATACATTCAAAAGTTTCCTCAAACAAGAAACAGAGAGACTTTAATGTCTATTGTGTCAAAGTCATGGACTAACAACATACATCACCGAGTATGGTAAAAATTCAAATTGTCTTACATTCTCCAGGTATCGTCATGTGAAGCGGTAACTCACGTTACGGTAACTCACGTTACAGTTTGTCCACATGATCACAAGACGATTTTTTGTCTTAATAATCCAAAGAAAACTTACCAAGACAACTTTTTTTTTCACAAACAAACTCCATGAATAAAGAATCTAAATTGATTTGAACATTGATCTGACAGTAATTAATCCCATTTTATCCATGAGATTACCAAAAGGCAGGAAACTTTACATTTAGAATACCAACTTGAAGATAAATTTCATTTTTAATTGAGTCGTTTTCCAAGCTTTCGTTTGTACTGAGACAAAAATTGTATTCAACAAAATGATATGAAACAAAGTCTATTTCATTAAATTACACTCTTTTCCAGTTAACAAATGCATCAGAAATTGAGGATTTAATTGAGAATTTGATTTGATTGTTTTTTTTATTTTACTAGATTTAAATGGATTTCAGGCTATCTAGATAAAACAAGTCATCCATAAACTATTCCATTTAATACACTGAGTCACGAGACTAGAGACCTGTACATTGTACATGTAGTCTGTGGAGAGTTTAAAGGTTCAGAAATGAATATTTCAATAAATCTTTAACTTTTTAATAAACAATGCAATTTATATTCCAATTATTTGATAATTGTTTGAATTACTCAATCAATTGTTTGTATGTTTGATTTGTTTACAAATTCTTATACTCAACTGGTACAGAAATTAGACTTGAATTACAGAAACTGCAGATAAATTTTAGTTATCTACTACCAGTATTGATCAGTTTAATAAAACATGTTCATAAATGTTTAAGCCTTAAAAAAACAATGGCTTTGGTCTATGAAATGTCAAGTAGCCATTATTTAAATTGTACATGTATACATGTAAAAAGTATACCAGTATTTTCTAGAGTAATCAAGCAGACTGAAGCAGTAAATCCCAATGAAAAACATGAATAGTAAATATTTTGTGATCAGGAGGCTAACTATTTATAATATCACAAAATGTTGATAGTCTGCTTTAAGGTACATGACTGTCCAGCTCTTAAAGAAAATGTCTGATAATGAGGTTCACATTCAACAAGTTTTTGGTAATAGATCAGCATGTAAAGTAAATTATAGTAAACACAGAAAAGTTTCATTGTAGGATTTTGCAACAATATAGCTAAAACCTCAGAGTAGAATAGTATAAAACACATTGCGTGTCAAACTCACAATGTTCAGTTCTCAAAAATCTCAGAAAAAAACAGCAGGAAGCGAGCTCCAATCTTAAAATTCTGTTCACATGTAAATGTTTCAGCCTCATAAACAATGGCTTTGGTATATACAGGTAGGTATAAACTATGAAATGTCAAATAGTAATCACTTGAATTACAAAAACAAGAACTTTTCAAGAGTAATCATGCAGTGATTATCCCAATCAGAAGGCTATTAATAGTTATCACAAAATTTTGATAATTTGCTGGAACAAGGTCCATGCAGCTTTAAAGAAAATGTCTTTTAACAACTTTCGTAACAGATCAGTATACATGCACTGTAATATTAAATAGTAAATATGGAACCTGTTGAAGCACATGTGATGAACATGTGTAATTAATACATTGTACATGTAGACCAGTTGGTTTGGTGATAGAGAGAGACCAAGAGAATAACAATCTATTGGAAATAGAATCTTAATACAAGAGTTCAGTAATCATGTACTCATTGGTTACTTACAATCACAACCTTCATATCATTTCTTGGTATTACAGAAAAATCATGTCGGTAACTCACGTTACATTGTGGTAACTCACGTTACACGGTAACTCACGTTACAATTTTAAGACCTCTGTTATGAGAATTTGAAGCAAAGACTATAAGTCCCATCATATTTCTTTGATGTGTGCTGCATAGTTATTTGATAATCCAAAATACCATGTCTCAGTTGGGCATAGTAAAATTGCTAGGTTAAAAAGTTCATGTTTCGGTAACTCACGTTACAGCAGCTTCTCGAGCTATGTAAGAGCACGCTGATGTCCGAAGTACATATCTTATATCGAGGTCTCCACTTTATTTACTGCTAGATTAATACATTTTTGATTTGTAAAACCAAACAAAGTTTGATTTGAGCCTCAAATATAAAAAATAATCACAAAGAGCAACAAAAATGCATTTTTAGGGATTTTTAGGTCAAAAAATGCTTTCTGGTTTCAAAAGGTATAAAAATGCACAAAAGGGAACTTTTCTTAAAGGTAAAGTTGGTTTCACGCACTTCAAACTATGGCTAACAAAGTAAGATTATCAGTTGTCCTGAAATATGCGGGTAAAATTTTGGTGGTCATGTCGCACAACTCACGGAAATGCCCATAAGAGTATAAATTATGAATGTTTATAGACATTAAGATTCATACTACTAGTGTTTTTTTTTTATTTTTGAAAGAAAGGTGTTGGGAATAAAGGAGTAATTTCAGCCTTTGAAAAACTATTGTGCATGTTGCTACTTTACAATCTGTAGTTTGTTCGTCTAGCTAGTCGAAGTTAATTTATGAAAGCAAAAGAAGTAACAAATGAGAGTTACATGTAACTGTGCGGAGCAACCTCACTACATGCTGTTCAGAGATGCAAGAACCCATTGAAAAGTGTCATGGAATCTCAGCCTCAGTTACCATGGTAACCATGCCTACCCTGTGATGCAGTGTCTCCATGTTTGTGTTGTTGTGCCCCTTGGTGTTGAATTACATTGATGTAACTTTAATTGTGCTCCTGGACACATTAACACCACAGTGGAAATGCCCCTGGCATTTTTTTTTTCTTTTTAAAATCATTCCCTATACTTTTATGACAGTCGAGTTATCACTTGAGAAGATGAAGGCTTCGAAAATTAACTTGAGTGACACTGAGTCTCGTAATTAGGCAGTCAGTCTCTCTATTCTCAGTCATAAATAGCGCTGTTTGTCTTGCTCATTTGCATTCTGTCGGGCAAAAGGGAGAGGGAAAATGAAAGCCATTGAGAGCAGTGGGTAATTATGGTGATTCTGTGGCACGAATTTCAGTTAATGTTAGCATCAATCAACCGTTACATCAGTGTTCTTTTTTGTTGTTGTGGGGAGTGAGAGATCTCATTTTTCTAGATTATTGCCAAAATGCTGCAAGTTTTTTGAGGAGATTGAAAGTTTTGGGGATTTTTTTAGTTTTTTTTTTTTTCTTTTTGAAAGGAGGGTTGGGTTTAGAAAGAGTCATCAGGGCTGGAATCTGCTAATCAGAAAGCAAACATGCACCGCCATGCACTGGGGATACCAAAATGACCGCTGGTGTTTGCGAGTAATGACACAGAGCGATCGGCCAACATAAGTCACTGCTAGACATGGGCAAAAGGCCAATGTTTGTCGTGGAATGCGTTACTGTCTCTGTGCTGTTGACTCTGCCCGAATTCATGCGCGGCTGAAATTTGCCCGGGAACGCTTTCTGGGTCCGTCAATCAAGAGTCGTGTCCACATCGGCCCGTACAAGACCGGGAGATCACGGGGGATCGATTTCAGCGTCTGTCAACGTGACATGTTTGGATTCATGCTGTTTTATTGGCACAGCGAAATGTTTGTATCAAGTAAATTAAAACCATCTAATGGCCTCATTATGGGGAAGTTTCCTTTCTGTCTGTTGACCATTCTCCTGAGGTTTCATGGAGCCCTTTTGTTTGGTATTCACCTGTGGAAAGTAGCCAAGTTTGGGGGGGAGGAGTAGAATCCGTGCGAGTTTGTTAAAGTTCGATTTCAACTTTCTACACTCTTTCAAATGTGTGGAAAGGGGACAAAACAGATGATAATGATGAGCGTTTCAAGTGAGAGATATTTTAATAGAAACCATACTGTAGTTCAAAAGTGTTGTTTTTTTCAGGGGGGGGGGGGGGTAGAATGTCATATGCTTCAAAGGTACCCAATGATAAGTTCAGCTCTGAATTTTCAGAAATCTTGCCTGTGCATGAGACAGACTCAAAAGTTTGTTGTGCCCCTAAAAAAAGCAAGAAAATGTATTTTTCATTGCATGTGGATTCTACTCTAAAAGACAGTTCTAATCCAGTAAAATATTGTGTTTTGAAAGTATCATGGCGACTTCTGTTGGTTAAAAGAAGCACAGGCGTTACTTGGCAGAAATTATATTGTTATACATTTGTCTTTTTTTTTAGAATGAGAGAAGCAAATTATTACTACACAGTTTGCTTTTGTAAGAATTGAAAGAGTTCAAAGTACACACTCTGGAAAAGTGTTTAGTGAGAAAGGAGGTTTTGATCATGAAGTTCAGGGTCTATTTGAATGCTTAATCTCACATAGCAGTGCTCTGTGCAATGAATGCAACAAAACACAGGATATATTACACTCCATAGCAACCACAATGAGAGGATTATTAGATTGAGCTGCAATTTTCCTCACTCATTAAACACATTCAGTTCATGACCATTACGGAATTTAGATTCAGTGGCATAACCCTTTCAAAAGTTATACGAATCGAAAGTGAAGAGTGAGTTAAGAGTCTTGAAGGAACAGGAAGGGACTTTTGAGATAAGTAAAATCATACCATTCAAGAAAAAGATTTCCCACAAAAACCTGCCAAAATCAAAATTTCCCATTCATTTTATGATCCCAAACTTTGGAATTATGAAGTAGAAGAATTGCTCTTTTCAAAAATATCAAAAAAATTGAAATTGACTTGTTTGACCAATTTCACCTATGTTGAGTCCTCATATGTGATCCTGCACCTCAAAACAAACAAAAAGTCGCCAGACATGAATTTTTAGTTAAGACCATATTCTGAAAGAGCAGACTTTAAGCTTTAAAATGATGTATAACTCAAATCAAATGGACTCTCCTAACCTATCTAAATATTGGAAAGAAAGCACAAACTCAGGAAAAGTGTGAACTGAGAAAAGAGGCTCGAAAGTACAGTGTCTACTCAAGCGCTTAATCTTTACCAAACCGTGCTGGCTGTGCGATAAATGGGACAAAAAACAGGAAGTAAACCACCAGAGTAACGACAATGAAGGGATTATCAGATTAAACTGAAATTAAGCATGCATCATTAACACATTCTGTCCATAATTAACGCCAACTTTCAAAGCAGTAGCACTGTCCTTTCAAAAGCTATTAGAGTTGAAAGTGAAGAGTGTGGACAAGGTTTTTCAGAAATGAAAAAGGGATTCTAAAGACACACCTAATTGCACTATTCTAACAAAAATGTTCGAGATAAACTGTTAAAAAAACACACGTTCCTGCCCGTTTTATGATACCAAATTTTAGCATAATGTAAAAGAAGACCCGCTCTTTCAGAAAATATGAAAAAGTCAAGTTCGGCTAGGTTGACCCATTTCACTTATTTTCAGTCCTCACGCAAAATCAGTGTGTGCGACTTTATGTTCGTTTTGAGGTGCACGGTCACATATGAAATTAGGTTGTGCGACTTTTCGTTGGTTTTGTGATGCACAGTCACAAATGTTCAGAGAGATTCATTAACTTTAGGATGTGGACAGAGCTCAGGTTCCCTACAAATATGTATATATATTTTTTACATACTTTTATGTGCTTGCTGACACTGCACTCAGTCCATCAAATGTCTCTGTCTATCTATCTATGTACACGTGTACTTTAAAACCAGAAATATTCGTGGCATGACATTTTTGTGACTTGGAAGTGATGGCCTTTTTCACAGCATGAAATTTTCATGAATTGCCACGCAATTCAATGCATGTAGTGCGACAACTTTTGTGCGTGTTTTAATGGCACAAATGTTAGCTCTTGAAAAATTCGCGAAATTAGAATGCATGTGAACATTTCTGGTTTTACAGTTTTCATCTCTGTCAATGACTGCAAAAAATGTGGAAATCTGTTGCAAGAAAGTACAGAAAGCATGATCTTGATTAATTGGTTAAGCTGGTATCTCACTGAGCGGCGAACGTTTGCGAACGTAGCGAATTTGAGATTCGCCAACTTTTCTGACGAATGTTTGCGAAAAATCAAAGTTCGCTTCTGCCATTAGCGACAGTTAGCGACTTTTAGCGATGTTTAGCGACAATTAGCAACACTTTAGCGAATGTTTGCGAAAGTGTTTGCGAACACAGGTGGCGACTATTAGCGAATGTTAGCAAATGTTAGCGACAATTTTGCAAATGTTAGCGACAGTTTTGCAAATATTAGCAACTGTTTGCGAATCATTTGCGACAATTTTGCGAATGTTCTTGGACCTAGAAAAGTACTAGGTGATTGTGTATAGTAAGACCAATAAAACGACATAAAACCTTCCACTGAATTCAGATCTCTTGTGACAACCGTTCAAGATGGATTTCCAGGATATGGAAATAAATTTCTGCCAAGAAGAGGCTCAAGGTGTTGCTATCCTTGAAGAGCTGCTTTGTCAGGCTGCTGCTACAGCTATTCTCTCTAAAAAAGAAAGAGTGAAAATGTTCACTCTTGAAGAAGTGAATAACAGAAAAGAGTGAGTTTCAAGTGAAATTAGAGTGATTTTGGAGTGAAAATGTTCATTTTCACTCATTTTTGAGTGACCTCAGGGATCACTCCAAGATTTTCGAGTGATTCCTGAGGTCACTCCAAAATGAGTGAAAATAGATATTTTCACTCAAAATTCACTCCAATTTTACTCAAAACTCACTCTTTTCTGTAATTCACTCCTTCAAGAGTGAACATTTTCACTCTTTCTTTTTAGAGAGTTGTGCAGTATAAGAGAAATAAAATAAAGAAAAACAAGAAAGGAAGAAGAAAAGAAAGAGATTCAGAGAGTGCTTGATGCAGAGGACAGACTTTAGTCAATATGAAAAGCTTTTGAAGCAATTACAATCATGATGGAGATGTCAAGAGCTTCAAGAACTTTCTAGAGTGGAACCTTGTCTGTTTCAGAAGCTTTTATAGGAACCATGTGGTTACTTGTTCGCAAGCAGTGGCGAATCATATAAAAATGTTAGCGACACCGTATTACGACCGTTTGCGAATTCTTACGAGTGTTTTGCGAATGTTTGCGAATGTTTGCGAATGTTTGCAACTGTTAGCGAAAATACAAATTCGCAAAGGTTCGCAAAGAAATTTTGAACATGTTCAAAATTTCTTTGCGACAAGAAAAACTGTTTGCGACACTAAAAACCGTTTGCGAACTTTCTTGCGAATGTTAACGAACCTTTTGCAACCGTTTACGAACCATGGCGAATTCCCAAATTTGCTACGTTCGCAAACGTTCGCCGCTCAGTGAGATACCCCCTTACATGATCTACTTTTATAGCAGTCTGCTGATCGGCATGAAATTGTGTGTGAGGTAGGAGGGGGTGGAAGCGTTACGTGACTGCTCTTTGAATGAGTTCTGACTGAAATATTGCTGCTATGCAGTAACAAATTTTGTATGAAAACATGTCAGTAACCTTTTGAATAGGCAGTTGAAATATGGTTATGCGTATACAGTCAGAATGAGGGTGTTAGAGCCTGAATTAAAGCAAATGCTGCTAAAAATGGTGCTACTGTTATGGTGGACACTCGTGCTAGAATTCTAGTGTAACTACGTAAGGGCATAGCATGGATGCAATAATTTCTGCATGACCAACATTAAAGATATCTCCTTCAAATACGGCATGTATCCAATGTTTGTTTCTGTGTATACAACTCTACAATTAATTGGAAAGCATGGACACACAAACATCCTCTCTTGAAATAATTCACAAACAAGGTCTTTGATGTTGAATCTTGTGTGTGTGTTTGTGTGTGTATGTGTTTATATGCATGTCTGTTATGTGTGTCTAAGAGTGTGAATGAGGCTGTGTGAAGTGATTATTAACAGTCCCAGGGGGCTAATTACACCTCCCACATACTGTACCTCCCACCTAGAGATGAATGATTACTGCCTACCATGCCAGGGTGACATTGCTGTGTAAATGAGGGATGAATGCCGTCAGGGATTGCACTGGCGAACTGTGAAGATGTGATAACCCCCCCCCCCCCCCCCCCCCCCCGGAATACACACATAAAAATAAAAGCAGAATGGAAGGCGATGCTCAGGAGTGTCGCTCCGATGCCTCGTGGGATGCGTGATAGTTATGGGGGATCTCTAATGTTAATTGACACAGACATCAATTTACGAGTTTGAGATGTGAGGTCCAAAGGATATAGGGCAGGTCTTTTTCCTTCCGTTTACGTAGATCTCTCCCTCCTCTCAATTTTTCTTCTTTCTTAAATTTTCTTCCAGGTTGGAGTGCTGTAATCAGGTGCTAATGAATCTGTATACATGGTATTCTAACCGCCAGCCAACTTTAGCCAATGATGGTGTCCTACGTTTTCCCCAGGGTTACAACAGATGAAAAATGCAAACACTGCCAGTTGTTGGCGTAATTTCCTGTCACACTTGTTTGAACGGAGCAGCAATGAGATATATCATCTGTATTACATGATCTACATAAATACTGGTCCCTGATTGGTTGTAGTGCAGTCACATGACTAGTGCGGCAGGGATCACAATCTCTACATTGCGAACAGTGACGTCACTTGAGAATTTAGCTATCTGCTGATAGGGGTAGAATAAAATCATGTGTATCCACAGTGTATGTGGACCATGTAATGTATAAAACAATATCATTGCCTCATCTGCTGTTGCAATATAACACTCGACAGTCCCTTGGAAGTTCTACTTTCTCCTTGATACAATACAATGTATTCCCTCTGTGCTGAATGTTTCTGGGAAAATATAATCTGTGGAAGAAAATGAAATCCCAATCGGGATGTTGAATATTATATTACACCTCTAAAATGGCAATATTTGTGCAGACACTCAGAAGTTAGAACTTTTTTGCCTGTGCTGGGGATACAGCTATCACTGCTGAAGTTAATATCAGTTTACCTTTTGGAGTTTATCAGGCTCTCATGCCCTTGTCATAAAGTGAGAAATATTAATCTCCAAAAATGTTCAATCTGTCTGAGGTATGAAATTCCCAGCTTACACTGTACTATTCCCATTTATGCCCTTACACAAATACACCTCCAGCATACTTGTGCCTGATTAGTGGTCAAAAATGCAATCATCTTTACCTTGCTGTTTGTTCATGTTCCTGAAATTCCTGGTAATGTTTGTTGAATTGTTTTGCTTTTGTTTTTGTTGCGGGGGGGGGGGGGGGGGGGGGGGTATTTCACAGGTTTTTGAAGAGCATATTATAAAAAGCCATTTGATGTTTTGTTTTCCTAGAAACCAGCAGGATATGGGTAGAGGAAAATGATGGGGTTGGCTTCAAACGCTATACTCTTCGATGTCATTAGTGCCTGAAAATACGTCCATTTAGCTTCCCATCCACTGGCAGGCCCACTCATTGTGCTCACATACATCCCAAGACATTGTAAGGGCAGAAGCCTCCGAGGTCCAATTGTATGCATCATAACACATTATCTCATCAGCGTCCCGAACAACAAGCGAAATGACCATAAAAGTGAGCTTTCTAGGTCGCATGTGTGAGTAGGCAACAGCATAACAAACCCCCTGCAAGGCCAATAGATGATGTTACGTGCCGTGCAAAGGAAGTCGGTTAACCTAGTATGTAGATCATATGATAATCATTTTCTTTCAGGGAAGCTATAGCTTTCTTCAGAGCTGGCATCAATAGGAAACATTCAGATAAACCCTGAAATACAAGCACCAGATCATGTCAAATATGCCCAATTTCATCCATTATTCTAGAGGCACAAACCATTAGTGAGGCTCTTCTTTTTTCAGACAAACAACACAGGTAAAAGTAAATATAATGTGCACATCCTAACATATCTGCAAAGTCTGAGTTACATGATAGGGAGGGGAAAAATGGGTGAAAAACAAAAACAATAACACAAATACAAAGCAAATAGGATACCCTTGATACATTTACATTTGCAGTTTAAATGTTGAATGTTTAATGAAGAGGACCCAAGGGGAAATGACCTAGATGTATAATGCATAACAAATTCTGGGAAGTCTGTCCATTATGTATACATCAGAAGCCTCATTTTAGGATATCAAAGGTGAGCTCACACACAAGTACACTCATTCAGAGTTTATCTAAGAAAAAACCCACAAAAACAAACAAACAAACAAATAAACAAACAAAAAACAATCAAGGAAGTCATCAAACTTGCCAAAGAAAAGTCTTAGTGTGCATACTACAGCCAGAATGCCATTTCTACAGTCAAAGCATGACTTAAACAGTATTTCCAACCTTACAGTGGATGTTGCATGTAGTTTGTGTTTCCACCCAAATGTGAATTACAGTGTGCACAATAAGATAACATTAGTTAAGAACCAGAAGGTATTAACTTTCATATTTCTGCTCCTCAGCTGATGATAAAAAGCTCATACTATACCATTTTAAAGCCAATGTTTATGTTTTCTTTTAAAACCCTTCTTCCTCTGAGATATTGCAGTTCTTTTGAGGGTGTTGAGCTGATGCACTAGGTTCCTGTATAAAACAAAGGGTTGATCTTTGGTTCTGTAGCTTTGAGGAGTTGCAGTAGTTAGCTCAGTCAGTAAGACTTGAGATTACTTTGTATCAATCATGATGTCCTGTCTAGTTCAAATCCCCTGGTTGCAGTGGTTGCGCCCGAGGCACGGCACCTTTAATATCCAATTTGCCAAGTCCTTAAAGGACAAGTTCACCTTCATAGACATGTGGGTTGAGTGAATGCAGCAATATTAGTAGAACACATCAGTGAGAGTTTGAGCAAAATCGGACAATCCGTAAAAAAGTTATGAATTTTTGAAGTTTCTGCTCAGTCACGGCTGGATGAAAAGACTACTATAGCTTGTGATGTCACATGAGTACAACGATATAAAGAAAGAATAAAGAAAATTCAACATATTTCCATTTTTCTCGCATAACAAAAGAACGCTCGACTTCGCTCTTTCAGAAGGCAGGGGGAATATATTACCCTTAACATACGTCAGTAGCAAGTCGAAGAACTGTGCACTTTATTCAAAAAGTAAAGTTTTGTGAAATTCTCTTTTTATTTTCATTATATAGTTGTACACATGTGACATCATACACTGTAGTAGTCTTCTCTTCCAGCAGTGACTGCGCAGATACTTAAAATATTCGTAACTTTTGAACGGATTGTCGAATTGTCCTCAAACTTTCACTGATGTGTTCTACCAATATTGCTGCATTCTCTCAATCCTTATGTATACGAAGGTGGACTTGTCCTTTAAAAGGGGACTCAAAGTTATTATTGTTGTGGTTTCTGCGTATAAGCATTCAATGCTTCATGTAGCTGTCAAAACAAAATATAAATTCTAATTCTAACCAAAACCATCCCATGTGTGCGTCATGAAATGAATACCGTATCTCATTTCATATTTGGAATATTTTTGATGATCTTCAGAAATTCATCTCAGATACAGCAAAGTGCAAAGGGAGAAGAGTCAAGCCTGGGAAACAGACGTATTGATAGACAAAAGGGATGAGACAGGGCCGTGCAAAAGCTGGACAAAATGAGGACTGTATTTGTACTTCACTACTGCTATCTGTTTGGTTTCTGTACCTTTTTTTTTTCAATAAGATTCAGTCCACATTCAGTTTTCTTTTGTTATTATATGTCAAGTTGCGCTTTCATTCTGCCGAGATTGTCAGTGAGCGACCTAGATTTTTTTTGGTCCAAGTTGATTGAAAAGCAAACTTTGTAATAAACGTGACGCGGGTTCTGGGTTGCCTTTCCGCTGTCCACGGCAAATATTTCAAATGACCTTTCTGTGGCCGCCAAGAATCACACAAAAATGTGCAAATTTGGTTTGCAAACTCCAGTAATGTGAAAACCCCTAGGGGAGGTCATTTATAGGGGTATGTCCAGCAACTTTCAAATTACAAGTAGATAGTGGCGGAGATGATTCTTAAAGGACAAGTTCACCTTCATATACATGTAAAATAAGTGAATGCAGCAATATTCGTAGAACACATCAGTGAAAGTTTGGGGAAAATTGGACAATTCGTTCATAAGTTATGAAGTGTCTGTGCAGTCATTGCTCGATGAGAAGACTACTAGAGTATATGATGTCACTTTTGTACAAAAATATAAGGAAAATATAAAGAACATTTCACAAATTTTTATTTTTTGAAAAAAGTTTACATTTCCTCGACTTGTTGCTGACGTATGTTAAGGGTAATACAGTATTCTCCCTTCCTTCTGAAAGAGGCAAGTCAAGTGTTATTTTATCATGCGAGAAAAGTGAAAATATGTTGAATTTTCTTTATGTTTTCTTAATCGTTGTACTCATGTAACATCACAAGGTGTAGTAGTCTTCTTATTCAGCAGTAACTTAGCAGAAACTTCAAAAATTCTAAACTTTTGAACGGGTTGTCCAATTTTCCTCTAACCCTCACTGATGTGTTCTACTAATGTTCCTGCATTAACTCAATTCACATGTCCATAAAGGTGGACTTGTCCTTTAAGGTGATTTTGCTGCAATGATTCATGTCATGATATTTCAGGCCTGTAATTAACAATGATGTGAAACAAGATATTTACTGGCCTTTCATCAGTCTTGGAACAATTTCTGGTGCAATATTATATGTCAGAGTGGGGTCAGGCAGCCATGTGCAGTCTAGGTTTTGTAGGTTAACTACATGTGACACACATTCACTGTGAAGCTTTTACGTGTCTGATAAAACTGTGTATAAACTGTCAAAATTCCCTGTCAAAGGGTTTTAAAAAAATCAGAAGTAACATGAAGATCATAAGTGCCAATAAATTACTTTTTATTGTCCTCATTCTAATCATAAGTAGCTCAATGGATGAATACAGACAAAATTGGGAATATTGCATATATTTTATTGTAAAATCAAATGCCTCCTGCAGTTGCTTTAACCCACTGAGGACAGACTGATTTTGCTATAACAGGCATTCTCCATAGACACCTGCCCGAGTATTCTCGGGACTCGTCTTCAACGGGTTAATAGTGAAAAATTAAAGGAAATGTTTGTCCGCTCCTTCTTCCTCTTAAGGAGTCTTCCCCAGAGCGTTGCCTGGAGCGACAAAAATGTCAGCCGTTGACAAACGGCATTTTGAGATGGGCGCAAACACTTCACGCAATGCTGAACTTGGCACATAATCATATCTTGCCGCTGCATCACACAGAAATATTCATTAGAGGATATTTCCGTATGAATGCAAATCACCCATGAGTTCTAGCATTAACGCAAAGGTGGCACTGTGTTCTGTTATTAACTGTAGTACCTCAAACTCTTGTGG
Organism: Diadema antillarum; assembly: GCF_040938485.1. Lineage (NCBI taxonomy): Eukaryota > Metazoa > Echinodermata > Echinoidea > Diadematoida > Diadematidae > Diadema > Diadema antillarum. Next base: position 1,988,193 of record NW_027271899.1, read on the forward strand.
CAGCATGTACGCTTTGAATTATATACATGTATATTGTGCGCTCAAGGGAAATCAGATTAATTTTGATTCTGTAAGAGCAGGGGCCAAATGAAATTTTATTTATTGTCATTCTATTATCTGCTTTTTGATATCATTCTGTTAAAGTCTCAAGTATGGAGAGTAGGTTCTGTGACACTTGTGAACTGTCTACTCTCTGTGGTACATTGGATTGTTCGGTGTATGTATCATCCTGTGCTCGCGAAATAATTGCAAACTTTAAAGCAAGCCTTTGAATGAGCCGAGCTTTTGGGAGTGACATTCTCGTGTGTGAAGCTGGTTGGTGCAGCTGGTGGTGGTGGGGGGGGGGGGGGGGGGGGGAGTAGCATGGGGCAAGCAACAATATCTTGATGCCTTCATCTTTGTGTTTCTATGGAAACACTTTGCCAGAATCATTACCAAGGAGTTCTGCCTTTCCCAGCTTGTGTCATTTGATGATAAAAACGCTGATCTGTGGGCTATACTTCTTACCGTTTTCTTGTGCGTGGCTGCATGTCATGCTTCATAGAATCAGCATCAAATTCCTTGGATGTCGCTACATGCTTGCGATAAAGAGAACAGAGTGATTGTAAGGGTAGGGAGGATCTCCTGGTGATGGTCTGGTTATTTGTCACGCCGTTCTAATTGACTTTTTACTTTGAGTAATGCTGGATCTATATCCAGTCGATATATGTGACCCATTTTCATTACACAAACATGTAAATGTCAGTGGCAAACATTGAAGTATGTTGTCTAGCAACAGAACACAAAGGAGGTAGGCATTTCAACACATATATGCTTGCAGTATGTAAAATGAAGCTTCACCCGATTCCAAGAGAGGCCTAGAATCCCCAATCATCTTGTGCAGGACAAATCTGATTTCAGTACATAATGGGTTAAGCATCAGCCCTGTTGCATTACAAAAAAAAAAACAGTTATTGCTTCTTAAATCATTGATATGACCATTTAACATTTCCAATGCTCAGAGCTGACTTCTTTAGGTTGCCATGCTGTCTGTCCATATTTTACAAACTGCAGTTATTGTTAGTTCCAGTTTTTGTATCAGAGGTGCTTTATAAAGTAGGGCTGTGATTGAATAAGCTCATTTAATGGAATAGTGGTAATAAGGAACTTTAGCATCCATATAAAGTCTCAAGTAACATTATTTTATTATTTTGATCATAACCAAGATGTAACATATACATTACACACTAATTTTTCAAAACTTTAGACAACGTCAAAAGACATTTTTTACTTTTTTTTCAGAAGTAAAAAAAAATTACATTTTTTTTCTTACTACTTACTGTCACTTAATGGAATATAACAATACATATCTAAAACCTATTGTCATCGTGCTGCCAAAGTATGTTTAGGAAGATGAGAAAACCATACATAAAGACAAAGAAATTCAGAGGAAATTTTGAAATCTGGTGGCAAAGAATGTGCAACCTTTTTGTCTTGTGACGTTGTCATGTTCTATTTTTTCCTCCTCTCTATACCGTAAAACCGGAAATGTTTGCATGCTTTTTGATCTCACGAATTTCTTGAGAGCCGAAATTGACAAAATCAAAATGCACGCAAAAGTTCTTCCCTACAGTATAATGCATTGGATGCCAGTGGCAATTCATAAAAATGTTGGTTTCATTTTGCGCAAATTTTATGCTACGAATATTTCTTGCTTTACAGTATATACATGCCCCCTCACTTTCCCTTTTGAATGCTGGGTCGGGTGCATATCCGTTTGACAGGTCATCAAACCTGTCCATGTTGTTGCTAGGCCTCACTGGAAGTGGGTCGTTAGTGGTGGGCAGCCTTGGTTCCGAGGTGTGACCGCATGATGGCTGGACGCGCATCCCAGCTCCTCTGATGACGCAGCCCCAGTTTAAATGACGTTCTCCACACCCACCATGCCCTCTTCATGGAATGCCTGTTTAAGTGCCAACGTTTACCGTATCGAGACGAAAAAAAAAAAGGTCTTGTTTGTTGTGGAGCGCTCCCCTGCAATGCAGCAGTTTTCAATTCCAAACTCTTTGCACCTCTTGCCTCCGCACCTCCGGGACTCAATTAAATGGTACAGACTAGGAGGTCACCGGTACAAAACAAGTCTGTTGTAGATGGCTGATGCAAAAAATGATTCATATCTTGATCAATAATGCACTCGGTTATGATTACTCTCGCCTATACGGCTTCATGTTTTGTTCTTGATCAGAAACAAAAGAGAGAAAGAGCGCAATGGGGACGCGCAGTCCTATAGTCTCTCGTTTTCCCCAATGCGCTCCCCTCGGCAATTTTCAAAACGATGATGCTGATGGCTGCACTTTAATGATCATTGGGGGGAGACCTTGGTTTGGTAATCCTTTGGAGGCCTGTGATAGGTCAGATTTGTAGTTCTACAGGCCAGTGCAAAGGTCTCCCGTTCTCTTTCTCTTTCTGTTTTTTTATATTTTATTGCCTGCCCAGGGAAGCTTGGAGGTATGCCTTTAACCCTTTCAGTCTCTAGGTCGGTGATCATCACATCCCCGAGCATACTGTCAGTTAAACAGTCCCCCCCCCCCCCATGTCTCGAGGCTAACTGTAATTGGAGAGGGGATATTACAATTACCCCTATTCTAGTGAATTATGGTTCCCCTTTTTCCCCTGTATGAAACTCACATGGCACCCTTATAGTTGTCTTCTTCTTTGTTATCTTTATGTGGGGGACGGAGCCACTACATGACCTCCAGATAGCCTGCCAACTTCTTGCACAGTGCATTTTCTATATTAAGGTTTGAGTCAAGGGGGAGTCAAAAGGATTTTCAGGTCTTGTTTTATGCCCATGTTGTCCGGAGCTATGTCATATCAGTTATGCTATTATTTTTAGTGGCACTTTTCCAGCATTACCTCGTTGCCCTCAAATTACAATGTACTTGAAATGTTTTTGCACATCGCATTTACACCATCTTTACTTCCTCAAGTTCTGCATTCCCTATACCAACAGCATTTCATGTGAGCAGAAATCACTATCTTCACTGGATCACTGGGTTGAAGAGTTGATAAAGAAGGGCATTGTGGGTAAATTGTGCCTACTCCTCATTGGCTTCTTTAGTGGGGCAGATATGCAGTAAAAATTCGTCGAGATGCTCACATCCGGCGGAAAGTATGAAATTTTGCATATAGGGGTGTTTTGGGGCACTGATTTCAAAAATTGAAAGATCCGAGAGATCTGACCACGGGTTCGGCCGCCATTTTGATTTCCAACATGGTTTCATACTTTCTGCCTGATGTGAGCATCTTTTTCACATATCTGCCCCACTACTTCATGAACCTACAACCTTCTGACTGTAAGCATGATATACATTTACCTTGCCAAGAGTTTTTTATCTCTTTATGTGTGCCCACACTGCAAAGATGACAGGAGTGCTTTGGTCTGATGAATTGTCCGTGTGACATATCCTAGCTGTACATTGCCCTCGTCCAATCAGCAGTAGATATAAATGTAGTGAATGCAGATGTGACCGTGTATCACAAAACCAACCAAAAGTCGCACAGCTTCATTTCGTTGGTTGAGAATGAGAAGGGTGGTAGGTTGTCTTGAACACTAGGGGTTTAGTGGCAACTTACCGCCCTTCTCATTCTTAGCTGACAAATTCTTATGGGAGAACTCAGAATATGTGAAATGGGTCAGCCTAGTAAATCTTCAGTTTTTCTTATTTTCTGAAAGAGCAACTCTCCCTCTTCATTAATCTAAACTTAGGGATCGTAAAACAGATAGGAACTCATGTTTTTAGCCATTGGTCTAGATTACTTTTTTGTAGAATTCTGTGATTAGGTGTGTCATACAGGCCCCTTTCCTTTCATAAAAGCCCTTTACATTGCCACTTTTAACTCTAAAAACTTTTCAAAGGATAATGCTACTGAAAGTCGGTATTAGTCATGGATAGAATGTGTGAATAGAGCATGATCAATTTCCGCTTAATCTGATAATTCCTTCATTTTTTTTAATACTCCCAATCATTGAGCAGGGCACAGCTTGGTAAGATTCATCACTTGAATGGACTCTATTCCTTACAGCCTCTTTTCTCAGTACACACTTTTCCAAAGTGTGTGCTTTCTTTCCAATGTTTAGATAGGTTTAGGAGAGTCCACTGATATTGAGTTATATATTCATCACTTTTAAAGCTTAAAATCCGCTCTTTCAGAATCTGCCCTTAGCTGAAAATCCATGTCGGCAACTTTATGTTGATTTTGTAGTGCAGGGTCACATGTGACATATCAATGCTGTACACTGCCTTTATCTAATCAACAGTAGATATGAACACACCAAATGCAGATATCACACTTTATAAAATGGGTTCAAGAATGTAGCCAATAGGAAGCGCTGAAATGAGTCACGTGTGCTTTGGTTATTCTAGTCCCATCGCACTGCGTGTTAAATCCTATTGCCGATCGTCTGCGCGCGGCGGCTCCTTTGAATTGCATGCATACAGTACGCGCTGTCAATCCTGTAAACAACTTCTAGTTCGGGCTGCCGGCCGGCCGGCCTTTCTTCCCGTGTGCATGCATAACATGTGTGGCGTACGTATACTCTTATACGTACACTTTGTACAGTACCGTAGACCAAGCGTTGTGGGACCGGACGTGTACATGGAGTCACTTTGAAGGGCAAATAAAACGATTTAGCAGGTTAATTCTCACGCCGTTTTCAGAGTATGTTGTCTAGTAGGCCTATATGAGGAGTCTGTATCAAGTCTTTAAGGTAAAGGGTGCATATTCTATGTAAAATAAGTAAGTTTTCATGCAGGAACTTAAGTGTCCGGAAACCCAACCCCCCATCATACTTATACTGTATGTTCCGAGTACAACGTGCGTAAATGTTTGGGACGAACATCTTCGGACGTCTTGACCCACAAAGGTATGTGAAAAACGCTGAAAAATGCTGTTAGTTTTCAAATTTTCGACCCATTTTATATAACAAATGATGCACAGGATAATGCACTCTATCCTGTGCGTCATTTGTATATTACACTACTCTATGATATACACAACACAGTGCTCCTTTTCTATGCATGCATCTGAGATACAGCCTATGTTCAGACAGTTGAAAGACACTTCAGTGATTGCCCTTGCAGCATCTCAGTAGTGAACTAATTAAGCACTAATGAAACAAAATAATTGTTAGAGTATGTATATGTTTGAATGCATGTTTTGATCTTAATCTTTTATTATGGTGTGTAGATCAGAAATAAAACAAAGTAGATTATCATGTAGTGATAGTGAACCCTGTAATCTGATTGCTCATCAACCGTGCAGTGTATTGGGTATTACATGAATGAGATTATTGCCCCCATTGTGTTTCATGGTTCGCAATCCGCATTCATATTTCACACACATGTACATGTACGTGCACTGATCAATCTTATGCAGACACCAAAGTGGTGTTCAGGAAGAAAACAAACAACAACAAACAAACACAACTGCAACAAAGCAAAGTAGTCTTCATGAAGACAAAAGAGAAGACAAAAAAAAAAAAATCACAGCATCAACTAAGCAATGTGGTCTTAAGGAACACAAAAACAAGCACAAAATCAACAAAGCAAAGTGGTTTTCAGAAAGATAAAACCAAGACAACAGCAGCAAAGCAGAGTGGTCTTTGGGAGTATAAACAAAACAAAAACAACAACAACAATGAGGCCCATTTTTTTTTTTTTTTTTTGACGTGAGAGAGAGAAAAATCAAATCAAGCTCTATATGCTATAAGCTGATCCAATGTGATATCCCACAATAATATGTGACCGGCGACAACGGTTTCAGGCAAAAGTCGGAAATTTTGAAAATCATTTTTTCACTGAATCACATTGCCCATTTCCTAAGCTTTGCATTGATATAAAACACTTGTATTCTTCGGCACCATAAGTGGGCGTAGAAAGAGAAATAAAATGCACTTTTTAAGATGTTAGCCTGACAAAATTGCGAGAAAACAGGCTTTGAAGATTCACCTCTTTCTCAAGACAATGTCGGAGCGGTGATGCGAGGGGAGAATCACCCATCCGTACGATGGTGCCAATCGATGTTAAACTCCGCCTCTAGCAACCACATCGCCTTCTGATTGGCTCACTGAGAGAGTCAAATTTCCCGGGCACCTTCCTCGGAGCTCAGCGTATGGAGCTGAAAAACGATGCGTTTCGCTCGGGTTTGTTTACAGTATGTCTTTCAAGATGGCGAATACGATAATTGCACGTACAGCTGTGTGGTGTACATGTACATGTGTATTTGGTGCACGCATTACGCAATGGCATCCACACGCCATGACCGTGTGCATGTAACAGGAGCGGTGGCGAATCCACACATTTACAAATCGCGTTTTCATTGTGGTTGATTTGTCTATATCATTGGCGACCCTTTTGAAGGCAGGAAATTGCCAGTGCTGGCAAGGGTCACGCTTCCTGTTTGTTTTGCTTTTACAAAACATGCATAATGTTGCTTTGTTCGGTGGTGCTAATCAAATAAAAAAAACAACAAACACGACTCGTTAGTTTGGTGCGATCTTGATGTGTAGTATTTGAATATAATTAGTCGCATGTGACCGCTCCTTTCCTCTCATCTCCCTTCCGTTGAGTCAGTCTGCTGTCATAATTTTTACTACATGTACAAGTAGACAAATTTGAGAATATCTAGTTTTCTTTTCACACGGTTATGTCATGCTACATGATTTTTGTTTCACTTCCGTTGTCGAACATTGCGGTAGAATAGTTTGGATAGAAAGCCAAACGAAGAGCACGCACTACAGAGCGAGCGTATATAAACCACTATAGCAAGAACAATGGAGCATGTAATCGTGCACGCGTGGACAAAGCATTCCCCAAACGCTGCAACTGGTGTCTCCGAAAGCCGAATTATGTAAATGTATGTGACGCACCAGCCAATCGCATGCGAGACCCTGCGCCGTACCAACGCCTTGGGATATTGGCGCGGCGTTCGAAAGAAGCTTGAAACTGACGAGTGCGATCTAACATAGGGTGCTTAAAATTCCATTTTCGATAGGAAAAACTTAGTCTTATGCTATGAAATTTAGTGTAGATGTAGAAAACATATCAAAGATTCAATTTCTGCAAAAAACCTAAATCGACAAAAATAATGGTCAAAATCTTTGTACCCCGCCTAGGAGGGAATTTGCTCTTACGACTTTTGCCTGAAACCGTTGTCGCGGGTCACATATATATATATTTTTCTAACTGCCAAACTCTTGGCAAGCTTTATAACTGGTTTGAAAAATTTTGATAACATTTTACAGGTAATCAGAAATTGACCGTGGAGCAACATGCCTCCTAGGGTGTACCATTTTACTTTGTGTCTGGCAAAAGAGCATTTGACCCTGGGACAAGTTCATGCGTAGTTCTAATACCCTTTTAGAACTGACATAATTGTCATGTACCTCATTTGACATTTTACCGACCTTCAATTTAAAACTGATTGACGACAGGAAGCAAATGGACAGATAGGTCCATGAGTAAATGGATGAATGGATAAGTAAATGAATTAGCTACACAGATGAATGAATTAATGTACATATATACATACATATGTAAATAACTGAGTGATTAAATTTCCTGAGAGAAGAGAGTAAGTAAGGAAAGTGAATGACTGCATTAATGAATAAATGCAATTTGGGAATGCAGGATTGACACTGAAACCTTTTTGCTAGCTTTATGATGACTTGTGACTGCTGTATTTCATCCCAGCCTAAACCCGCATGTCCAGGATTTATTAAAGATGCAGTGTAAAGGGGCTACCCAAACCATGGAGGCTGTGGCTGATCTCTGTGTGGAATTAAGTTTGGGAGAGAGTAAAATCTGAAGTTAAATGGGTTTGGGACTGAATACCTTGTTTATTTCAAAATGAGTTTTGAAAACTTAATTCAGAAATATTTCTTACCATCTCACAGAGTTCATTAATCCCCCCCCCCCTGCCCTTTTTTTCTGGGGGGGGGGGGAGGGATTGCAAATTGTTTTTGAGGTAGCATTCAATACCTCCAAATAAAGAAGAAGCAATTTTAGATAGAAAAAGAAATTGAGATTCTGCAGTTATTGCTTCATATATATGCTATGAAACCCTGACATAAAATACCAGGTTATATGCTCTGTCATGTGGGAGTACATCTGATGCCTTCATCTTGCACTTTACCATTGAGGATATTTGTCATTATCTTTGCTCCGGGCTACGACAATAGTTCAGCTGACCTTTTTCTCAGCAGTTTTTTTTTTTATTTTATTTTTTAAATCGGGGAAAGGTTGACGAAAATGGGGACTTGCATGCATGTGTGTGTGTATGTGTGTGTTTGTGTTTGTGCATGTATGTGTTTGTGTGTGACAGAGTTATGAGAATGGTGTCGATAAAGATCTCAATCGGTGTTCACATGGGCGTGGCTGCTGATGTTTAGCAGAACTATTTGGCTAGAATTACCATTTGTTGCAGTTTTTGTATGGCATGATATAAACTAGGATTGATTAACAAGCTTTTTTTGCCTATGATTTGCATCCTCTTCTTGTATACACATCCCAATTTATCTCTCACTGACATAAATGTTCTTTAGTACTGGAGTTTAGACCTTATATTTGACATACCTCTTCAGGATTTGTTTATTAGCTAGCTTTAGATGGATCTGTGACATGACCACAATCATATTCCAACATGTAAAACAAAAGTAATACTGGGAGACAGAGCATTTGCCTGTGCAGCTCCCACACTCTGGAATGATCTACCATTACACAAGTCCGGAAATCCCCAACCGTAGCAGTTTTTAAATCACGGCTAAAAACACATCTTTTCATTTAATTGTTCATTATTATCAAGCACATCAGAAGCTTTTGCAGCGCAGAATATATGTCTATTGGTTTTTTGCGCTTTATAAATTGATATATTATTATTAATTATTATCATTATTATTAAAAACGATGCTAATCAAGCTAAAAATGGTGTTCTGCACATGCGCGAGGCAGCTGTTACCATTGTTCAACCCGGGAGGCTTTTTAGTCGCAGATCTACAATTGTAAAGCTTGCTGGTGTTAACATTCAGAAGTGCATTATTATTTTCTGTCCATGTTGTGTGTTGTAACAATCCATACTATGATATACAGTGACTTCTCTTTCTCTGTCTACCTCTATCTTATATTACTCTTTCATATTGTTGGCGGTCATCTGAACCATTGTATATCCTGATTTTCGATCAAATTTTCGATTTTGAGATTTTTAGTCATTTCGATAGTGGACATTTTGTTCTACTTACTCTGAAATATTCAGTTTCTAATTTGACGTAATTTTTGTGTAATCATCACTTTTATAGAGCCTTTTCATTTCATTTCATTTCATTCATTTCCCCATATGTGCGTGTGTTAAAAATAAAACAGCGATACACCGTCCTCTCCTGTATACGACAGTTCGGAGACAGCAAACACAGTTCGCGCGATCAACCAGACTGTCGTATGTTTTGACTTTGCGCATAATATTAGTGATATACGACGGTTCAGTGACCACAAGTACTGTGCGCGCGGTCAACAAAATGTTGTATACATGGTAACTGGCAACAACAAAAAACATACATGTCACTCTCTTGCGATGTCTCGTATAATTTGTAACAATGCAATTCAACGAAAACATCACTTGTTAAAATGAGAATTAAAGTCTGATGTATTACAAATAATAATTGGGAATGGCAGACATAAATGTGTAGCAATCATGATTGAAAAGGGGATAAACTTCAAACATGATTATAGTATCTTGAAATGTCATTCTTGTTGATTGCATATATACAACGGTTCAGATGACCGTCAACGATTTGTTGTTTCTACCCCTGTCTGTTTCTCTGTCCTTTCTTGTTCAATTTTCACGTCAGTCCACATCTCATATATCACTCAGTCCCAAATGATACCATGTCAAACTAATATTACAATGTGTACATGCTTTTCCCATCACACAACCCTATATCACTCATCCTCATCCTTTTTCCTTTATATCTCTTGTTTTGATGGGGACGATGCATTCAGCTTACCTGCCTAATAGTTTTTTCTTCTGTGGTTTCTTTTTTCTAGATGGGTAATTGTATTTTATTTGTTTGATTATTTCATTTTTCTGGTTTTTATACCAGTGAGTGAGAATGAATGCAAGCCATTGTCTCATATCTAGAATGATGTCATATTAATTTATTTTCTCTGATTCTCTCTCCTCCACTTTCTATCTCTATCTCTCTGTCCCTCTCGTGCTATCAGAGGCCGCTGTCTGAGCAGAATGATATGAAGTCCAGGTGGAATGAACTTGGAACCGATGAACCAGGTAATACCACGCATACAACATTTGTTACTAAACTGGTTACAGGGTGTCCATTTTCCTTAGAATGCAATTCTATACTGAACTCAGGTTGCTGTAACAGATAGAGCGATATCTGACGAATAGAATTGTAGAAATTTCATCGAAATTAGAAAGTTATGGTATTCTGGACAGACCTCAACATTTGAATCTTTGTTCTATACAGGATTATCTTCATATTACTCTGGTGATATGAAAAGCATTCCGTGGCTTTCTGTTGTGTTTCTGAAGATGTAAGGAACTTTTGAAATCCCACCAATGGCCCCCAAAATGTGAACAGTACTGGTCTGCTTCATTAATTGAAGCACACACAGGACGGTAAACAGAATTAGATAAGCAGATACGGAAGAGGGAAGGGCGATCGAAATGTGACAAATACGAGAAACGTGTTTCCAAAGAGCTCCTGACATTTCTCGGCTTGTAGACGGGACTCTGCTCCAGTTTTCCTGCCCGACTCGCGCCGATTTTGGAGGGCGAGCTAAAGCCTGCCGTTTCTAGTTTTCCATCCTCCCCTCTGTCATGTTACACCCGGCGGAGCAGAGCGGGAGTGATAAACTTTCTGCCAAACAAGGTATCAGGTATGCCCTGCCAAGCACCTCCCGTAACGTCATTAAACCCTTTACTGAGCTTCGTACGCCAATCGGCACGCACGCTGGAGTGCTTTTCTTCGCTGGTTGGCACAGATGTCTGGAAACTAATTGTCAATTGAATAGAGATAACCTAATCCTCCTAATCCCTATTGTGTCACCATGGCCTTCCTGTTGGAGTGAGGCAAATTGCTACACCTGAGCATCCTTTCTAGCTTTATAAATAGGTCAAGTTATAATTGATGGCCAAATGCTGATGGAATAAAAAGCTTGGCAAGTTTTAATAGCTGTGTCCCACATTAAGGGTTAAACCTTCTCCTCCCCCCCCCCCCCAAAAAAAAGGCATGACTGTTTATCTTTCATTTTGACACTATTCAATTGAAGGGGAGAATTTTGATGACACGTTCGTACAGTGTCTGTGTCTCAGTTGACCCAATAATGCTACACCTGTGAAAGCTGCGTGTATTTTTTGAGCGACGAGTTTTAGCTGAAGAATCGCACAGAAAATGAGAAACAGATGTACAGAGTAGAGGAAAATGGAGGGAGGGATTGTGCACAGTGTATTCTCTTTTATTGCTGTATGTACAGTAAATTGGTAATCTTGTGTGGATGTGTGTGCGCATTTGCTTGTGCATACCACTGATGCCCTACACAGAACAGTAATACTGATAAAGTGGAAATTGTTATGGCATGGACATTTTCCTCGCATTTCAAGCAACCAAAAGCTAGCATGAAAATAAAAGCATGTGAATATTTTTGCATGCCATATGTTCCAGTAATTAATGTCCTTGTCCCGCTGAATTGAAAACGCGTGGAATTCATCTTACCCACCCAGCCGAGTGCAAAAAATTAATGGTACAGTTGCATAACATTGAGAAATCTGTTGAAAGGAGAGACTAAGTTCTGTAGTACACAGGGCTCAACCTACGGTACATTCTCAATATGGAGTACGATGTACATGATTCGATTTAGATTAGGAAGCTGTTTATCAAGTTAAACAATTGATCACTACATGTATAAGATATATCTTATTTAAGATATATCTTATTTAAGATATATAAGATAGATCTTATTTAAGATATATCTTATTTCGAGTAATGTCACAACAACGTATAGAAAGTTTTAAAATGAGTCTTGATCATACCGACTGGTCTGCTGTTTATAATATGAATGACGCTGATATAGCGTTTGATATATTCAATGAAATTGTTTTGCGTTTATATGATGCTCATTTCCCAGTTTCATCGATCAAATTGAATTATAAAAAAATCCCAAGAAGTCCTTGGATCACCAAATCAATTTTGAGATCTATAAATCGTAAAAACAATTTATTTTATAGATATAAGTCTAGTGGTACAGAAGAAGCAAAACGTAAATACTCAGCTTACCGAAATACTTTGACTTCTGTGCTACGTAAAGCAAAAAAAGATTATTTTTCTGCACAATTTCAAATCCATAAAAATGATATCAAGTTTACTTGGAAAGTTATAAATGATGTATTAAAAAAGAATGATGGAAAGAAACTGGGAATTGATAAAATAATACAAAATGGAACGATAATTGATGACTCCCGTGGTATTGCTGAAGCATTCAACACGTATTTTGTAAATATTGGGTCAAATTTGGCCAGAAATATTCCTTTAACGGAAAAAACATTTCATTCATTTCTTGTGAATCCCAATCCTAGTTCTATATTTTTCACGCCCGTAGATGCATTGGATGTCATTGATATTGTAAATAATTTTAAAGCTAAACAAAGCTCAGGCTATGATGGTATTTCAATGTTTCTTCTTAAACAAATTATTTATGAAGTAGCCGCACCTTTGACCCATGTATTCAATTTGTCTTTAATGACTGGTGTTTTTCCTAGTAAAATGAAAGTTGCCAAGATTATTCCTGTTTTTAAGAAAGGCAGACAGGACGACCTGGGCAATTATAGACCTATATCTCTTTTATCATCATTCTCCAAAGTACTTGAAAAAGTTGTCTACTCCCGAACTATCAAGTTTTTAAATGACCATGATATCTTAGTAGACACTCAATTTGGTTTTCGCAAAAAACATTCGACTACTCACGCTGTTTTGTTGTTAATAGATAAAGTTGTTCAAGCTATCGAAGCTAAATCTCACACTGTTGGAGTTTTTCTGGACCACTCCAAGGCGTTCGACACAATTGATCATGAAATATTACTGTACAAACTGTCTCATTACGGGATTCGTGGCAGCGCCTTGGAGTGGTTCAGAGATTACCTCACAAATCGATCACAATTTGTACACATTAATGATTCTGATTCAAGCACAGCAAATATAACGTGTGGTGTTCCACAAGGCTCCCTTTTGGGACCACTTCTTTTTATTGTGTACATAAATGATTTGCCCAGGTCGTCAGCACTCCTTTCTTTCCTCTTGTTTGCGGACGATTCAAGTCTTTTTTTGACGCACAAAAATCCTACTGAGTTACTTGATATGCTTAACTCTGAGTTGAATCACGTCAATGATTGGATTCAAAGTAACAAACTATCTCTAAATCTAAACAAAACTAATTTTATGGTGTTTAGTAATAGAATCACTTGTTTACCTGGCTCAATTTCAATCACAGGAGTAAACTTACAACAGACAAATTCAGTTAAATTTCTTGGTCTTTTAATTGATTGTAAATTATCTTGGCAGGAACAAACAAATCATTTATGTAAGTTATTATCAAGAAATTTGGGTGTTATACAGAAGCTTAAGCATGTTTTCCCCACATATATATTACGTACCTTGTATTCGACTTTGTTATTGCCGTATCTTCATTATAGCATACTGGCCTGGGGGAATTGTTCCAAAATACGCCTGGAGTCTATCTTTAGAATACAAAAGCGAGCTGTAAGGATTATCAATTGTACCAATTATTTAGCACCGACAAGCCCTCTGTTCAAAAGTAATAACCTCTTAAAGATTTTTGATATATATTCTTACTCCCTTGGGATATTTATGTACCTGTTAACTAAAGACGAATTACCTTATGCTTTCACTCCCATGTTTGTAAAAAATAAAGTTATACATTCCTACCCTACAAGACAGGAAAATTCATTTCACTTTTCTCCCGTGAGAACTGCATTTGCTCTTAAAACAATAGTACATACAGGTCCAACATTCTGGAATGGCCTTGACTCCGACATTATTGAATCGTTGTCATTGAACTGTTTTAAACGTAAACTAAAAAAATCCCTTGTGCAGGCTTATATCTAATAATACAACATGCAATTTTATTTGAACTCCCTCTTCTTTATCAGATTCGTTGTTTATCATATGTATTCCATGGTTGCCTTTTGTTTGTTTTTTACTGAGTCATTTATGTCAAGGCTATTCCTGAATTAATGAATCATTATGTATCATGTGCGTTTTTGCGCATTCTTACAGTTACGTAACTGTGTTGCTCGGGTGACAAGGAGTCTTGTTAACGCGTTACAGGTGGCTACTTTGTATTTCGCTATGCTTTCGTATATTTTATTCCTTTCCTTTGCTCTTTTTGCTCTTTTTTCTTTTACGTCCCTTTCCTTCCTTTCATAGTTTTCGTTTCTAGGTTGTTTAAGAAGACCAACACTTTCATATATACAGGGACCTACACATTACAAGCTTTGCTTTTTAGTAGGTCCCCACATTTCATGTTTGTTAAATTGTCTTCTCTTGTATTTTTTTGTAATTTACGACGCTATGTTCAATCTTATGTTCAATCGATCGTATCATGTTTGATGTTTTGAAATGTGGAACAATAAAATAAAATCAAATCAAATCAAATATCTCTATCTCCACCTCCCCCCTTTTCTTCTATTCTGTCTCTATCTCTGTCTGCTTGTCTGTCTGTTTGTCTGTTCTTTAGATCTGAGCACCTTCCGGCCAGTGTATGGGCCGAGGGATTTCTTGGACATGCTGACCACCATCAGGCACCCCAATCTGGCCACAGCTGGACATGCAGCCTCTGCCCAGTGGGGACTCATCAACCTACCTCTCAAGGTCAAAACAATGCAACAACTGGTGAGTGGTCAGCCAACCTTTAAAATACAGTGTCATTTATTGTTGCTCATTTGTGTGTTTTGAAATTCAGTATTCAATATTTGTTTCAACAATGTTGGCACAACAGTTCCCTCTCATTATAGGAAACTCTTTTTATTCCCCATTTATACAGGGCATTGAGAGCACTCCCAGAGTGCTCCTGAACCCTCTGAACCCTGTATAAACAGAAAATTGGGCTCTGGAGCAGTCTAAAGTTATGCCCCTCTTTAGACTAGGCTCAGGAGCACTCCTGAAGCACTCTATTAAACTCTGTATAATGGTCACCAGTGTTTAGAGCACTCCAAAAGTGGTATGTGGTGCGCACTGTGCTTACAGTTTATACAATGTATGTTACAAGTTCCTGTGCACCCGAATGTCGCCATGAAATTTTAACCTGTTGAGGACAGTTTGAGTTTGCTACAACACACACTTCCCATAAATACCTGCCGGAGTATACTCGGGACTCATCTTCAACTGGTTAATATGCCCCCCTCAGCCACTCTGCATATGGTCTTGGCTAACACTGATTCGTCGTATGAACGAACTCAAATTGGCATAAGGCAAAGCACTTCCGGAGCTCTCTTTGGGCCCAGCTTTGTGTCTAAATGGGATATTGGGAGGATGTTGGGGGTGGGTTGCAGCAGAATCATAGGAATGCTTTGCTATCAGGTTGGAAAACTTATAAGATGGAAACGAAATATCTCAGGTTAGGGACCGCTAAATTGAGTTCATGACCAGGACTAAAGTAGCTTGGATCACTTTGTTGCTTTTGTGTTTTTGTTTTGTATTATTTTATTTTAATGGAAAACATGAGACCGCTGTGCCTAAAATGTATGGACTGCAATGAAATGAGTAAACCTAATAAAAGATATTGAGATAGGAAGGAGGGATGAGAGATATTTGAGTTTTAGTTCATTCCGCAGAGGAGATAAAAAGGGTATTGCATCAAAGTAGGATAAATGCAATTCATATATTGCATATACACAATGCTGTGAAAACATGGGAGAGATTGATTGCAGTCTAAAAATAAATACATTTCATACTTCCCGACATCGAGTGAAATTGACAAGATATGTCTCTTCAAATCAAATGCTGGAATTTGTCAGATCAACGGAGATTATTCAGTCCTTGTGGAAAGGCAGTTGTATGCAGCAGGTGGATGGGGTTGTGATGATAATGGAGGGAATTTCTAAGGAGGGACAGTCTTCTTAATTTTTTTTATTTTTTAGCTTGAGAAGAATTAAGTGTTCTCGGTAGTTTATATACTTTGCTTTTGTGTACATGACCAATGATCTACATGTGGCTGTACACCTGAATGGTGCTTTTTCTTTATGTCACCATCTGGCATCCTCTTTATAATCAAGAAACAAGCAATTGTAGTTGAAAAATAGCACCACGTAGATAGGACAAAAATATGATCTCATTAATCTGTCAAGACAGTCTTCACTGAGTGTGAATATCAAAATGATAATGATAACCAGTATTTACATAGCACCTTATCAAAAAAACAAAAAAAAAGATTCAACACGCTCACACAATTACAACAAAATACAAGAAATCAGTACTTTCATTAAGCTAAACAAAAGAGAGAAAAACAAAACAAAACCAAGCAAACACACAATGACATTAAACTTGATGTGATCACTATACCACTGGAATGTAAAATCAAAACTAAAGAAAGAAGTTTTACATTTCAAGTTGGCAGAAATAGGTTTGTAAAGACATACTGTATATTTGATCTGTGCTAACTTTACAAACTGGTGTCACAGACATTAATATCCCACTAATAGCCGTTTCTGGATTGTGGTCAAGCTACTACTTTTGCAAGTTTCCCATCGATTTCCAGTCACCGATGATACATGTTTGATTCTTAGGGTGCGCCAAGATTGCATGCTGCTATCTGGGTCAACAGGCTTCTTTTGCACTTAAGAATTGTAACACATTTTTCTGAAATTTCACACCGTGCAGGGTGATTGTAAACAGGAATGAATTAAAGGTATAATGACATGAGTGTCTTAGGCGCATGCCGATGTACATTGTACATTGTATGTTGTATATTTAGCAATGTGCAGTAAACACATTATTCAGCCTGATGTTGATATATTCCTTTCCTACGTCATGGAATATACTTTTACCGGTTTAGTTTAATACAAATGTTTACAAGAAGAAAATCTGGCTATATACATTCTGACTTTGCGACTGGAAATGCCACATATTTTTGAATGTGTTTACATAAAATATACAAATCAGTGACAAATACACAATAGTGCAAAGATAGTTATTTTTAAACACTGTATCAGTGACTTTATAAATATGAATAGCATTAGATTTATTGATTTAAAAACAGAAATCTGTGAAGTTTTGCTAATGTAGCTCCCTCGCCAATCTGTGTACTTAATTATTCTTGCATATTACAGACTGTACATACAATTGTACTGTGTATGTTGGACCTTGTCTAATTCATCTGTAGAAAGATGCATGTACAAGCAGATTTCTGCTAATTTCTGTCAGTGTTATCTTCACAGCATATTTTTACTGTATCTAAGCTGTATAAAAAGTATAATGCATATTCATGCACTGCAATGCATGATGACAGATCTTAGAAGTGGCAAAGAAGGATTTCAATACTATCTAAATGTGTCCCTGTGTCGTATTCTAAAGGTGAGCATCACACTAACTTTTCAGTACACAAGGACCATACTGTAGTATTACAGTGTTCAATGACACCCCCAAAAAACAAAACAAAACAAAACATGCAAGCAAACATATCAGAGACTGTGACTATGTCTCCTTAAACTGCTGAGCAGGTTTTAAATCTGAATATGGCTCACCCTGAAATGGTGACAATCCCTCACCCCAAAACTTGGCTCGTGACTTGACTTCAAAGTATTTCCGCGATAAGCTGCAAGCTTGTTGATGGCGTTTGGGAAGCTTTTGTGACATGCATTTAGCTATTTTTACATTGATAAGTAATCTGTGCCCTGCACATTGCAGTGTGATCACTCATCATATGTGACCGGCGACAACGGTTTCAGGCAAAAGTCGGGAATTTTGAAAACTCATTTTTTCACTGAATCTCATTGCCCATTTCCTAAGCTTTGCATTGATATAAAACACTTGTATTCTTCGGCACCATAAGTGGGCAAAGAAAGAGAAATAAAATGCACTTTTTAAGTTGTTAGCCTGACAAAATTGCGAGAAAACAGGCTTTGAAGATTCACCTCTTTCTCAAAGACAATGTCCGAGCGGCGATGCGAGGGGAGAATCACCCATCCGTACGATGGTGCCAATCGATGTTAAGCTCCGCCTCTAGCAACCACATCGCCTTCTGATTGGCTCACTGAGAGAGTCAAATTTCCCGGGCACCTTCCTCGGAGCTCAGCGTATGGAGCCGATAAACAATGCATTTTGCTCGGGTTTGTTTACCAGTACGTCTTTCAAGATGGCGAATACGATAATTGCACGTATGGTGTACATGTACAATGTACATGACTGTGTATGGTGCTCGCATTACGCAATGGCATCCACATGCCATGGCCGTGTGCACGTAACAGGAGCGGTGACGAATCCACACATTTACAAATCGCGTTTTCATTGTGGTGCCTTTTGAAAGCAGAAAATTGCTAGTGCTGGCAAGGGTCACGCTTCCTGTTTGTTTTGCCTTTACAAGACATGCATATGTTGCTTTGTTCGGTGGTGCTCATTAAATTAAAACAAACAAACAAACAAACACGACTCGTTAGTTTGGTGCGATCTTGACGTGTATTATTTGAATATAATTGGTCACATGTGACCGCTCCTTTCCTCTCATCTACCTTCCATTGAGTCAGTCTGCTGCTGTCATAATTTTTAATACATGTACAAGTAGACAAATTTGAGAATATTTAGTTTTCTTTTCACACGATTATGTCATGCTACATGATTTTTGTTTCACTTCCGTTGTCGAACATTGCGGTAGAATAGTTTGGATAGAAAGCCAAACGAAGAGCATGCACTACAGAGCGAGCGTATATAAACCACTATAGCAAGAACAATGGAGCATGTAATCATGCACGCGTGGACAAAGCATTCCCCAAACGCATGCAACTGGTGTCTCCGAATATGTAAATGTATGCGACGCACCAGCCAATCGCGTGCGAGACCCTGTGCCGTAGCAACGCTGAAGATATTGGCGCGGCGTTTGCAGGAAGCTCGAAACTGACGAGTGCGATCCAACATAGGGTGCTTAAAATTCCATTTTCGATAGGAAAAACTTAGTCTTATGCTATGAAATTTAGTGTAGATGTAGAAAACATATCAAAGATTCGATTTCTGCAAAAAACCTAAATCGACAAAAATAATGGTCAAAATCTTTGTACCCCGCCTAGGAGGGAATTTGCTCTTGCGACTTTTGCCTGAAACCGTTGTCGCGGGTCACATATTTGGACTCATTCATGCACTTGCTTATCATACAATGCAATTAGCATCTAAAAATACCTGATTTGAATCCCATGAATCAGACACTCGTGTTTGGAAGATGTTAGCCAGTTGAGGACGAGTCCCAAGTGTACTCGGGCAGGGGTCTATGGGAAATGCATGTTGTAGCAAAATCAGTCCGTCCTCAACGGGTTAAAATGAGAATTGCTGCGGGTAGAGTTTGACTTATTTTTATGTGCATGACAAGAATCTGTGGCAGTGTAGGGTTGGATTTCATACAAAATTTTACTGGTGGTGACAGAAACTTCTCAACCGTTCAGTGCTGCCATTTAGTGTCTGGGGTAACGGTGGGTTCACGGGCATGATATTTATCTGCCTCAGCATAATTGTCTTGCCATTTGCTGCCTTTCCATATTGCCCTGTTTGAGGCAATAAATAGACTTGTCCTCTGCGTATTCCTGCCCCTGTTTCATCCTTTTAATCCTGCCCTTGATCATGGAAATGTCATATTGCTCTTTTTGTGTGTGTATGTGTTTCCCTTTCACCACCCCTTTTGTGCACCCCCTTTTAATTTTTTCTACTCTCGTGTAAAATTATGACTTTTAGAAAATTAAGCAGCACTTAACCAGTAATGGAATATAATAAAATGGGGACACTGTCCTTGAGGCTTCTGTTTTTAGTATCACAAGTTGCCCAAATAAGGGCCATCACCTCTTAAATGTCATTGACATCGATATAAATGGGTTGCCATCAGATAATCATATGGTTAATGAAGGGCTCAATCTTGCGTGATGGATCGATGTGTTTGCCTTGGAGTCCAGGGAAGACTTAGTTTGCGATGCTCTGAAAACTTCTCGTCCTTCAAGCACTGTTTCTGATTTTCAGTGATTTTCAGATCAGCCTTGAGGTCTGTGACACTTATCACTTCCACTGGAAAGTTCTTTGCAAGAATGCTTTGATAATTTGTAGCCTGTAGTGAGCAGTTCAAACTTTACGAGACTTCTTTTGACTTACAGTTGTAAGTTAGTTATCAAAGAGTTGTAACATTACCCAAAATGGATTTGACACACCTCTGAAAGTTTAGATCTCTGAGACATCGTTCGCTTTTGGCTGTGTTTTGGAGAATCGACTGCATGCAAAGAAAGACTTATAATGCCAATCGTGCTGAGAGGATTTAAAGAGGAAAGGGTGCACTGTCTTGAAAATGTCAATACCAATGGCAAGCCATCTGTGTACGATGTTGATGGCTGTGTGTGACAATGGTCGGCAGAGAGTTAACCATTCTGACCTTGACATTGTGGTGCAGTGGTTCAAGGACAGGTCCCATCAGCACAATTAGAGATAGTAGATGACTGTGGTACCCGAGCTACCTGAGTGTTTGTGTGTGTGTGTATATGTATTGTATAGTATATGTGTGATTCCCAATGTATACACTATACATATTATGATATTGTCAGAGACTCCAACTCTCCCGTTTTCGACGGGAGATCTCCCGCCGAAAGCCCATTTTTGCAAAATCTCCCGTTCTCCCGTTTGAGATTTGATTTCTCCCGCCCTGGCTCTGTGTCTCCCGGTGGAAAGGATTTCTTAATTATTGCTATCATATGTTGAAAAAATAAGCCTTAGATAGCACCAGAGAACATCTAGAACCATAGAAACTTCGCGCTTCGCACACATCAACTTGGAGTCTCCCGTTTGCTAGGGGTTTCGGGCGGGAGAATCTCCAGATCAGAAGGTGCTTTGGGTTGGAGTCTCTGTATTGTACATGCATTTATATTCATCTTTCTATCAATACACTCTGTATTTCTATCACTGTCTATCTTTCTATCCTATCTATTTACTGTAAAAGCTGTTATTTTGGCAAAAGTGGAGGTCACAGACATTTTCACAAATTTTGTGTGTGTGTGTGTGTGTGTGTGTGTGTGTGTGTGTGTGTGTGTGTTGTGTGTGTGATTTGACACCAGGCTGTCATCAGTGCACTAATGCCTGTTGATCATGATCAGGAGGCAACAATTTCGTGTGTTGTTAAAATTTGCGGCCAAACAGTGATTTGTGAAATTAGCAGCTTTTAAACATCTTATATTGCTTTAACATCTTTCTCTCTCTGTCTCTTTCTGAATATATGTATATGTATATCCTTATACACTATATGTGACCGTGCATCACAAAACGAACACAAAGTCGCAGCCTTCGCTTTTACGTGAGGACCTCAAAAGGGTGAAACAGGTCAACCAAGTCAATCTGGAGTTTCTCATACTTTCTGAAAGAGCTATTCTTCGTCTACGTTGTTCATAAGTTTGGGGTCATAAAACGAACAGGAAAATGTGTTTTCAACAGTTTTTCTACAACCCTTTTTTGTAGAGTAGTGCGATTAGGTACGTCTTCAGAGGTCCCTTTTCATTTCTTTAAAATCCTTTACATACCTTTCAGTTTCAACTCTAATAACTTTTGAATAGATAGTGCTACCACCTTGAAAGTTGGCATTTATTGTGGACAGAATGTGGTGATTAGGCATGCTCAATTTCAGCTTAGACTGATAATCCCTTCACTGTTGTTGCTACAGTGGTTTACATCCTGTTTTTTGTCCCATTCATCACACAGCCAGCAAGGTTTCTAAAGATTTAATGCTTGAATAGACCCTTTACTTCAGAGCCTCTTTTCTCAGTTCACACTTTTTCAGAGTGTGTGCTTTCTTTCCAATATTTAGATAGGTTTAATAGGAGAGTCCATTTGAATTGAGTTATTTATCATTTTAAAGCTTAGAATCTGCTCTTTCAATATCTGCCCCTAACTAAAAATTCATTTCTGGCGACTTTTTGTTGGTTTTGTGGTGAAGGGTCACATATATGGAAAGGGAGTGAGAGAGCAAGAGACGGAAAGAGGGAAGTAGATATGATATCTTTTATATATTTAGGTGAACACATAGTATATGTTTGTGCAAATTCTATATCACGAAAAGTTTGGTAAAGGTCTTCATGCTGTGCAAACAGATGGAATGCATCCCCTCAGCTAGTCAGGAGAGGACCATTACCCTGTCCTCCAAGGTCACGACCTTCATTGCTCGTCGGCCAACGTGACATTCAGAGTGGCTGCTTTAATGTCCATCAATTGCGAGTTACATTGGATCGCCGGTTTCCGTTGGCCGGGGGCCTCCGTTAACTCTCGTCCCACCGGCAGCTCCGTGCGGTCTCTGTATGGACCTTCAGTCCACTCGAGTCTGTGAGAGTTGGCAGTGTGTTCGGCGTGGGTAGGGTTAATGGACGGGTCGCGTAATGGGAATGGATTGGGGGAGAAACTTAGCCGAAGACATCCCACTCCACCATCAGTTTTCTTTTTTAGGCGCTATCGTAAGGATAAGTTTTGATAGGTCGATTTCATCATCGGGCGGACGAAACCCTCCTCCTCTCTCGTTTAATGCGATGGTGAATGATAATGGCCGAGTGAGAAACATTAGGCAATTGGTGAGAGTGGATGCACGCTGCCCCCCCCCCCCTCGTTCCCGAAGGGGAACAAGGCGGGGGATGATCGCGGGAGTAATGACATCCTCGGTTCAACTCAAGGAGGAAGGATAAGAAAGAGCAATGATGGAGGGGAAAAAATATCCCTGATTGGGTAAGATCATGAGACTCTAGAGGAGGATGGCAGAAAAAAAAAGCATCCTGGATGAAGATGTTGAGGCAGAGTTTTATAGACAAGGGTTACAATCCAGCATTGGCTTGCATTTGATGAACCCGTCATGTGAGGGCTCCTTGCTTTTTTTTTTGGGGGGGGGGGGCAAATAAAGCAAAACAAGCTGAACATTTTCGGCAATAGAAGCAAAGTGGTAGGAAAGACGGAATGAATGCCATACTGACTAAATTGTTTAGGATCCAAAAACATCCTCAAAAGCCAACAACATGCTATGCAATATCCTCAAAAACTGGTGACATGCTCAAAATCAAGTGTAATCAAACATGTGAAAAACATGCGCAAAACTTGAGAAACATCAAACTACTTTGAAACTTTGAGTGCAAAACATGAGACAAAACATTGAACGAAAGTAGCACAATGAGAAGTATTTCAGGCTATGCGCTCATGATGTGCGCTCCATTCACACACAATTTGGGCAATATTCTCACATTTAGAGCTTGCAACATGCTCCAATTTCAAGTTGTGGACCACCTTGATGTAACTTCATTCAAGCTTTAAAACTTTGAATTTAGAGGATAGATTACTCTATCAAGGAGCTCCCAATCCAAAAGACACCACGGTAGCATGCTTTATAAATCCCCCCAAATTGGCTGTATCGAAACATGCCTAGACTCTGTGGTTCACACGGGCGGCAGTTGATATATCCCAGTTTTCTATGTTGGAATGAGAATCACATTTTCATTTGACAACTAAATCACCTCATTTTGCATTTTTTTTTTCTGCAACTTTGTCAGGGGGGTGACGTGGTGACGGTTCCCCATGATTGCTTTCCTCAAGGTGACTGATTTAAAGAAGCTCTGCTCGCTCGCTGTTCCCATCAGGCACCAACTTCTAAATCTAATCTGGCTGGGGGAGCTTTACATCCCCCATCCTCAGACCTTGAAATGTACTCTTTGAAAGTCATTACCCCGGCAACAAGTGTAGACGGATGATGGAATTAGGCATGAGAGGATCCCAATACGGGCAATGCACTGCTCACGCATGCCATATCTCGTTGTCCTGGTTAATCTGTAATCATGTTCCGTGACATCAATTCCATTTTTGCTGCATGTGTTCCATTGCTTCTGCTTCCCCCCCCCCCCCCCCCCCCCAGTTTTGGGGTTTTTGTCAGGCTCGTCTGGAAATTCGCACAGGATGTTATTCAAAGGTTGCTTCTTCTTCAGTTATAAGCTCCAGCATATGACAATCAAAGCGTGATTAACTCAAGATTCACTTTGCCACAATGACAACATCGGCAAAGGGAGCAAAAGATGAACTTGGGCATAGAACTCTCTCAGCTTCTCTGCAAACATCAACTTCACTGTTTGCATTCTGTTGTCATGGTTTCTGTGAGCTATGTCAGTGGTTTCATCTTTGCCTGCTGTGACTTCATATATCGCAAGATGATTTGCAATATTACTGACATACTTTGTGCCCAATACAGCAACAAATTTACTCAAATGAATGCTAGGAGGAGCTCGGTATACTCTCTGATAACATTAAGCTAGACTAGTGTTCTCTCAAAAAAAAATGAGGACAAAGAAAGAAAAACTAGGTTTGCTGATAAATGGTGTATTCCCCATTCTTGGGTATAAGATGCATTCTGTGACATGGATTGCTTGACTTTGTCTGTGGGTAGTTCCACTTACCTGAAAGGAAAACAAAGCTCAAATATTAATGTGGATTGAGTTAAAGCAGCAATGTTAATAAAAGACATCATTGATGGTTTGAGGACAATGGGACTAGCAATTCAGAAGTCACAAATTTTTAGAGTTTCGGTGGCGTCATCGCCGGATAAGAGGCCTACTACAGTTCATGATGTCATTCTAGACAGCAATATAAAGAAAACTGAGGAGAATTCAATAAAAAACTCACTTTTCATGAAAGTCCGTGTTCCATCGACTTGAATACTGTAAAACGAGAAATGTTCGCGTGCATTTTAATTTTGCGAATTTCGCGAGCGCCAAGATTCGCGAAATTAAAATGCACACGAAATTTGTTATCTACATTATATGCATTGAACGCAAGAGGCAATTCGCGAAAATTTCTTGCCATGAAAAAGGCCGTCGGCTCCAATTTGCGAAAATTTCGTGCCGCGAATATATCATGTTTTACAGTACTGACACATGTTAAGGGTAATATCATTCTACTTGCTTTCTTAAAGAAGTATTATAGTCAAGTGCTCTTTCATTTCACTAGAAAAGTGATAATATGTTCAATTTTCTCTATATGTTTTCTTTATGTTGTTGTCAAGAATGATGTTATGAATTGTAGTAGTCTCCTTACCAAGCGATTATGGCACTGAAACTGTAAAAATTCTTAACTTTTGAATGGATTGTCCAATATTTCTCCAACTTTCACTGATTTGCTCTTCTAATATTGGCGCTTTCACTCAATCCACATTTATATTTGGATTTTGGTTTCCTTTATGAAGTGCTTCAGAAAAGTTCTGTACTTATGCCCATGAGGTTATATGTAGGAACAGGCCACAGTGTATGCCTTACCTGCTGCACTACACCATGCTTCAGACAGCAAGCTTGTGAGGTAATCCAGTACGTGTCTTACTTCTAATTACGTGACTATTCCCTCGCGAGTTTCACAGACCTGTCCACATACATGCAAATGACATTCATGTAGTCCGTCCCCCGCCAAGAGCTATGTAGGTGATGGAAAGTGCCTTTTAGTGATAATCACAACTACAATGTGGCGCTTCAATCAACTCCCCCGTCTTCGGTGGGCCAGTGCCCGCCCGGCCGCTAGGACACTATGACCGCCCTGCTTCCCAGCCACCATCACAAGGAACACCACTAAACTTTCTTGAGGCACTGCATATTCAAAATTTAGAATCATACTTGCAGTACATTGTTAGTACCTTGTGAGCCAAAAAAAAGAAAAAAAAAAGAAGTAAAAAAAAAATGTCTAGGTGGCTGATTAGAGATTACATTTCTGTCTTTGTAAGATGGTATACAATGTAAGAATACCAAATCTAGACATGTTGATTTTAGGTTCACTGAAAGATATGGTGAAAGAACTTCAAGAGAAAGAGTCCCGGGACCCATTTCATACAAAGGTCGCTATATTGGCACTTCTTTGCTGTAATGGCAAGTGTCATCATAATGACAAGAATCTTGTGTCCTGATTGGCTGTTGCTACAGGAAGTTGCTGTTCTAGCAGGAGTTGCCATCCCAACATCTTTTTTTTTTAATGAAATGTGACGTGGGATCAATGTTCAAGGACTGTTGTCTGAATCTATTCACAGATTTCCACATCAACTTTAATCATGTATATCAGGAAGTTGATCTCCCAATTCCCTACAAGAAAAAGAAAATGTGCCAAGACATAAAGTGCTGAGAACAACTGAAAGACAAGACCAAACATAAACACAATTATCAGTATTTGGGACTAGTGTGACTCTATGGTTCCAAGAGCTATTGTGAAAAAAAAAATGCAGAGTTTTTGGTCATTCTTTAACTGATTCTTTAACAGAGCCTTGCTGAAATGAAGGTCTCTTTCGAAGGAGAGCGCATGTACAGTGTATGGAATAACAGATTTGTTGTAGCAAAACCCCCGTAGTACTTTTTCTGCTCTTTTATTAGAGAGGGTTTTAAAAATGACAATTTACAAATTGCATTGTATGCATCAGCAGGAGAAAAATGTAAACCAGAGGAGCTAAAAACAAAGAAAGTAGAAAAGAAGGAACAAATTGTCATGCCAGTGTCAATTCCTCTTTGTAAAAATTTCTAGATTTCCATCAAATTTTGCCTCCGTGGAACAGGAATGGGATGTGACGTTTTTATGGATGTGCACCAATGAGAATGCACGTCTCCACTGAGGTATCCAAAATAGCAGCATTACGGTCGAATGAATATGGAATCTGTAATGGGCAGTTCCCTTGTCCTTCTTGTTTCATTTGGTTTGATGCAGATGAAGGGAATGAGAATGGCTGCAACAGAAATGATGATTCCACTGTTGTGGTCTTCTTCAGATTTGTATTGGGATCATAGCATCATCTGTCTTATCTCTTTTTGTTTCTCTCTCTGACATGGGTTTTTTTGCACTTGACTGACAGAACAAAAATAAGCAGGCTGTGCTATTTATATTTTGTGGTATACATGTAAGTGTGCATGGCAAAAAGCTACATTGTAAATCATTAACTCTTTATGTGCCATGGTGTAAACCCCGTGTGCTACATTATTTTGAGACCCGTCCGGAACATAGTCATGCTTTGCGGAAACATTCTGTTTTTCAAATCTATGTAACTTTAATAGATTTCTGTTACCCTGGACATGTAATTAGCAAAGTTCTACAGAGAATTTGCCAAGTTTTGCTTTGATGTAAAATTGTATGACAAATCCATCATTGTTTTTTTTTTTCTTTCTAATGGTCAGAAGTTACATTGTAGAGGTGTGACCTTTCACAAAAAACAGTGACAGAAACTTAAAATTTACATGTAAATCCAGTAGGGAACACCACTTGATAGTCAATCACCACTTTAACTGCAAGCTGCATGTGACAGGAATGGAATCTTGAGAAACTCTTTCATTGTACTGTGGCATTCGGCGATTTATCGATCGGTTTTGGTGGGTCAGTGCGTGTGAGCAGAATATGCGAAGTTGGCATGCCATCGACTGAGTCAGGCGTGCGAACATGGCACATATTAAAAGAGTTAACATGTGTGACTCATTATACAGAACAGGAAACATTTTCAAAATGAAAATATTTGCTTTGAGTTTGTGCCTTTTTTTAAGGCTGCTTTTGTAAGATATTTTGTACTGGGAAACATGGTTTTGAAACATTTTTTGATAGTGGAGCATTTGAAATAAGAGTTTATCCCAAGTCTGTTTCTGGCTAGCTTGGACTGTACCATTGTGCATGCCAATATGTGCAGCTTGTCCCTTGGCAATTAGATTAGTCAAACAGGGCACACACAACTATGTCATCATATAAACTGTGTTGCAAATCATGGTTGCATTTATAAAACTTTCAAGACCTTGTTTCTGGTGAAATACCATTTTGAATTGCACCTCCACAGTGCATTTCAAAACCATGTTGTTTCAAAACCGTGTTTGTAAATTGTAATCATGACTACCATTTTTTTTTTTGCAAAATTCAAACCACAAAACATGGTTCCAAAACCATGTTCTACCCAGAAAAGTTTGCTATAAATACACCCTATATCGAATCTGAATTGTTCGTTCTGATGTGATTTTGAGAGAAAAGTGAAGAAATGACAGAAAACAGACAGAAAGATTGAGTTATTGGTGTCATGTTGTAGAGCTTGCGCCCTCCTCATTATGCTGTCAATTTTAAATCATTTTCATTTTCAGTAAAATGTTAAGAATTAAAACCACAAGGGTGCTATTTTGCCCTATATGTGGAACAACGCTTATAAATCTATCCACTTTTGATAAAATAAACTGTTCATTTCATGAAAATTGATTGTTCCGTTTTTATTCATGCTCAAATCTTTGATGGAAATATCACCCTTCTGGTTTTCAGCTGACAATATTGTCAATGAATAGAGATTACCTAATCATATATGTTGTGTCACCTTGGCCTTCCTGTATGAGTGAGGCACATTGCTACACCTGAGGGGGCTTAATACTCTTAAATCTACCACCTGTCAAGTTTGGAGGGATTACTGAATGATGATGAGAAAGCTTGGCAAAGCTAATGCCATGTGTCCAGGCATATATGTATAAAGGGTAACTTTTCCACATGGTTTTAATATGAAAAAAGACCCCACAAAAACAAACAAATCAGTTGAACAAAATCACAAAGAAATACTGTAGGCAATACATGCTAATATATATCAAGTGAGTATTTCTATGTTGGATTATTACTATTCTAGTCAGGAGTATGACAGACATAGCCTTGAATGTCTTGTGTCACCTTGAAAGTTTGTTTTCTGTCGAGATCTAACCCCATATAATGTGCACACCAAGCAAATGTTGTCTTCTATGCAAATCTGTGAAAGAAAAATCAGAATTTTGCCTAGAAAAGGGATTTACATATAAACTACAAATATGTGTTCATTTGTTGTTGTTGTAGTCAATTTCTCAAATTTATGCCTTTGGCCTAGGAGCAATGTCTGTTTTTCTAGGTTCCAAACAATGTGTTAAACATAATGAGTGATATATACTTCTGGATTATATTCACAGTGTATATTCTGGTGTAAAATATAATGTACTGTTTATTCAGTGACATATGTGACTGTATAGAAGAAAGAATACTCCAGCAGAAACTATAATACATTGTTTGGTGTTTTCTTTTTTTCCCCTCTAGAATACTTGAGAAAGTAAGGCTTATGAAAGATGTGCAAAGAAGGTGGTGGGATTGATCATGAAAGCCCCTCTTAATCTGAAATGGATCATGAGTTCAATAATTCAATAAAGTCATTAGTCGCACACTTAGCTTTCGTCATCAGCCAGGAGGTGCAATGGTGTTTGCGGGAATCTATGCGTAGCAATGCTAGTGGCAGCAAGGCGTGAATCCTTTCCCAAGTTTAACCCGTTGAGGACGGACTGATTTTGCTATAACACGCATTTCCCATAGACACCTGCCCGAGTATACTCGGGACTCGTCCTCAACGGGTCAAAAAGAGAGTTTTATCCACAAACAGAGACTCTGTTGTGGGCATGATATTACTTGAAATCTTCAGATAGCGAGTTATTATTATCATTAGAATGGTTTATTTGGCAAAAACTCGCAAAATCATAGCTCTAAGGCTAAAATACATTGCAGTGACATACAAATACCTCCAAATGCAATAAAACACATTGAGCTGTCATGCATTACATCCACATTAAAAATCACAATTAAATATGAATATATTGCACAAAAATATTACCCCATATTTTATAAAAGATACAGAAGTATAAATATTACACACCATCCTTAGTTTTGAATCTTCCATTACTAGCTGTTCTTTAACATCAGAACATCTTCATGATTTTCCTCGTGTCTGTCTACTGCATCTGAATCTAGCGACAGTAACATGACGACAACTTAATGAGTTTTCCTTCAACACATTTCAAGCCGACACTGGTCATCAAAAATGTATGCTTGTGTGTGCCAGTGTCAACAGATCACATTTCAAGGGCTTTGATATAGATAGCACCCCAACATGGAGCAGAATATATTGCAAGATAGACCTACTACGCACATTGCATCCAAAATACTTTTGGAAGTATTTTTCTTGTTTCTTTTTTTTTAATAATTTGCAAGTGTTTTGCTGGATGGCAGTGCATGCACAAACCAGATTCATTTTATATGAAAATACATTGTATTCAATCACACCAATCACACATGCCAGCTATAAATTTTCAGTTGTTTTGTCTAAAATCTAATTTTCATGAGATATTTTTCTTACCTTTGATCGATACTGTAGATACCTTGCAGCACTACTAGTAGTCGAGACTCTCGTACCAGGAATTTGTTTTGCTGGAAGGAAATAAATCAAAGCATGAAAATGCAATCAGCGTGGTAGCATTGTTGTCAGTTTGCTTTATATACTACTTTTACCATTATCCCATAGATGCATGTCATTGTAATAAAATTCATGTCTCAACTGTAATACAGTATATACATAGAAACTGAAGGTTCAGTCAGTGTGTATGATACATACAAAAATAACTGGTTACTGTAAAAGTGGATTCCTCGAAATTTTCGCGCATTTTGCGCAACCAGAAACTAGCGCGAAAATAAAAGCACGCGAATATATTTGCTTGCCATCTGTTCCTGTGTGGGATGTCTTGATTCCGCGGAATTAAAAACACGCGAAACTCTGTTCACCCGGCCAAGCGCGAAAAAGTAGTCCCGCGAAAATATCCACTTTTACAGTATGAACTTTCATTACATCACTGTCATTAGAGTTCACTTGGTGATCGGCTAGAGCTTAATTCCTTCACAACAAAATGCAGAGTGCATGATCAAAGTTTACTGTCATACCCGGCTCGAGGTAGAATGAAGTCTTTCTAACCGTGGGACAGATTGGGGGCAACACAGTTTTTATATTCCACAAATTGATGAAACATCATCAAAACGTGTTCAAAACACACACAGCTGCGTCACACTTTCACCCTATTCACAAATGAAAGACTTGCTGCCATTCTCACGCTAGCCCTGGTCGTGGGTGATGTGAAAAGGGTCTTCTATGATGAGAGGTTATCAGTTGGAAAGCCCAAATTTGGAATGAAATTAAACTTCATGATCAGATTGTAAGTGGCTGCTATTGCAAATATCACAATTCTGCAAGGTCATTGTATAACTTTATCTTGAAACCCCTTTCAACAATGTACGTATATTTCTTTTAACATGAATGAAATAAATTAAGAAAATGTGACAGGTTTCAGTGTCCTTGTGTTGCTTTGGCCATCACTATGTTGTTTTGAATATCATAATCGTTTCGCGTCCATGGCTAGTACAGAATGTTTTTGATACCTTCTCTTTTATTGTAACTTTCAGGTAAAAATGTTCTTCATGTACCACTACTATCTTGGAAATGATCTAGATCAATGCTGTAATTAATGGATGATTTTAATTGTCAGTGCCCTATACAAAGATTTGTCTATACAGGTTTTAATGTCCATTTGTAGTGACACAGAATTCTGCAACTCTTTGAATTTCCAGGGCTATATTGTGAATTAGTTACACATATGCAGACATACTCTAATGTATGCTTCCATGCATGTACATGAATATGCGTATAATAACTATATGCATGTACACACACATTTTGTATATTGTATATCATGCGTTAGTTGGTATATATGCACATTCATATATCTATCGTACGCCAATTTGGATCGGAGCCAAGTTCAAGTCTGCTTCATGCACTGCTAAGAAGTATGAGACTGTCGCCTCAAAATCAATCTGAACTAGCTCTAGGTCATCCTCTTTGGCACGCACACCGATCGGAAATCCATACTTGTTATCATGCAACAATGTAGTGTTTTGGGCAGGGATCCTTCAGACACAAGCACATGTGCAAGCACTGCAGTTAGGAGAGGCATTGGCGGGATGCTGATCCAATATTTGTCATTCATAATTGTGTTTTCTTCCATCAATCTGCTCCCTCTCTATCTCCCCCTCCCTCTGCCTCTCCACTCTATCTCTTCTACTCCCCTCAATCTCTCTCATCTCTCCCTCTCTCTCATCTCTATTATATCTCCCTCTCTATTCCATCTCTTCTGCCCCTTCAATCTCTCCCTCTCCCTCTCTTCCTTCTATTCTCTGCTTCTCCCATTCCTCTTTTCACCTTTCCTTCTATCAATCTCTGCATGTGTACTTGTCTTTTTGTATCTATCCATTTATCTATCAATATCTCTATCAAACTATCTATCAATCTATCTACTTCTGTCTATCCATACATCTATCAAATTATCTATCCATAATAAAATCTACCTGTCTTTTTGTATCTATCCATTTATCTATCAATATCTCTATCAAACTATCTATCAATCTATCTACATCTGTCAATCCATCTATCTATCAAATTATCTATCCATAATAAACCTATTTATCTTCCTATCTGTCATTCTATCTGTCAATCTATCAATCTGTTTATCTATTTATTTATTTATCTATCTATCTATCTATCTACATTGTATCTATCTATATCTATCTATCTGTCTACATTGTATAAATCTATATCTATCTATCTATCATTCGATCAATCAATCAATCAGTCTGTCTATCTATCTATCTATCTATCTATCTATCTATCTATCTATCTATCTATCTATCTATCTATCTATTCATCTACATAATACATCTCTTTGACCATCCCATGTTTTATTCTTTTTCTTTCCTATCAATCTCTGTATTCCTTACAATCTCTCTATCTGTGTCTTGTCTCTTTCTAACAATCCCAACATATCGACATCACTCTCTTTATTTTCCTCTCTGGGTCACATGTATTCCCCTTTCCCCTTAATTTTCGTCTTCTCTCATGCATGCTGGTTGATGATAAATATATTCTGGAACTTTTATTGCCTCTCTCCCTCTCCTTCTCTCTTTTTTTTTCTTTCTGTCTCTCCTTCTGTTCCTTGATTGTTCCTTGAGGAATACATAATTCTTTTACCTGAATTTTCTCCTTTGCATCAATCTGTTGACTCGATTTGTACATTGTAATCAATTCTTCCTTCTTCTCTTTTCTCTCACTTTTCTTCCTGCTTCCATCTCTCCCCTCTCTCTCTCTGTCTCTCTGTCTCTACCCCTCTCTCTCCTCCTTGGCCCCTCTCCTTCCCTGTCACTTGCAGCGTGAGGACTACAAGGACTTATCTCCGGGAGAGCGGCAGACAGGTGTGGATGACACGGCGGATGGAGTGGGAGGTGAGTGTCTGCTGAGCCCCGTCATTGGAGAGCACTTTGCGGGCCACTCATTCAGGGGGAGCTGTCCCACAGGTTTCCCTTGAAAGTCACCAGCCCAGAGAGTGGCATTTTTTCAGAATTGACCAGAAGGTCAATGAGACCTTGTACTCACACTTGGGAATTGTCATGGTAGAACATTCAGGTATTTAGCTGTGGCTGGAGTGAAAACGAACCCACGATCAGCGTATTTTTTAGACAAAATTATCTACTTATCTTCCATAATAGGTTTTGAAATTCCAAGAAGCTGTCAGGTATACTGTATACGCCGAATATTCTGCGAGGTTTTATTTTCATGAATTTCGCGAGTCAGGTGCTGTTTGCAAAATTACAGACGTGCGAAAATGATGACTCTGATCTCGGTATGAATATGACGCACACATATACATTTCTCCGTTCAGTACAGTACTCCCGCACGATCGCGAATTTAACCAGTCGCAAAATCGCCGTGAAGTCCTGATTCGTGAAAATTTAGACTTGCTAAATATATGGCATATACAGTAGTCAGATATGGTCCATCTTTCATAACATTTCTGGTAACCACATGAAATGTAATTGATAGATTACAGAAAAGAATGGTAGAGCAAGGATTCTTAACACCGACGATGTGTCGTCTGTATCATGTGAACACTGCATGCTTGCATGCATGTGCTGTATTGCATTCACTCCGATTCACACACACTCCGGCTTACTACATTGTAGCTCCTCACATTTACTGTACAGCCGGAGTGTTTGTGTTCATTCCAGCTATTCCGGAAGTGACGTAACCCCGACCATGTGAATGCCTGCCCAGTGGTGGAAGGGCTATTTTTGTAGGATCGTTTAGGAGGGGAGGGGGGTGTTGTCAAGCAGGTATCACTATCAGCTAATTTTTGTTCCATATGATGATTGATATCCTGATCTAGAATGGATTATTACAACATACCTACGGAAGGAATGCAAAGTTTGCATCTTATGCTCACTGAGGGATACTGACCAAATTAAAAAGAGATATATGAAAAAAGACAAGAAGATTGGATACAAAATATTCCTTACTGAATATCTTGCATGAGAAATGTAAGGTTTTTATCCAGTGTCTAATAGTGTCTTGCATCCCAAAGCAACAAAAGTTGCCAGGCAAGATTTTATCTTCAATTGTTAAAAGAAACATCTCTTGAATTAAAATGTTGGATGTTTCTATCTCCCTGACGCAAGTGGTAGCAAAATTCTGTCTGTGTAGCAAAGTCCCTTTTGAGACGTAGTTAACCCGTTGAGGATGAGTCCTGAGTATACTCGGGCAAGCGTCTATGGAAAATGTGTGTTGTAGCAAAATCAAACCGCCCTCAACGGATTAAATGTCTCTTAAAGTGCCCTGATTTTAATGTATTATATAGAGCACACAAAACAGGGATTAAAGAATTTATTGCAACCGCTATGAAGGGATTATCAGATAACCTGAATGCTGACATGCTCATTAAGAATATCATACTCGTGATCATTCAAAAGAATCCGCGATAACTGTGGACAGAATGGATTAGTCTTTCTGTCATTTTTATGTACAATTGTACACATGAACATTGCCGACTGGTGGAAAAATTGCAAACAAAAACAACTACTGAAGAGATGGGGTCTACAAAAACTGCAAGCGCTACATTTTTGTTGCTTTCTGCTTCCAAGCTTACAGTTTACCTCCAAAGATTGGTCATTTCAAAAATCCCAACTGTGGAAAATCACTGTGGTTGACTTTCAAGATGCTTTTTTTTGTTTTTTTTTATCAGAGGTCCACCAGGATGTTGCCCTGTGTGACTTTTTGTGGAGTTGGTTATGCGTGGTCACGAGTAGAAAATGAACTTGACAAAACCAACCCTGAATGTTCTATTGGACAAATAAAGGATTTGATATGAATTCTTCAGAGCATGAACAACATTGAAGGGTGAGCTTGATTGAGTTAGGTGTATCTGCCACATATTGCGAGAGGAGGGGGGATTATCATCTTTTTTCATTCTTTTTTTTTGTAAAGGATGTTGTTTGTTTCGGCACACAAGCTTTGATGCTTTGTGTATTTGTATGTCAAAATCTCTTTCCCTTTCCATATCCTTCAAAATCTCCCGTCTTGAATACAATATGAGGAAAAAAAACAACAATAGAAACAAGTCTTCATATGTGCACACACTTCCATTCGTGTACTATATTTCCAGTTTATTTCATGTGATCCAACAAAATGCCAAAGAGGGGAGAAAGCGACGGTTGGCAGAGATGCCAACTGCTCCTTTTTTTTTTTGCAGCATTTTGTGCTGGTTTTTTTTTTTGCCAAAATTACTGCAGATATTATGGAAAAATACTACTTTCCCCAATATCTTAACTATGCATGTTTATTGCAGAAAAGGTGAAAATGCCATTTTCCACCCAAAATATGCCTTTGTAAAAAAATACATTGCGAATTGTCACTGGCATTCAATGCATATAGTCTAAAGAAGAACTTTCGCGTGCATTTTAATTTCGCGAATCTGGGCTTTTGCAAAAAGTGCGAAATTAAAATGCATGTGAACATTCCTTGTTTCACAGTAAGCTACGACTATTATCGTGAATACCCAAGCAGATATTACTGGGATAAGAAAACAGCATGAGATAGAGTTCAGCTATATGAATGTAATATAAGGTTGGTTGGGATGCCTACAAGGATGATAAACAGAATGCTAACCAATAGATTCTTAACTGATAGTAATGGTGTGACTGGGAAACATCGTGCAAAAGAAGAAAAGAGATCATAGAAATAACCAGGTTCCAGCCCATGAAACATCCCCTGACCTGGATATTGCATCTTCCTATTCCCTACAAGACTCTAAAGTCCCTAGTGGCTCTGTGCAGGAACACTCAGGTTTTCATTCATACAAAGGGTTAAAAACAATACAAGATGACTCTGAATAGCAAGAGCCGAGTCTTGGTGTCATCAGACAGTGCTGGAAATCATTTCCCCCCTCATTAGACTGGAAATTGAGACCTAAATACGCCGCCACGTGCGAGAACAGACTCGAATGCAATTTGAATTCCATGTCCGGGACATGCTCTGCAGTCATTCGGAGCTGTCAGAGCGAAACGGATGTTTTGAAAAGAGGCGCTAATCTGTGCTTTGAGACGACGTGCTGCGTTGCAGTTGTTGAAACTGAACATTTCGAGGCATGGCTGATATTGAAGCAGGTACTAGTAAACACAAACCCATTTCAAGTAGCTCTCATCATTTTCTAAAAGTTGAGCTCAGCAATATACGTTGGAAGCGCCATCACCCTTTTGATTTGAGCAAGACCCATTGCAGATCTTTTAAAAGATAGAGAATTTATAAGTTGCCAGTTATTTTTTTTTTTTTTTTTGGGGGGGGGGGTTCAAAATCTGGAAATTGATATCAATTCAAGGCCCTGGTCACACATAATGCAAAAGATGGTTACCAACCTCCAGTAATCAGATTCACTGGTCGCCTACCACAAAATAAATCTTCACGTCAAAGGCTAGTTTACTATCACTGATTACCAGACTTTCGAAAAAGTTTGGTGACCAATCAACAACCTTTTCATAACCAAATAAACAAAAACAAAAACTTTTTGCTGGCCAGTTCGGTCAAGAAAGGTTTTTGATGTAGCAATGAAAACCTTTGGCTCACCAAGACTGCCCGCCGACTGGTTGCTGAATGCTAACAACCATTTACCGGCTTCAAAAAGCCTCTTTACCACGTCTGACAACCAATAACTGCTGACCAGTGATTTCAGGGATCAGAGAATGGCCGCCAACCGTTCTTGGCTCATGTGTGACTGGGGCTAAAGCACTGTGATTTGGGCATTACAGGGGTCAGTAGCTGGTAGTGTCATAATATGAATAGGATACTTCCAGCCACAAATTTTATTATGTCCTAACTACGCACTCCATCTTTGAATTATTTTGAGACATATTCTGAAAACTTTGTCACTTTAGTTAATACTGTGTGCCCTTTTTTTCTGTATTCTCGAGGTACAAGCAACATATGATACAAACAACGTACCATAGATACAGAACAGTATGGAAATGGGCCAGTTCATAACATAATGAGCATTGAAATACACACAAAAAGTGCAACATATACAAAGGCACAGATTGCAAACAATGTCACATGAAAGTTAGATTCAGAGAAAAAAAAAATTACACCATCATTACTTGTAGATGGTGGCTTCCGCGAAGGATAAGACTCGGATTTGTAACCGAAGCTATTCTTCTTGATTGCGTTGGGTGATGGTCATTGCAATACATTGTCACTCTGTGATGTTCAGATTATTGCTATCATGAAATTCTCACGCTCCCTATAGTAAAGCCTTTACTCAGCAGGGTAATTTGTTTGTTGTTGTTATACAATAAATTTAGTGGTTTAGGAAATGTGAGAAAAACAAAAACAAAAACAGCGGCATAACCATTTGAAACAGAAAAAAGGGACCATACATCTATCAAGATATTTCAAAGTAAAAGAATGAATTCCGTCACCTTTAAGGTTTGTCTTTCTCTTCATTTATTTTAGCTTTTTTCTATTTATTTGTGACCCACTGCAAGAAAAAGATCCAAAAGTCGGGGGAGGATAATTTTCTGAAAATGACATGCCATTATTCCCTTTCTCTTCCACTTTAATATCATATATAACATGACTCATAACAGTACTCGGTTGCGGAGATATTGATGATTTTATTAGCGCATGTCAAGTGGTTTTGGAAATCAACGTTTCGAGAAAACCGCCTTCAAAGTTTTCCTTCCGACACTATCAAGATCAAGGGGAAGCAAGACAGTTTTCACCGTTTGACAATAGAAGGTATGCTCCTAGCAACCTCCGCGATGCTCATTCAAGCTTAGCGCCAGCGGTCTACGCACGACCAATCAGTAACCAGGATGCCATGCACTGACCAATGAGATCACTCCTTCGTTGCTAGGGGCGGAGTCTAGCTGCAGCGCTAAATCCAAATCTTTGGACACGTTTCTGTTCCGTTGAAAGTCGGAAAATCATGGCCCAGAAAAATGCTATTTTCTTGCCTTTCCTTTGATCATTTAGCTTCGAAATTTTGGTAGATGATAGAAGATACATTAGACTACAAAATTGTGTCAAAAACAGAAATCCAAACATTTTGACGGATTTTGATGATCTGACTTCAAACTCGAATTTCTCGGCTCACCCGTCAGCGACTTTAGGATCCTTTTGTTGTAGCGGGTCACATTTACTTCTTTTTTCCTTTCCCTTTTTTTTTCTGTCTTTGGTCATGAATACATGTACATGTCATGTCCCTCACAATGGATACACAGTGTTATCCCATTTTGAGCATGTGACTTCCAAAACAAACAATCAGAAAAAAGCGAAAAAACACAGCCCCACTCTTGCAGTGCAGGCTTTCCGAGCAGAATTTATTTTGAGTCAGTCTTGAGGTTGTATTTCATCTAGAGAAGCTTGAAGACTGATGCGTTGGATGCACGCTGAAGGCACTCTTTAGTCTTCAAAAGGGAGAAAAAGAGAAAAAAAGAGCAAAAACAACAACAATATAAACAGAATACAGTTGATGAATGAGCCTGTTTACTTTTCCCAGTCCTCTGGCTATTTCTGAATCGAAATACACTTTCAAACTGCCCATCGCACCAGTTACGGCCGCCGTAGTTGAAGGATGGTGTTGGCCAAGGCAATGCTATGCATGTACGTATTCTGAAGTTCTTTTGAGAGCTTTCATACAATGGCTATAGGTACAGGTATGCATGTCTGTGTGTGTTTGCGTGTGGGACACATATCCATGGGGACCAAAGCTCAGTTTGCAAGCACAATAATGCAAGGAGTTGTGAAAACTTTAATGAACCAAATAGCAGTTATATATTTATATATATAGCTCCTTTTCCACCAACAGACTTGGCATATATATCTCCATTAGCGATCATGCCAAAAGCCAAAATTGCCAATACATCTTCCCCATAATCTTTGCGACGGGAATCAGAAGTGTCGTAAACAGAAACATTTGTAGGCGAGAGGCCACGAAGAGATTGCAGATACATGTGTGCCAATGAACACTTGAATGTTGGTTTTACGACATACGTGGTTACGTTATTTGTCCCAAGAGTCAGGCTCAAAGTGCTTTAGTATTTAAAAACAAATGTGTGATGTTTCACTCTGGGGGCAGTTGCCATCATGTTGATAAATCCACTTTTAATGTTCAGGTTTCCGGAGGGCAAAACGTGATAAAGACATTCGATATCCCATAGTATGTGCCCCACCCCATTTTGCCACTAATCCAGAGAAGAAAGTTGTTTTTTACATGTACGTATGTGTCATGTGTTATCAACTACAGGCATCGCGCCCCATTAGAACAAAGACGCAGAAGTCACATATCGTCGCTGGGGCGACAAGACCTCGTATCTACAAAATGTCAAATGTTCAGGAGCGCAAAAAAACATGGCGGCCAAAGCACTATACCGAATGGGACAGCCGTTCCTTTGACGTGCCATGGTGGCTTCATTTTTGGGGTAAGACAACTAGGATTTGGACAGGACATCACTTAACCGATTATTTGACCATAGATGCAAAAAAGTCATTTTCACCAAAATTGCAGATACAAGGTCTTGCCACCCCAGCGACGATATGTATGTGTGTAAGTGTGTGTGTGCAGCTTTAACTCTTGGCAGGACCAGTGGCAGCCTGTCCAATGCAAAGTCAATGACGTTCTGCTGTGCTAGACCGGAGAGGGTTAAAGTGACGCAGCCCGTGGATGAATCAGAAATTCCCCCTTTGAATATCATCGTCTCAGTTCATAGCAGTGTCATCCTTCACTCAAGCACAGATGGGACTGGGGCAAAACTAAACAAACGGAAACAAAAAGAAAAAATTCCTACAACCCATCCCTCTTCATTACCGAATAAGACTCCGTGCACATCTCTTCACCCCTTCCATCCATTTCTTTTTAACCAAACTATTTCATTTCGATAAACCTCCACCCCCACATATCATTTATCATGCACAAGATTTTTGGATTTGTTTTTTTCCTCCAGATCAATTGCGAATGCATGCCGTTTTTATATACTGACGTATGCCATGTTTGCAGTCATATGCCTTGAGCCAAACAGAAATAATGTATAAAGAAATAAGAATATGAATATAGAGGATGTATAGTAAAAGGCTTGTGTTGGATGATCATTCAGGCTACTTAAGTCTCATAATTATCATCAAATTACTGACAGTCTTTATAAGCATGACTGATGTCAACCTGTAGTTACTGGATTGTTTGAAGCCAAGGCGTGAATTAAAAACATGAAAACACTCTCATGTTAACTCTGTGCAATGAATGCATAAAACACTTTGCTGGTTATTGACACCAACGTGCAGAGGACTAAACTGTTTATATGGATGACTCCGACAATCGGCAAAATGAAAAAAAAAAACATCTGGAAGTTCAAAAAAGAATATCTACCTATGATATCTGCATGAAGAGAATTAAAATATATATTTGTGGTATAGAGAAAATCAGGGCCCCATTTCATAAAAAGCTGATATGATAGCAACTCTTTTGCTGGAATTGCAATTGTCATAGTAACGACAAGAATCCAGCTTCCTGATTGGCCGTTGCTATTGGAAGTTGCCATTCCAGCAAGAGTTGCCATCCTACTGTAACATCTTTTATGAAACCGGGACCAGAACTGCTACATTCATTCCAAGTACAGATTGGGGCAAGTGATGGATAAGCTCAGGGGTTTTCTAATTACTGTATAAACCATATATTTCATGAGATGACTAATAATGAAAAAAATCCAATGACATGCCAAAATATTGCCTCTCATCACACAAATACAAGACAACACTCAAAATGGCTAACTTTTCTCTTGATCTTGATCTTGATATCGTTGATGTACAAACGCCTGGTGTGGCTATCCCGTACATGTAGGTAGCAATATATGCTTGAGTCGGAGGCATATCTTATTCAAACTTGATATTTTCAAGAAGGTCTTTAAATTTTAGGATTGTAGAAGCTTCTGTTACATTATCTGGGAGGTTGTTCCACTGGGGGATTGTCCTTGGGTATAGAGACTGCTGGTAGCAGCTCTTATTTGCTCTTATATGGTCATACAAAAATTTTTTTGGAGGAGTGCCGTGTGGTTGGTTTTCTCTTAGTCGAATTGGAGCTTTGTAGATGTTTGATATTGCTGGGGATTAATCCTTGGGTCTCTTTATAGATGATGAGAAGGCGAGATTTGATTCTACGTCTCGCGAGGCTTTCCCATTCCAGTCGCTTCATCATATTTGTTACACTAGCTGATCTGTCATAATTGTTGCATGCAAATCTTGCAGCTCTTTTTTGGATCTTTTCAATTGCTTGTTTGTTGTTTTATTGACTTGGGTCCCAAACTGCGTGACAGTATTCCAAGAGTGGGGGAAAAGTGATAATACATATGTACATATTTTCGGTGCCGTAGATGTGGTTGTTGATAGTACCAAATTCAATCAATTAAGAAATTAACAAATTCTACAGGTAGCCTCACAAAATATAAGGCATATTAAGTATTTCGCTAGTGCATGACAAGCACAATTTGTCTTGTATACCTCATGCATACTGATTAGATTTCCGTGGAGTACAGTACCTCATGCCTGCTATTTTGATATCCCTTGTGTGTATGGTATATGTGTGTGTGTGTGTGTTTCCCAATGCATATGAGTAAATAAATGATGATGTTAACTTGATATGCTATTAAAGTAGTTCAGTATTCTCATGATCAGGTATACGTCACTATGTAGATGGAGTGGAAACAGACAGCTCTCCTGTACAGCACACATGCAGAGCTGGAGTGTGAAATTGTGTGAATGCGGTGCATGCATGCATGTGCATACAGTACGTGGTGTCACGTCGTCGGTGTTCAAAATCCTCGATCTACCATTCTTTTTAATATGTAATTTATCAATGACATTTCTTGTGACTATCAGAAATGTAAGATACAGTTGTACGTACCATGTCTGACAGTTTCGTGGAATTCTAAAGCCAATTATGGAAGAAAAGTGGATAACTTTGTCTAAAAGATGTGCCGATTAAGCACTGATTGAGGGTTTGTTTTAAATCCAGCTATTGCTAAATACCTGGATGTCTGACTGTGAGAATACTTGTGTGGTTCATAAAGAAGTCAACAAGTATATCAGAAACTCTGGCGTTTCATCTACCAACAGGTCCTCTGTAAAGGGGTGAGGAGGGGGTGTGGCATTTGGAGTTGGATCTTTAAGTCAGTGCCCAATTTAGCAATTAGCTTTGGTGCTACGTTTTCAAAAGTGAGGGGACTCAGTTTATGGGAACAAGGACATCAATTAATTTTGAGAAGGGGAGGGGGGAGACATTTCGGATGACAATTGATTATGTTCCAAAATTGGCCAAGAAGCAAAAAAAAAAAAGCAAAAAAAAAAAGAGGGCTTAATAGTGTCTGGTGCCTTTTCCATTGTTAATCAGCTGACAAGCAAAAGATTTGAGAAAAAAGTTGATGTAAACTATCTACTGTCACAATTTTTCACATTATGAAAACAGACAATGTTTCAGTTTTCTGACAATGACCAAATCACAGGAGAAGGCTGTCGAGCGCCAAACTTCTCCTTTGTAGTGGTGAGATGAGGGTGATCTTTGAGTTTGTTACATTACAAATGGCATTGTCAAATGAGCCCAATGCCTTTTTTTTTTTTTTTTGATACATAGAACTGTTTGACATGGACCGAGTCAAGCTTGGCCGCAGAGTCATCCAGGCCAACCACGCCGCAGTGGCCCAGCAGTACGCCAGGTGCGGCTGCCCCGGCGGCCTCAGGGGTCAAATCTGGAAGCAGATCCTGGCGGTCACTGTCGACGACATGGTGAGTTCACGGACAACTGTCACACCACTGTTTGATTTGCTGCTACGTACCTTGGCTTGATGGCCGTATGCATGGCTGTATAGAAGTATTTTCAAATTCATAGTACTAATATAATTAGTGTTTTTTTTTTCTCTCAGAATTGTTTCTCAAACTGCATGTCCATCAATTATGCTGGCTAGCCTTCGAAGTGATGATGCCATTATGGTAATGTCACCATTGACATTTATAAATCTTTAAACAATGCTCGTATATCTTTCATTGCCCCCCTTCTCCCAAGTATTTATTAGCATTTAAATCTCATTATTTGGCCTATCTCTCTCTCTCTCTCTGTGTTAACCCTCTGTGTGCTGAGGGGACTAGAGAGAACGTGCTTTGTGTCAGGAAAGCCCAGGTTTGTCAGTGTAATACAAGTTGTTGCATCTCTGCTCTGACTTGCAACTGAAGAAACGGCAGCTGAATATCAATTTCATATCAAGATGAATGCAATGTTGCTGTAGGGTGGTCCTTTCATGTTGTCGTTTATGTACTTGTGTCCTTTTGGTTTGCTTTATTTTTGCAAACACTTTGCCCATCTATTAGAGTGTCATTCTGTATGATTCCAAGTACCATTTAGTCTGAATTTTCCGGTGTTTCATCTAAAAAGCATTTGTGAATTTGGTGGCGCTCAGGGGTTTTAGCATGCTGTGAAATGAGATGAGAATGTTGTTGGGAGGAGGAACATTATTCACAATTGTTGTCCTCGCACAATCCAGCACTTTTCATCATTTTTTCCTCCTTATCCCCCATTCATTGTACCTATTTTCTCCATGACGATGGTGTTTGTTCATGAAGCATTCATGGGAATCTACCAAACCCTATATATAATGTGATGTTTTCATCGGTCACGGTGCCATTAAGATGCAGTAATGTCCCTTCTGATTGGAGACGTGGCCAGCAGAAGGTATTAAGTGTTGGCTCCACCCAGGGGAGGATTAAGACAGATCTTGGCTCCGCCCAGGGGAGGATTAACTCTTAATGTGCCAGGCCCAAAACCCCTAACGTGCCAGAGGTTTTTGCCTAACGCCAGAACGTTTCGAAACTGGACTGACAGTGAAATCTTAAACCGTCATATCTCTGAAACTATTGGCTGTTTTGAATTGAGTTCTACACAACATATGTCAAGAAATGTTTGTTCTTTCGTGTCATGCACTCAGTTTGCCACAATATCTATCTGAACCTGAAATATTGCAGAAATAATTGATACAACAAAAAAATTATTAGAAAATTTTGTGTAGTATGGAAAAAAAGAGTCAGTCGTATTTGTTCTTCAATGGAACGCTCCCTTGACTCTGTGAGAAAGTTTTAGAGCAACATCTCCTCTTTCAAATGATAACAAAATTGCCTTCTAGAATTGTATGATTCCAAAGATACTAGCAGTTTATTTTATCTTGGCAATTTCTCTTTCTGCCTCAGTAATTCATTCCCAAATCTGAGTCCTTTAGTCCCAGATCCTGTATTTGAAACTAAA
This sequence comes from Diadema antillarum, assembly GCF_040938485.1. Classification (NCBI taxonomy): domain Eukaryota; kingdom Metazoa; phylum Echinodermata; class Echinoidea; order Diadematoida; family Diadematidae; genus Diadema; species Diadema antillarum. The sequence continues at coordinate 2,032,968 of NW_027271899.1, forward strand.
GTAATTGTCCCGGGCCCTGGAATAGTGTCTTTTGTCCACCTGAGAAGGAAGAACCTGCTAATCCTCCTTTTGTCTAAGCGACTTGCGGGTGGGTGTACTCTATTGAAATCGGCAGGCCTTTGTCCACGCGCAATTCCTATGCTGGCGTGGGGACGATTAGTTATGTTCATCAAAACAAAAGGATGAAAGACTTGACCGACAACGAAAGCTGACCCTCTTTGAGGGACAACATCAGAGCAGCTTCCCGCAGGACAGTATCCAAGCGGAACAATGCAAGTGGAACCGCATAGACAATACACGCAGATTCAATAGCATACACACGCGTGGTTTACCTATGAGACTTTTGATACATACACATCTCGCAGAGGGTGCGCCCGCTGCGGATTTTCCCGAAGCGAAAAAAATACATCTAGCTGAAAAATTGTGTATTTACTCAAAATTTTCCAATGTAAGCATGCTCATGTTTTTAGTGGAAGGGATGGCTATCCTAATCAGCTACCAGTACATATCATTGGCAGTTTCTTGGTGTAACACATTACAGTAACACAAGAGCTTAAATGATCAATGCTTTTCTTGCTCTTCTTAGTCGCCGATCGGCGACCATGGCACGTCAGGACTAAGGTCGCCGTTCGGCGACCATGGCACGTTAAGAGTTAAGACAGATCTCATGTCTTCATGCACGTGGTCGATCAAATCATGAGAGCTCTTGTCATGATGCATTTTATGGCAGTAGATTCTAGACACTGTGAGAAGAGAGAGAGAGAGAGAATATATGTAAGATATGAATAGATACATAGACAGGTAGATAGAAAGGTAGATTGATAGATAGATAGATAGATAGATAGATAGATAGATAGATAGATAGATAGATAGAGATATGTAAGAAGATGAATAGATACATACACAGGTAGATAGAAAAGTAGATTAATAGATACATAGATAGATGAATGGATAGGATAGATAGATTGATAAATAGGTAGATGGATCTTTAGCTAAAAGGAAGATAGATACATAATGGGTGTTAAAATAGAGAGAGATGACCAGATATTGTGAAAATTAGAAAGGTATATAAATGATGAATGTTCAGTTCCTTAAAAAGTGATCCAGTTGCAGTCTCCCCCCCCCCCCCCAAAAAAAAGAAGAAAAATATTTGAGAATTATTCCCTTTATTTTTGTTGTTGATGTTGCACCAGATCTGACAATGTTTGTATTCTCTCAGGCCCCTACTTTTCCGCAAGAGGAGGTCGGGGATCATAATGAAATTAATGGCCTTGTCTGGCCAGATACGAAGCAAGTTCAATCTTGCCTGAAACAACAATCAAGAGACATGCTAAACTTAATTACAACACATTCACAAGCTTGCTATGTAGGCCATTGCATGACATAACAATGTCTGTTTTTATGGGTTCTGATGTGCCAGGAATAGGTTATGATTGATTTGATATATTGCATCCAAAGTTTGACGCTTAGTGTGACAGTTTAAAGTAGCACTTTTGCTCTGTTCATGGTCTGCCAAAAAAAACCAACAAGAACAACAATAAAGAAATAAAAGCTAAAACAAAACACACACACACACACATGCACATACAAAAAAGAAAAAAAATGGCAAACACACATTCAACTTGTTCTTTCGTGAATTTCATTACAGTTGAGCTTGCACACTAGGCAGAGGGTGATGCTAACAAGAAAACAAAAATAATCACAAGATACTAGTAGCGAAGAAATTCATTATTCATTTGTCATTCAATCATCCAGAGGTATTCCATGGTAGTGTAATGATCTACATGTATACCTTTCCGCCTGTACTCTTTGTCCAAACACACATCTCATCAATCGTGATGACTTTTATGCGACATATTATTTGAATGGATTGGTCGTTATGGAAAAAGAAACGGCACGATAAATTCATTTGCTCTGCATATTGTGTTAAAAACAATCCAATAAAAAGGATTTCTGATGACTGTGCTGATATCAGCTTGTCAGAAATCAGGGTATGTTTGTGAATTTTACAATTTTAAAGAGGAATCTGTTTCTCTTTGGATTGGATAACTCAGCTTTGAAGAGCAGATGGAAATTGAAAAGTTGCCAAACTAGATTTGAAATATTAAGCTAAGCTTGCATTCTAATTCCCTGGCAAAAATAAGAGTGACTGATTTTGCTGTGAATGCTTGTTTTGCAAAGTCTGTGCGTTTGATTACAGTGTTTGTCATAATGCTGACTAGCCAAAGAAAAGATAAAATGTAGCAAGCTTGCTGAAAATAATTTGTCTGAATCTATCAAGCATTATCACCTGTATGGTGCAAGTTTCATCATCTTATTGTTGTAGAAAGTATTTTTGATTTCGGGTTTGAAAGATGTCATTCGCAATAATTTTCATATATCAACACTTCCATATCATGCATGCGTGCTTTACCATCGTTATTTTTTGTTTGTTTGTTTTTTTAATTGCATGATTTAATGCTATGTCTGCCCAGGCAAAGAATTTTTTCTGCCATTTTCCTTTTATATCTGGTTCAAATATCACTCCATCTTACATGTGTGTGTGTGTTCATTTGTGTGCGCACATGTGAGGTGTGTGTTTGTGTGTTACTATGATAGTGTGTATATGATGATGTAAGTGTGTGTGTGTGTGTGTGTGTGTGTGTGTGTGTGTGTGTGTGTGTGTGTGTGTTAGAGTATGTTTTTGTGTCCCTATGATGGCATATAGAAGCAGTTGATATACATCATTGTGATAGATGGTACAAGCATGTGTATGTGTGTATTGATGACGGGGTGGCAGAGCATGTGCCTGCTGAATTGTTGACTTAACAGTAATCTGGATTGTTTTGATTGAAATGATCAAATTGCTTCTACCCAATCAAACCTTTCAACCTTCCCCTCCCCCTCTACAAAAAAAAATAAATAAATAAAAAAGAAGAAAGACAGAAAGGAAACAAGGTGAAAGTCCAGCACGTTTTTCATTATGTATAAGGCAATATTTGGAGATGTAATGAAAAAAACAAACAGAGCATCATATCACGTTCCCTCGATTGAGCTGGTGGAGCATATGAATGTTGCATGAAACTTTTATCCGTGACAGCTGAGAGAATTTATATTCCTACTTCGGAGCGAGTGAGGGGCCTCGGCAGAAATGGATCTGATCCAGGGGGAGGAAATTATAGTTGATTTCATAACAGCAGGCAAAAAAGTGGGGATGGTATTTTTATCATTCTCCAGTACCTCCCTCCCTCCCCTCCCCCCCCCCCTCTCCCCCCCCCCCCCCTCCCCACCAACCCCCTGCATCAAGTTTACAGTCAAGGTTGTGCTTGTGATGATTCAGAAGTTTTATTTCATTTCTTGTTATGGTCATGTAGAGGTAGCAGTAAGCTACAAAACAGATTAGAGGAGAAATTGTGGTTGTTTGGTTTGTTATTTTTCCCCCTGAAGGTCAGTCCCGCCCTGATGCTGCCCAATTTCCAGGAAGAGTTTGTTGAGATGCATCAACTGATACTGGTGCTCTTATCTTTGGGGAATCATTCCACTTTCGTCATGTGTCCCCAATCACCCACTGATTTGCTGAATAAAAGAATTCTTTGTGCTACCCACGAGTGGGTTTTTCATAAAATTGCTGCATCCGCTGATCACATACCCAAATTTCCTGCTCGTTGTTGCGCATTCTAGTTGTCTCTTCCATTTTCTTTTTAAAGTAAATTCCACCTAACCAAGGGTATTTTTTGGACATACACAAAGTTTAAAGTAAACCTCAGTGCAGAACACAGAGAGACTGTGTAAATACAAAGGAAGAATTAGAAAGGGAAAATAAACTTATAGGAGGTCTGGACTTGTAGAACTGTAGAGGTTCAGCTGTAATTATATACATTTACACACACACAAACAATTATGATATATTCTTTTGTTATTTCATGTACATACATATCTATGATTTGTATTTCTTTCTCTTATTCTATTTTTTCTTTGTTATTGTATATGTAATGTATTGTGGGATGTTTTCATTTTTGCAAATTTGTGGGGTAACTAGAATTCACAAAAATTTGCATGCAAATATATTTCCTCCTTTACCACAAATGCACTGTTTTGTATAATTGTCTTCTTCAAAGTGGAAGGTGGCTAACTTACCTGTTGAAAAGGGTTCATACTTACTTCTCATACAGAAGTGTGTACCTTTGGCCTGGTTGTCGATTGCATGTTCAATCACTCACAAAAAATTGTGCCACAATTCGCAATTTGAAAATTATCATACCCACGAGAGCATATTGCATGTATGACATTAGCTGCACTCCAACTCCATCATACAAGGCTTTTTTGGAGCTGGCAGGAGAACATGTGGCAATAGAAAACTGTGTTGATGTTTAGATTCAGGAGAGACTATTAATACTTTTCACAGTCTGTGGTGGGGGGGGGGGGGGGAGGGATGGGAAATTGGAAACCAATGCAGAGAGGCATTCAGAGTTTGAGAAGGTGATAGAAAGTTTGATGGATAGGGAGATAGTAGCAGAGGTTTATAGAAAAGTAAATGAAAAGAGAGATTAGAAAGAGGGAAATATGGGGTGGATAGGGAGATACAAGTATATATGTAGGTTACTGTATGAGCTGTTCTTTTCATGTACAGGTATTTTTTGTGAAAGAGGAGGTAATGGACATTTTTCCGCGAAATGTTGTTTTCGCAATTTTGACACCTACAGCATAGTGTAGGCTATCAAAGGTGCACTAATGCCTGTTATTTCAGAATATTTTCTCATGCTGTTAAATTTGTGGTCCAATAGTAAGTCGCCAAAACTCACTAAAATTAAACCCCCCCAAAAATTGAATAGTTACAGCTTATACAGTATAGATAGAAATATGATTGGATTGATAGATTGATAGACAAATGGAGAGATGGGTATGAATGTTGAATAGATTGATGAATAAATAGCTTAAAATAGAGAGATTGATAGATAGATATACAGGGAGGAAGAGGGGGGAGGAGGGAAGGGAATGAAAATGGACAAATACACAGAAAGAATGACAAAGTTATTGTAAAGGCAAGGGATTTGTTACCGGTATGTGGACCTGATTTGTGAGTTAACACAAAGAAATCAAGAACTGTGTGTACTGTATAAAAAAACAAGCAGAACTTTCCAAGCAAGATGATTTTGCACCAGTACCTGTGCGTGCATTTTGCAATTTTCATGATCAAGTTTCGATCAGCAGTGCATCTCTCCGGCAATTTGTGGGGCAGCCTTCAATTAACATGGAAATAGGGCCTGGTAAATGTTACCCATCATACTTTGATAACCGTTAGGTAGAAATATGTGGGTTTTTTTTTTTTATGCACAGCATTGGAGCTTGGATGTGCAAATCTACAGCTAAACAAGAATGAGAATTCTGTTGACGAGAATGACAGACTTCCAAGTATCCCTATATTCCTGCCCATAAATGATCTACTTAAAAGTAATGTGGATGTTCTATTCTGAAACCAGCTTTTTCTTCTTCTTTTCTCTTTATTCCTCTCCAGCATAATGAGATTAAACCCTTCTTCTATATATGGATGGCTAATTTTCCTTTCCAAGAGAAAAGTCAATGCAAAAGAAAAGAGGAGATTAATAAGCCCTATTGAGAATAAAAAAGTGCAATGTGAGATGAAATTAAAGGAGAGGAAGGCATGTTGATTCTCATCATTAGATGTCCCACTTCTGTCATCATATCACTCTTAACCTTAACCAGTATTATCATCTACAAGCCTGTTATTGGTGATGGAATTCACAGGGAAAGGCTTATTATGTGCCTCAGCCTTCAGAAGACCAAAGTGGCAAGTTGGATGACCAAAATCAATGTCTATTCCACTAGGGGGGAAAAAAACAGAAGTAGATCTCTGTCAATTTTGCTTTGCAGCGTCGTGCATGTTCTAGTTTTCGCAGTGTGTCCTACTCCGAGATGCCGTTGCTTCAGGAGGAGTATTGGTTTGTAACCTCTGGGCGTGGTACTCTCATCCCCCTCTCTCCATAGCAACACCTCCCAGGTATGCAGGGAGTAACCCGCGTAGTCTTCCAAGAAATCCGCAGAGTGAAAGTTAATTCAAAGGCAGGACTTCAGCCGCATACAGGGGGATGCAAGCCGTGTTTATGCAGGATGGAGAAGTTTCATGTTTTCTTTCTCGCCGCAGAAGAAATTGTTTTTCCCCATCTCTTGTTTTTCCCCCATATATCAAGATTACGCTGATTGTGAGTTGGTTGTACAATCAAACTTCCAGAATCACCTCTTCTCTTTGATTGACTCCAAAGAAGTATACTTATAAACTTTCTTTTATATATTTCCTTATGACATACACTGCTAACGGGTTGCACTGTTTTTATTTCGGCAACTTCAAGATCACATGTACATTTGTAGGTAAGCAAACTGTTGCACAAAGTTTACAGGACAGGCAATGTCGCTGGCCTTGCCTTGTACACTTGATAAACTTGTGGAGAATGGACATGACAGCTAGATAATCTTCAAAATATCCTCAGACTTTCAGTAGAGAGGGATGATGGAGCTGACATTAATGATGATGAATTTGCTGTACCGGAGTAAACATTGATTCTTGATTTTTTCCCCAGTGCACAGTGACATCCAGGCCAATGATTGGTAGCATTTGTTTGGGGGAATCCCCAAGAGATGTTACTCATTCAAGCATGTAAAAAGCGTGTATCATTTGTGACATACTTCAGCCTGTTAATAGTGCTGTTCTCATTACACTCACAATAACTATTTTTTTTTTAGGTCACGATCATGATTGCGACCCAGATTTTGAAATATTTAAAGTGATAAATGGAACATGGTTTGTTTGGTTTTTTTTTGCAAAATTAGTTTCCTCATCCAAATTCCAGAATTTTTTTTTCCACAAAGACATGAAAATGTGCGGTGAGAATGATGCCCGCAAAAAAAAAATCAGAAATTTAGATAATCATGACTCAAAAAGTTTAAAAATTTTGTATGATGGGAATGCTGTAAATCAAAAAGACTCTACCCTGATAGTGACCCCAATTTCAAAAGTTTTGCAGTGAGAATGGCACTAATATCGCATGAGTTGTTTGTACCACATCTCATTCTAAGATTTGTTGTAAGAGCTATTAACCCATTGAGGACTGCGTGATTTTGCTACAACAAGCAATTCCCATAGACACCAGCCCGAGTATACTCGGGACTCGCCCTCAACAGGTTAAAGAGGTGGCCTGTTGTGGCCTTGTTTACAGAGAGTGCTTGGGTTGACATTTCACATTTACAACCACACAACAGTAACCGAACACAGCTAATAGAGACAGGTACAATACTGTCAGATGAGAAATGAAAGGGGCTACTACAGCAATCTTAATTTTCCCTTACAGTTCTGGCATGATAAATCATCATGTAGGCCTTGCCTGACACTTGCATTCTATTTGATATTGAAAATTAACCATGAAGTTTAACAAGAAAAATGCAAGGCAACTTGTGTGTCTTATCCTTAGACTCCTAATGTACTTGAATTGATTTGATTCCAGCACATGACATAACTGTACCTGCAATGAGGAAGTATAAGCCAGTTAAGTGTAGCACTGACTACCGCACTCCATCCCCCCCCCCAAAAAAGTAAAAAAACAAAACAAAACAAAAACAAAAACAAAAACAAACAAACAAAATAAACATAACAAACTGGAATTGACCAGAACAGGCACATGCCTAGATCAAACTGTGTACGTCAACGCCATTTGGTGCATGCACGGACTCCGCATAACTGCTTGAAAAAGCTTTCTCGGAATCTGAGAAATCCGTCATTAATTCCGTCCAAACTTTACGCCCGCTGCATCCCCCCTGCTACTCATCCCCTCTCAATCATGTCCAAAAGTGCAAGGGATGGGGATGACTTCTTCACTGCCTTGCATTCCCTCTACCCCTTCCCCCTCCCCTCTCCCCCTCCCCACTCCCCCCCCCCCCCCACAGATTTATTAGAGCTTGAATGACCCCCAGGTATTCCGCCTATCGCTAATCCATTATGATAATTTGCGATGTGCCTCCAAGCTTGCAAGGAGGAACAAAAACTTTGCTCTGTCTTGTAGATGTGTATATGTGGGAGGGGCTAGGTTGGTTTTGTTAATGGATGTGGGATAAGACGAAAATTTGTCGCATGAATCTTCAAGGATGTGTGTCATGCACACATACACAATCGCAATCAGCAACCAGGTTTACTTCCTGAACACGACTGCATGCACAATATGCTTTCTACCATGAGTAGGACTGGTTTTGTAACAAACCTAAAATCTTGATGGTGTCAGGGATATGGAGTGAGGATCTGTAATGCAAGAAATACAATGTACTTGGTATCTATCATGCACCTGATAGTTGAAAACCCAGAAACAACAATACAGTCCATATTCTTCCTCTGTTTAGTGTTTAGTGTTATCATAAAGTTTGCTGATCAATGTATTGGCATGCACGCTGGAGTGACTTGTTTTGTTTTGTTTGTTTGTTTGTTTGTTTTTTGCCGATTGGCACAGATGTTTGGAAACTAATTGTCAATGAATAGAGATTACCTAATCCCATATTGTGTCACCGTGGCATTCCTGCTGGACTAAGGCATGTTTCTATACCTGAGTGGGCTTGCTAATATACAACTATTGATCAAGTTTGGATAGATTACTGAATGCTGATTTAAAAAAAAGCTTGGCAAATAATAAACATGACTAGCAACATCCAATCCAATCCTTGTATCCAATTTTAAAGCAGTAATGATCCCTTTATATCATTTAAAGTCTTGAAATAAATTGATGACACATTTCATATAAAATTCATGTATAATTATGTATACATGTAAAAGTAAAAGTAAATATATGTATGTATATGTATATGTATATATATATATATACACACACACACATATATATATATATATATTATATATATATATATATATATATATATATATATATATATATATATATTAAACAGTTCAAATGCAAAAACCGATATGTCCATTTTTATCAACTTATGAAATCTAAGATTGAAGCTTCTGAAAAAAATATATATCAGAGAGGATTTTGATAATGTCTTTGTAAATATTTCCTGTTATGCACTGAGTGCAGTATCATATGGATTTTCAATTTTCTCTGATTTAAGATAGTCTTACTTTAAGAAAAAAAAAAATTGAAAATGGCATCTGTTTTTCTTTCATACTCTTCATATTCATATTCTATTAATTTACTTTTGGTTACTTTTAATGTGCAAAGTATCTTGTTTGATCTACAGAGGTTGGTAGCCCTGCATTAGTCAGTATTGATTACAGACAACAAGACCTTCTTGCTTTCTTTGAGAATCACAACAATGGATTCAGATACCTAGTCCCTTCCCGATAGATAGAAGATTGATTTTCCATTCCAGTGAAACTTACACACACACAGTCACACTGTCAATACATTTATCATTAGAGTCGGACGTCATCGAATAATCGACAAGATAGGATCACAATGACACATGTAGGACTGAGGGGATTTCCCTTTGTAGACAACAGGTGAAAGTAATGCAGAGAGGTATCTGCTTTTTGGAACGCAAGAAGGTCATTCATGGAAAGTCATGTAGTATCTCCTTTTTTGGTTTGATAAGAAAAGAAGTTCACTTATTTGGATACACTGTATCTCTCATTCATTAAACACAAGCAAAGAAAGTGAAAAATGAGAACACTTTGTTTGAATCAACAACAAGAAGAGAAAGATTATGAATACATATGGTAATGAAAATGTACAGTTAGAGTTGCTAAGTAAAAAAATTCTATACAGCAAGGTATTTTAGCACAGTGAAATTTTCACGAATTAGAGCCAACAACTTTTTTTTTTTTTTCGCGGCATTAAATTTTTGCAAATTGCTACTGGCATTCAGTGCATACAGTGTAGACAAGAACTTCCACGTGCATTTTAATTTCACGAATCTTTGGCTCTCCGTAAATTCACAAAAGTTAAAATGCATGCAAACATTTCTGGGTTTACAGTAAAATGTGAACTTTACTGTGTATCATACTGTTATTTTGTGCCTTATCTAAATGTCCATCAGTTCTCTGCCTTGCTTTCAGTGAGTTAATGTTGATACTTTTTGTTTTTTTATAGGGCTTTTTCTGCTACAATAGAATAAGACATAAACTTGAGTTAGAGCCTGAGGGAAACTTCCCAGTGTTGGAGTGTGAGATAAATGCCTGAGTGTGTCTGTGCTGGCATACAGGAAACCATGCATATTGATAACAAAGGAAGAAGATTGAAGAGAACAAACTTTCTAAAGTTTATAAAACAGTGGATATAAAGACCAAAGATAATGTGTAGCCATGGGGTGCAGGATCCCTTTGGCATACTTTGTGTGGGCATGTGCTTGCGTGATGGTAACCCTACGCCAAATCTCTTGATTAGTGGTTTTTATGTGTATAACTCTCAGGCCCACTTTGTGCTAGCAAGTGGGAAATGTGATCCCAAAACATCCTGTGAAGTGAAGTTATAAACTAAAGTGTTGTTGTTGTTTACCAATGCTGAAAAGAACCAGCACCTTGATATGAATCTTTGAAAGAAGGGAGTATGGAGTATATGATAGAAACATAATCCATGTCTCATTTCTCATTTTACACCTCTGGTTCTTGCAGAAGAATAAGAGGTTTTGCTATTCTTGTGGACTATGTTTGTCTTTGGACATTAATATAGCTGCTCCAAAATTAGAAGTATGAGAGGATCGCATTTCAGGATTCATTCCGGCAAGACATGGCTCCTTATACAACTGTGTCACTGTCTTTATCCCAGGATATCTTAGCTGTCATTGTTGACCTACTTTTCAAATTATAGAAGAAGTTTTACTCTGTCTGTCTGTCTGTCTATGTCTGTCTGTCTGTCTGTCTGTCTTTCTCTCACATGCACCTTCAGAGTAAGTAGATAAAACACTTCTCTGTTGTTTCCTTACCATATCTTTCTTTTTTTTTCTTCTTTTCTTTTCTTTTTTTTTTTTTGGGGGGGGGGGTCTCTGAAGAAGTTAATCATCCAATGCCCATAATAAATTCTCCCCTGTATGCTGAATATCAAACTCCTCAATCTTGCAGTGCAACCAGAAGATAAAACAAGCAGTCCAAGTGAATCAACAATAACAACAAGAGCAGCAGCAGCAGCAACAACAACAACAACAACAACAACAACAACAACAACAACAACAACAACAACAACAACAACAACAACAACAACAACAACAACAACAACAACAACAACAACAACAATTCAAAGTCTCTCTACACTTTTGCATGCTATATCAGTGTATAGTTTGAACTAAAATCCATAACGTACCAGTTTCATGTTGAATGCCACCTTCTTGATGGAATATTGATATTAGATCCAGAAAGACAAAATTCTGACCTTAAAGGGATTAAGAATTTATACATGAAAATAGATTATGGATTAGCCATGCACTATATATACATGGCATATAGTGGGCCACACACATACAAATCTCATTCACGCAGTACCTGCTACATCTTTTTTAAAGATTAGAACCAGCACTTGCTGTCAGGCGGAAAGTGGTCGAGCGGAGATGCCTGTTTGGAGATCGGGAAGTTGCAGGCTCGAATCCTGCTTGAGTATGTATGCCCATGATTTCTTTTATATGTCTACTACTAAAACACTGATCAATTCAGTGCTTATTTATGCCAAAGCACAGGCAATTTGTCAATCAGTCGCGATCATACAAATCTTTCTTTTGGTGGACGTGGGTGGTAGGGCAGGGTATATGACACAAACTGATAGTCATTATAGGTAGGCATATTAACACATGCACATATATGTAGCAATGAAAACAGGCAGAGTTTGATGCTACTTGTTGGTGAAATGGTAAAATCATTAGCTGCATGGTGGAATATACTTTGCAATGAGTGAAGTCCAATACTAAGCAGTTCATCAGAAGGTTAACAACATGATTATCTGCTTTCACAGTCAATTATATCACTACATGCACTCTTCTGTAGAAGGATCACAACATCGCATATGTTTATGAAACTGATTATGTAACTGTTGTATATTTTGGTTTGCTGCACTTCCTTGGCAGAAGTTAAAATACTTTTTATAAGTAATGAAAAATATGGGAAAAATAGCATTCATTGTTTGGAAAAAGATGAATTGTGGAATCTTGCTTGTCGAAATATCATTGTCAGGTTTTTTCTTTTTTTATCTTGTAGGCCATATGTAAGCTATTTTAGGGGAATCTATGTGTTAGTGTATGCTTTTCTTATTGAATTATTTATCAAGTGAGCAAAATACCCCCAATATTATCACATGTGCCATGCCATTATTAGCCTTGAAATACAGCACAAACCTCAGTTTAAAAGGCAACATCAGATCATGAGGCCCTTATTTTTAGAATTGTCTGCTCTTTTCATTTAGTTATTTTTACTTTTGATACCTGTTTGTTTGGTGTGTTTGTTGTTTTTAAGAGAGATGTTGTTGTTGTTTCCCTTGTTATGAATCAGAAATGAAGTTTTTTTTTTTCTTATTATAGATGTGAAACACAGCACCACAGTGCCAGTTTGATTACTGTTCCAGGCATAGTTGTTGATCAAGCCTGTAATGACATTAATTAACTGCCTCCCCATGCCTGCCCTATGTTCTTTAATCCACTGAAGCAGGAGATTTGGCTGTTGTGTCCAATCATGTAAAGATTGCTCATTTTTTTCTATAGTTTTCTTTTGTTTATGTATGTGTGTGTGTGGGGGGGGGGGGGGCGGTTACCTCTGAACCATTTTCCTATATTGTCGCATTCATATTCTGACCCCCTCCCCCCCTCCCATTTCCACATTCAGTACCCTAACCAAGTGTGGGGACACAAGGAACATGGGGTTCTGCTCGAGACGGTCCATAATACACGCTAGCAATCATCCATCTATTATTCAGTTAAGTCAGGGGAGTCACTAATTAATGAGCTTTTACGGCCGAAGCCGCATCTGCACGGGGGAGAAGGAAAAAAAGAAAAGAAAAGAGAGAAAACCTTGGATTCCGTAAAGAGCGTACCTTGAGAGGTATCCAACCTTAGCAGGATGCACCAATCACCCTGACTTTCAAGAGATCAGATAGCAAACACTGAGCTTCTTGCCGAGATGGTTTTCACAGAAGAGGAAGGAGATGATTACAAAGTAGGAAAAGGGTCTCATCCTTCCCTGGATTGTTTTGGTAAACTGGCTGAAAAGAGCCCTAAAATTGGCAGAAGGGGGGAGAGTCACCAGTCATTCTCTGAGCGGAGTATGCTAGGAAGAGAAAAACGATGTCAAGAGGAGCCCATCGTTTTGTTGGCATCCCATGGTCGGGTCAGGTGGTGGACTTTGGGATGGGGAGGAAGGGGGAGAGGGAGATGGGAAGGAGGAGAGAGGAGGGGACAACATGATCTGTGGTAGGATTAAAGATTTATAGTATTACCGATTAAAGACTAATGGAACAATCTGTATCATCCATATCAATGCGATGGAATGCCATAATTAGGGGACTGTAAGAAGTCGTGGACAGAAAAATGGGCAAGAAACGTAAACAAGCACCATTCTCTGTGACCACAAGGGAACTAATTTGTGCTTCGATTATGTTATTTCTCCACTCATAGATAGCACTACTTCCTAACTGATTATTTAGACTGTCTTTTGGTCTTTGTCCACAAGGTTCAGTGTATTTGCTGCAGTGTTCTACAACATTTTTACTGGCCTTTGAGACCTATATGGAAAAAATGTGTTACAGTATCAATACAGCCTTATTTCAGTTCTCGGACGATTACCCCCTGGACAATAATATTACATTACCCCAGCCCTTTCCCTGACCCTAACCCTAATCTTCATTCTGAAGCTAATCCTGGCCCTTACCCAAATTCTAACCCTAATCCTAACCCTTACCTTAATCTTTACTCTAACCCTATCACTAACTGGTATGGGGATTGTTCTGATACTCCGTATTTCACTGGGTTTTTTTTTTTTTTTTTTTTTTTTTGGTGCTTGTTGTTACTTATCTATTTATACCAGATTCAAATGCACAGTTCCCATGCTGACTATTTATATACCTGGCAGTCCATTTGGCTAAGATACCTCCTTTCCCAACCTGCTCAAGTCATAGGAAGTCATTTTGAATGTGAGATTTGAATGCAGATGTGACTTTGGTTTTTTCATACCCTGGCCTTATCAGCAATCTTTCACTTGGGTATCAAATGCTTTTTGAGTGAACTTGTGTGAAATGTCATACAAAGAATGAAAGATCAAATTGGATTTTTTTTTAACCCATTGAGGACGGACTGATTTTACTACAACATGCATTTTCCATAGACACTTGCCCGAACTCGTCCACAACAGTTAATGACAAACAAGTGGCACATGCATTTCTGTGATACTCAACTGTGGGAGGATAAGCGTGACAATATTTCTCTCTTCAAGTTTGTTTGGTTTTTTTTCCGAGGTGCTAGAAGGAATAAAGCAGCAGGAATAGAACACCCTCATTTCCTCTGCATCTTCACCCTCCTCCTCATTATCACCTTTCCCCCCCCCCCCTTTTTTTTTGTAAGGTGGTTTAAAATGTGAAGATATTGTCCTCAGATCAGTCAAGTGTGATATTCATCTAGACCTGAGGAAATTGGCAGAGTCCTTTCTCATTATGGAAAGTGAGCAGGTAGGGAAATAATCATAACCATTGAAGGGTCAGCTGAGGTGTTCATCAGACATTTTGGCCTTATTTTGTCACCGATATAGCTGTGTGTGCTCTTTCTGCCTGTATGTTCGCCAATCTGTTCAAAGATATGGAGTAATATTATTGTGAGGAGTGTAAATTTAATATTTGATATTAATCACACTTGGATCAGTGGGCAAACTGGCAGGAATTTTAACCAAGGCAATGTTCCTGTAGAAAAAAAAAGGCACCCCTTAGTGAAAAGCACCCTCCTGATCTCAATGTAGAGTAGCCTTCCTTGCTCAGCACAGTGCAGTCACAGTGCAACTTTTTTTTTTTACCCCCGCAGTATTTGTCTTTATTCATGAAGTAAAATTGCCAGAAACATTTAATATCATCTTGAAGCTAGGAGATTTCCCACAGTATTTGTCATTATTCGTGAAGTAAAATTGCCAGAAACATTTAATATCACCTTGAAGCTAGAAGACAGCAAAAGCGCCGTAGAGAGACAAGGAATGTTCCAGGGACACTTTCACCTCCATTGTTCCCCGCTATACCCCTGTGGGTATAATAAGGTCCTTACTTGAATTGATGGACAGTAGTGTCGTGTCCAAATTAAGAGTAGATTCTCAGAAATTGTGTGAGCTTAGACCTGAGAGAATTTCGAACTTCAATTATTAAAGGACATCATAGTAATGAAGCTATATTTAGTGTCTTTTAATCTGTCTTTTTTTTTCTCTATCTCTGTCTGTCTCTGTCTCTCTCTTTGTGTATCATGTAAAATATAGATCAGTTCAAACAGATCAGTTTTCTTTTCTTCCTGCTTTTAGGTAATTGTATCTCTAGGCCATATAAACAAGGTAGCATCTATCAAAGCACTGGTAATTCCAATATGTTGTCCATGTACATATATATATATATATATATATATATATATATATATATATATATATATATATACTCCTGGGAGGAACCTTAAGGAGACGTTCGTGAAATACATACCTTACGGAGACAATATGGTAAACTGTGAAAAGAGTGATTTTGTCATAGTTTCTATTTTTGAATTTTACGTTAAAACATTGAAAATGAAGATATCTTTTTAATCTGAAATAAAAATTGGAGCTTAGAAAATTCATTTCAGATATATATTCTGTAAGTGATATTTTTGTCTCCTTTGGGTTTTCTAACCCATAAGTCCACCTTAGGGAGACACTATGAATAACAAGTACCTTTGGGAGACGTGTCTCCATAATGTACCAATATCAAATTTCATAAATATGCATTAGGGAGACAGAATATAGTACACACGTATTATATTAACAGTAAAACATATATTCTTATTTTTCTTATTTTTCTTTCTTATTCCCGATCATTTCTGTTGCTATTGTTCACGAGGAAATATTCAATTCTTATTTTTTTTTTTATAATTTGTTAAAGTACTCGTAACTTAAAGTTTCATACCCTTCCCATAAGCTACCTTTAAAGCTCATTGAGGGGAGGGGGCATTGTGCCCGCACCAGATTTTCATTTGCCTTTCCTTTGCCCTCAATCCAATTCCAACAAGATTTAGTGACTTATCCTAACATCTTATTGCAAACATTTTGATATATAATTTAATTATATATTTGATATTGCTGGTTGCATGGTAATCATAAACTGATAACCATGTCAGTCAGATTCTTTTTCTTTTTTCTGTTCCACTTTCAATTAACAATATTACAACGTATGAAATGGGCGTTTCTGGGCTGAAATTTGCTGAAGAAGAAACATGTGAAGTAATATATGGTCCTAAAATGTTTTTCTTATTATGTCCATTGTTTGTATGTGACAAAAGCATAAAACAATAGATATAATAGCAAAAATTGAACAACCGCCTTTTACAAAGATTGCCTTCTATTTTGTATCGTTTTGATTCCTTCACCCTAGTTATGCCTGTAATATCATTACATAATCGTATAATCTATTTTCAAACTCGAAATTCCAATATTATGCAAATGTGAAATGTGATAACTATATACGTACGAACACCTATGCCAGGTCACATTTCTCATAATGTATTTTTTTATGTTGTTATAAATAGAGCCAAATATGGGTGATCTTAAGAGATTTCAACCATAGCAAATGATAAGATTCTTCTTACTCATTTGTGGCAAATACTTATGGAAAATGATTGCTCTATAATAAGACATACCTACCGGGGATGAAAATATTTCACAGAAAAATCATGTTTTAAGCATAATAATATTATTTCTACATGTATGTATGTCTTTATTGTTTCTCGTAAATAGCGCCCTCCATGGGTGACCTTGAGAAAATTCACATGTAGGGTCATGCATCCAACATGTTCAAGTTTAAGTTCAAGTTCAAATTTATTTTCATATTTCCATTTTCTCAATGATAAGATTACAAAATTATTGACAACAAAACAAGAATACAAAATATAAAAAATATCATGTCTTTTGATTGTAGAAGAAAAAGAAAAAAATATACTTGACATCAGTGTACATGGTCATATCGTGTGAAAATGTCACTTGTAAGAATGATGGGGCCTACATAAAAGCTTTAAAGCTTGTAAAACTGTAGGTTCCCGAGTTCATAGGCATACAATTTTACACGGAGAACGAATATGTTTGTCTTGACCAACTAAAATTACACCAGTACAAAAAAAAAAATCGATAAGTAATAGACTAATGAACCACATAGATATCGCACAAACATACTGTATACAAATCTCGAAGAGTTTGAAAAAAAAAATGCTATATTATTTAAAGATGTATCGGTACCATAAAATAACTTGAATAACTTGGTGCTGAGGACAAGGACAAAATACTGGGAGCATAAAAAAGTTGCTAAAAGCTTGGTAGTGTGTATCCACTGAGTAATGAATGTTTTAATTTGCGTTTGAAGGTGAATAAAGATAAGGAAGAAGTGATATCTAGAGGGAGATCATTCCAATATCTGGGTCCAGTAAATATAATTGTTTTCTTTTCAAAAATAGCGCTAGTACGGGGAAGGTGATAGGCGTCACTCTGGCGAGTGGGATAACTGTGGATAGAGCGATTCCTTTTGAACATGTGGATAAAAACAGTAATTCATTTGGTTAGTTTATACATGAAAATTCCGAGAAATGCTCTACCAATGCGCCAAATATGACAGTGATACATTAAATAATAAAAAAGTAAGGGGGCACAATGTGCCCTCCCCCCCCCCCCCCCCCCCCCCCTGGACTGGGAAGGGTCAAAATAGCTTTGGGTTAATGGGGTTGAATCCTAACAAATCCTACAATCTGTCAGATCTTGCCGCAGACAATAGCGTGATGGGTGTCAATCGGTAAAAAAAAAACAACCAAACAAACGAAAAAAACAAACATGGGCATTTGTATTTGTAGTATTTCTTTGCTTATTGTCAAATATTGCTGCTGAACATAGCTCCATTCCCCTTGACGGCATGTTCTTTCTTTCCTTCATTCTTTCTCTCTCTCTCTCTGTCAATTCTGTTACTGATTGTAACACATGTTAGCACCCTCCACGGGCCTTTATATATTTATGCAAATATCACGCAATACCTTTGCTCTACATTTGGTGAGCGCGTTTTTTTTTATCATGAAAACTAGGAAATAATGTTGAAATTTATTATTTCAGTCATTTCAAGAGGGAGTTAACATGCTCATATATGACTGCACAGATGTCTCTCTCGTCGGCACATGGGTAACATTTCACTAGTTTCACTGAAAGCGGTACACTCACACATTCTCATTAGGTAGGGATGGTAAAGTATCGGTTAAGATGAGGCGTCAGGTGTCCTACATTTGATGTATGATAATGAGAATTAAACCTCTTATGAAGTACGGCAGCAGATATGATTCCAAACGGAATTCAAAGTTTATTAATATGTTGATGAAAATAGTTTTTGAAATGGCTGAGATGTCCTAAAAACCGATCCTAATGATTGATGGGACCCATCTTTTATTAGGATCGCTTTGTTTTACTTTGTATTCAGATATTTCAGAAATTTCAAAACTAATTTTCATCAAATAAATTTTAAATTGCTCTTAAAATCGTATACTCTTTCACATAATCACAAACTGCTTCCTAGGTATCTTCTCAGCCAATACTATACCATCCCTTCATGAACACACTGGACTCTTTGATGTTCTTCCACAGTAATGGATCCAGTAAGTGGCGAAAGAGGCGACCACACCCCTTTCCAGCCAATTTATTATCCATGCGGTGTGCCTGTTATCAAGCAAAGCCCATGACCACTCAGTTAGATCACTCCCTTTTTGAATATCCTGATTCTGCCACTCACTCACAATTTCAGCAAACAAAGTCAAAAACTCCACGAGCATCAAATCATGATACACTCGTACTCTGTCAATAATATACCACAGGAAAAAAGAAGTAAGATAGAACAACCAACTGATTTAATGCCAAAAACACCATTTTCTTTGACTCTGCGCAGTGCAGTTACAATCAATTTGCACTTAGCAATGAATAAACTTTCAAGATAATCACGTGGGAACATAAGTTAATAGGAAAAAAATGCCTCATCTATTTCATTCGTAAACGTACATAGTCCAAACTACACCATGAGATAAAGGATCAACCTTGTTTGTTTCTATGATTTACTAACGTGTTTGTTTGTTATGAATTGAAACATGAAAATGTTAAAGTTTATTAAAGGAAATTCACAATGGCTGCTGACAAACCATTTTTCTGTAACAGATCCATTGCTTTTTGACATGTCAGACATATATCGCTATCAACTGTAAATAAACATTTGCAAAGTATTCATGACTGCAATAAAGAACAGCACACGTGTTTCGTTTCCGTGATAACTGATATTATCACAATGTACACAATAACTTGTACTTGAATGTATTCCTGTCACTATGAAAGTACGGTTTCTGATTGGGATGGTACAAGACAAGAAACTACTAAAATACATACACTATTCAAAATGGTTGGCGCTTTGTAACTTTATTCCATCAATTTCTAATATTTGTCATACACTTTATTTGATAGTGACATACAGTCATAATATCTTTACATACGCAATTCAACACTAATTATTAACATCAGATATATGATACATGCAAAGATATTATATGTAAACTAATCAAAGTCAATGCAATTCAGTGGTGTTGAACTTAATAAATGCCCCATATATCGTACTCAATATTTATGATATTTTTCTCAACGTTGATTTCGTTTTGATTTCGTTTGTTCCGTAACAATTTCGTAACATTTCATACGTAGATCGGTGCTTTGTTATTGCCTTGGAGGCATCAACTCTGAATAAATATGCTGGCCAACTATTTAAGTAACCTTTACAAAATATTCCAGATTGCCATAAAATTGATAAGATGGTAACGTAACCGATACATTCTATTTGACATTTTCTTGTTATTATGGAAGTGTTGCTTCCTGTTTTGACGGTGCAAGACGTGTAACTACGAGAAATATGATACCACATTATTTGAAATAGCCGCCACCATGCTACTATCACTATACGTATTATATACGTATATGGGTGAGAATTTTGAACGATGTACAATTGCCAATTTTCGCACCTTATGACATTCTTTCTCTTAGAACACGCCAGGATGATCTAAGAAACCAGATTTTTTTTTTCATGTCATCTCAAAGATTGGTGAATTTCCTTTCAGGAAATATATGGTTTGGTTGACTTTTGCCTGATATTTTTCATTTGACAAGGACTTAAAGCGTAAAAATACGGTAAAAACGCTATTTTCACAATAATTTTTGTTTTTCAAACTAATGATGTGCATTTTTAAGCGTACGTGGCATCTATAATATCTGACCATGTTCTGGATCTGACATATCATGGGTATGAACCACAAAATTATAAGAACTTTATGAGCACGTATAAAATCACAGAGAGCAATTGAAATATCAAAGTCCTAAACAGACGAACGTCAGTGGTGCTTTTATTTCTATCGCTGCTGCAAATTCTACTTTTTTCTCCCAACTGTAATGTATACGAAAATTTAT
Organism: Diadema antillarum; assembly: GCF_040938485.1. Lineage (NCBI taxonomy): Eukaryota > Metazoa > Echinodermata > Echinoidea > Diadematoida > Diadematidae > Diadema > Diadema antillarum. Next base: position 2,053,612 of record NW_027271899.1, read on the forward strand.
TTATTATTATTATTCCGAAAGTTTGTTAGTCCGAAAAATAAATGTTAAGGATCATTATTTCAGGTCCGTTCTTCTAAAAGTGGAAAGGGCCTGATATTCGTTTAGGTGAAAACGGTTATTATGAGGTTTTGAAATTTGGAGGATTTTAGTTGTTAACTTGTTTCTCCACATTTGGATAAGCGAACATGATTTTTCATGTTCCAATTAATAAACCTTTCGATTAATCTTCGGCGATTCCTATCATTTACCGAATAAAAAAGCTTCATAATTATAACTCTATCAATTTTCGTATTGACAAACTGTATGAATACCGAGCCTCCGAAATGACGCGCTACAAAATGTTTGTTATAACAAACTATATTGTATAATATCAAAGTCACAAACATCCATCCAAGTAATATGGACTTATTGTGTCTTGTTATGACGAAACTTCGCAGTATCGAACCTATTATCATTTCTGACTAATATAATAATACAAATTCTCCTCGGTAACTGTGTGTAACACAAGGAGCAAACATAGAGGGATTTCTTCCCAACGTATTCGTTTGTCCTCCCCAGCTAAACTTTGTATTTCTATAACGGAGCACATTTCTGTTGTCTTTCTATGTTAATTCTTTGTCATAATTTTAGCTATGACCATATTCGTTATAAGCAAATTTTGCATTGTAGACTTTAGATAACAAATTTAGGACCTGAATCTTTACTTCATGATAACGAAATTTTGATAAATATATTCGTTCTCAAGGATGGACTACGTCACTGAGATTACACGTACGTTTGTACGTTCATTTACGAGAGATGGAAAAATTGTTTTCTTTGATTCCTCAGTATGAGAAAATAAACAAGCTTATATGATTGAGAATTGGTAATATCTGTTCAGGATTTTGCAGAGGAGTTTGTTCTCAACATGAAATTGCTGTTTGTTGTGAGTAGAATGCGTTTCCAACTCAAGAGAGCTGCATCTTGTTTGTTCCGAACGTCCGTGAGCTACATGCGAACCTCCGTGATGAAAACTATGCTATGTTCGTTGGGTTATAGAGACTGCCTAGATCAGATACATCTTAAAAAGGTATGTTATTATTTGGGGGGTGGGGATTGAAGTATGGGATAGTGAAATAAGAGGTCAAAATATTGAGTTTCTGTAAAATGCGCGTAAAGTGGAGAAAGTGTTTAGCGGAAGAGCAATATTTCAACAGAAACGACGAATTTAGTTAAATCATCAGTTGTCTACCATTACGTACAGGTTAAGAGTACAAGCTTAATATTCTGCAAGCACGTACACATGTCCCTTAAGATATTTTCTTAGGATTTTGAACTGAATCAGATCTTTGCAAACTATGTTAAATGGTATTCAAGTGTATGTGCTGTACTATTCCTCATGGACGTTCGCTGCTCTGGACATAGTAAACTTCAGCGGTGAATAAAAACTTGTTCCTCTGGGAAAATCCTAGTATAATTGGGTTCATATTAAAGCTTGAGTTATACTCTTTCAGGTAAGATGAATAATTTGGAGAATTTCCTACTTTTTAAATTTTGCCTTGTTTTGGCTCAATTGTACATCGTTCAAAATTCTGACCCATATACTATCATTTTTTGTCATACACGGTTACACTATATATGCTCACATGATCAGGATGATTTTCTGATGGTATCCTGTCATAACAAGGGTGAAATTCAGCGAGTTTTTACATATATACACATGTCTGAATAGCATCAATTACTTTAATTCTCATGACGGCACATATACAAGAAAATGCAAACTACTTATAGTCAAGGCAGATTGGTATAACATACTTCATATTTAGCGCATTGAAATTGCCCTTGTCTTTTTTTCTTAAAAAAAAAATATTCCAAAACGTAGTTGGTCGAGGCCGCACCCATTGGCCGAGGGATCAACCCGCTTGTTGTTTTGATACATCCATTTTTATTGATTTTCATTGATATGGATTACGTTGATAGTAAATCTGATGGGAACTAGGGACGAAATTTTCAAATAATTTCAAATACTCCCATTTATCAAAATAGCTGCCTTCAAACAATTTTCTCTAACAAAGGTATTTCCGTTTATTAGTAGATGTTGCAGGAAATCCGTTTGCTTTATTATCGATATGGATGTCCAAACTCTGAACTGCTGTCGGGCGCGCGTGATAACACTTCCAAAGTTACTTTGGTGTGATGTTTGCATAATGTTTTCTTAAGAACAATCTACATGTCTCACACTGAGTATATTGTCTCCCTAAATACACTTATATATCTTTATACAGGAAACACTTCCAAACTTACTCTGGTGTCATGCTTGCACACTGTCTCCTTAAGAACAAAATATATGTGTCAAACACTGAAAAGTTTGTCTCTCTAAAGACTGTGTATTTTCTATATAGGAAACACTTCCAAAGTTACTTTGATGTGATGTTTGCATGATGTTTTCTCAAGAACAATCTATATGTCTCACACTGAGTATATTGTCTCCTTAAAAACACCTATATATATTTCTATACAGGAAACACTTCCAAAGATACTTCGATGTCATGTTTGCACGCTGTCTCCTTAAGAACAAAATATATGTCTCAAACACTGAATATTTTGTCTCCTTAAAGACTCTCTGTATTTGTTATGCAGGGATCACTTCCAAAGTTACTTTGTTGTGATGTTTGTATGTTTTCTTGAGAACAATCTATATGTCCCACAATGAGTATATTGTCTCCCTAAATACACTTATATATCTCTATACAGGAAACACTTCAAAACTTACTCTGGTGTCGCACGCTGTCTCCTTACAAACAAAATATATGTCTCAAATACTGAATATTTTGTCTCCCTAAAGACTCTGTGCATTTTCTTATATAGGGAACACTTCGAGAAGTCACTTTGTTGTGATGTTGGCACGCTGTCTCCTTAAGGACAAAATGTATGTCTCATCACTGAATATTTTGTCTCCCTAAAGACTCTGTGTATTTTTTATATAGGGGAACACTTCCAAAGATATTTTGGTGTGATGTTTGCATAATACTTTTTCTTAAAAACAATCTATATGTCTCACACTGAGTATATTGTCTCCCTAAATACACTTATATATCTCTAAACAGGAAACACTTCCAAACTTACTCTGGTCTTGCACGCTGTCTCCTTACAAACAAAATATATGTCTCAAATACTGAATATTTTGTCTCCCTAAAGACTCTGTGCATTTTCTTATATAGGGAACACTTCCAAAGTCACTTTGTTGTGATATTAGTATAATGTTTTCTTGAGAACAATTTATATGTCCCACACTGAGTATATTGTCTCCCTAAATACACTTAAATATCTCTATACAAGAAACACTTCAAAACTTACTCTGGTGTCATGTTGGCACGCTGTCTCCATTTAAAGAACAAAATATATGTCTCAAATACAGAATATTTTGTCTCCCTAAAGACTCTGTGTATTTGTTATGTGGGGAACACTTCCACAGTTACTTTGATATGATGTTTTCTTAAGAACAATCTATATGTCCCACACTGAGTATATTGTCTCCCTAAATACACTTATATATCTCTATACAGGAAATACTTCCAAACTTACTCTGGTGTCATGTTTGCACGCTGTCTCCTTAAGAACATAATATATGTCTCAAACACTGAATAGTTTGTCTCCCTATAAAGACTCTGCATATTTTCTCCACACAAAACACGTCCTACATCAATATTGTGTTGCTTAAACCGTATCAATAACACTGATATGTTCAACACACTTAACTGCTCAATCAGCTCATTCAATACTTTCTCTTTCACAAAGCACATCTTGGCGTGGTGAATTTTAACAGAATTGTAAATAGTGTGTTTAGAAAAAAAAAACATGCACACAGAGTCTCTTATTTTATTTCCCCCTCACCTTTCCTTGTTCCGTTCTTATTCGCTGTTTTTCTTCTTACCTCTTGGGCCTTTGTCTCTTCATTTGTTGGTGCTGGCTCCAAGTTGTGTTTCCAGTTGTGTTGTCAGCTCATTTCCGTCAACATGTAGCACACTGTCCTCATCAGCAACCTTTTCATTCTTCTATGTCAATAAAAAGCTGATCTGTGACATAAGTCAAATCAGCAGCAATAATCACGAAATATGGATCCCTTGTACCTTCTTTGTTTAGGATGATGTATACATCCCAAACAGTGAACACCACGTCCAGTATAATTGACACTGTATATTTTAAAGGCAAAAAACATTTCAGTCCGAATTACAATTCGAGCATAATATTTGCCGTCTTGCAATTCTTTCACACGGGATATCTTCCGAGGTCTCATCCACTGTCCACTAGCTACCACGTGACTGGTCATGATGAAAAATCCTCTTTACGCATGATGAACTTCTCTCTCCTTTGGATCTTGAGCACCCTTCCCCACACTCTCCGCAAGTTTCAATTACCTCGACATACGTTTCAAGCAATAAAAACGTAACATGATAGTTCATGTACAGGGTGGTGATCATTTTGCATTCTCAGAGATACCGAAACCAGCGACAATTCGGCTTGTCGTAGAACCAGTAGCGTTCGCAATGTGTGGAATGTGGGGCGGACAATGACAATCACACGTCTGCCTCACATTCGACACACTGTGAACGGTATACTGGTTCTATGACAAGCCGAATTGTCGCTGATTTCGGTATCGCTGAGAGTGCAAAATGGTCACATTTTGAAAATTGCAAGGGTTGACAAAAATGGTCCTGAAATCATAACGCATCAACCAAAATTAAAGAACTTAGTGTCATTCTATTGGACGAAGAATGGGCTTTCCAATAGAAGGCAAAATAATGATATATTTGCAACAATATTGCTGAAATTAAAGATCTTAGGTGTTCCGCTCTTTTTAAACCACCCTGTATAAGTGAATCTAATAAAAAAATAGTAGTATTTCATGAGTACAACAGTAAAGATTTGACTTCAATTGGATTGAAAATATGGAAGTTATGGAATTTGCAGTTTTGATAATTTCTCAAAAACAGTTCTTGTACAGTGTGTATGAATATGCAAATGAGTGAGCTATCCATGTCATACCCTGACAATTTTCCATTGATAATGTCCAAAAAAAAAAGAGGAAAAAATAAAAAATCAACGTTTCTTTCCTTGAAATCTAAAACATGATGGTATTCTTGGTTGAATAACCACAGGATAGTGATAAGCTAGATATATGAGAATTGAAGCCTAGGGCAAAATTGCACTTGAATAGAAAATTGGAAATTTCAAAATTTTATGTACAAACTTTATGGTAAGATGTGAGGGAATGACACGCTCTCATTGCATTTGCATATTCATAATTTCTGTTCAAGAACTGTTTAAGCCCAAAATATTGTAACTTCAAAATGTCATAACTTCCTTATTTTTCATCCGACTTCGATAAAAAATGTACCGTTGAACTCGTAATATTTTACTCTTTTTTATCAACCTAATATATATTTGAACTGGATTTCCCCTTGAAGCATCAAAGTAGCTTAGGCCTTATGGGGTAAACAGTGAACCCTTTGCGAATGTAGTATTCAATGTACTAATTGAATTGTGTAACACATGATTAAAGGGATCGTATAGTTTTGGTTGAGAATTAACTTCAGGTTTGTAACCTTTCTTGACGAGATATGAGAAGCACCTTACGAAATATGAAAGATGCATTCAAGGTTGATTCAATGAATATTAGTTTTGAAAATTGCTAACTATATCCAAGACAGAGTGAGCCTAATAGAAGGTGGGACACACCTTTCATTACAATCGTTTTGATTTACCCTGTTTTTGGATGTCTCAGCCATTGCAAAATTCATTTTCATTAGAAAAAAGAAAAACACTTTGAATTCCTCTGAGAATGGTATCCTTTGCTGTATTTTATTTCTTGGTATCTCGCAAAAAGTCAAAAGCCCAATCCTCATCTTCAATTATATACCATTCCTACAAGACAATTGCTCTGTAACACGTCCACAAAAACTTTTATCATATTACAAACTTTTGGTCATCTCCGGAACTGCGTTTCTGCGCGAGCGCTATGTACTTTTTAACGGGTCAAACCCGGCGCATATTTATTTTTCCCACAAATTTTTTAATCTGCCGAGATTCTGAAAGTTTACCTTTCAGGGATTATTCATGTGTATGTATCATTAAAAAATTGTTTTATAGTAGAGAAGCACATTGTTCAAAAAAGTACATCGTGAGTCGATTTGTTGTGGCAAGCACTCCGAATTAGGCCAATATGAGTATTATGTTGCCTCTTACAATACTATTCTTTCACCTTTCACACGGGATATCTCGGAGACGAAAGGTTGAACGAACTTGGGGTGTGCACTTTCAGAGAGCAGAGATTCTGCCCAATTGTGTGATATAAGAATCACTTTCACTGGCTGAGCACTTTTGCAATTAAGTTGCTGCCAAAGGGAACGCGTACAACCTCTAGAACTAATGTGAAGAGACTATACTACCCTAGGAAATTTGAGTCCTTAACCTTCATGGTTTGCCATTACTGATGTCAACACTGTGAATTATTGAGAACTCTTCTTTACGGTTTTGTTTCTCGTCAACTATCATACATCTTTTAAGTTAAAAAGGGTTGTATAGTTTTGGTTGGAAACTACAACTTCAGAGTTTTTTATACTCATTTTGGGGCGGGGTGAGGTGAGATAATGAGAAATCTGTTATGGAATATGAAAGCGCGATGCAATTCAAAGAGGATATCAATGCATATAATGAAAATGGTTTTGAAATGGCTGAGGTAAACAATCGTAAAGAAAGGTGGGACCCACCTTTTATTAGGATCGCTTTTTAAAATTGATTCTCTATAAAAAAATAAAAAATAAAAAAAAAACTTTGGATTCCTCTTCGAATGGTATATGATACAATCCGTATACTTTCGCGTTGTGCTTTCTCGGTATTCTCGCAAAAAAACAACAAAAACAAAACAAAACAAAAAACAAAAGAAAAAGCACAGCGATTTTCATCTCCACCAATAATATACCATCTTCTAATTTTCCCATACTTTTGTATGTGAGACATTGTTTGGATTCGTAGCAGCCCTATGAACAAGATAACTGTTATGTTCGGGAGCAGAAACAACCACAAATGATATTCTACTTTCCGTCTTCTTTTTGGATCACATTTCCTTTGTGAGGTGGTAATAATGTAAATGGCTGCAACGGTCGCTTGCCACCTGCTGTCTGCAGTCGCGCACATGTATGCACGTGCTTTACACAGGTAATCAAGTGTTGAAATAATGTTGTAAAGCAATGATAAGGTCCTATACTACATCACAAGTAGATCTAACTCGATTTCTGTCGTTCACAGTATACACACAAGACACCACCGGGGAAATTCAGTAAACATGGAGTAAAGCGGAGTAAAATTTTTGCCTCCGACAAAGATTCTGCTAGGACCGAAGGCTCAGGCCCCTTCTGAATCCATCTCATTAAATATACATCATGATAGCTGAAGATGTAGTTAAAAGAAATAAGGACAAGGGCAGGAACAGAGACAAAGACTCTTATATACTTTTATATAATTTTAGTATTGTCATATCGTAATATACATCCTCAGAATAGCTATATTCTGCAAAAATGGTATAGATTAATGATATAAAATGACTAAAAATCTATACACTGTACCATTTTGGCAGAATATAGCTATTCTGAGGATTTATACTAGCATATGCAAAAATTTAGTCACATCATATAAAAGTATATAATATAAGTCTTTGTGTATGTTCCTGTCCTTGTCCTTATTTCTTTTAAGTGCATCTTCTGCTACATTGTATCATGATATATTTAATTAGATGGATTCAAAAGGGGCCTGAGCTTTCGATCCTAGCAGAATCGGGTCTAGGGCAATTACCCCCTGGGCAATTACCCGCACTCTTCCCCTGGCCCTTAAACTCCTAATCCTAACCCTAACCCTAACCCTAATCTTTACTCTAAGCTTACCACTAACCAGTATTTAGCCGGGGGTAATTGCCCTCCGGGGGGTATTTCCCGGATACGGATATCATGTACGGGTCAGGAACACAGAGAGAAATCGGAGAGTGTAAATCTCTCGGTCAACATACTGCTGTCGTCAATTTTCTTTAAGACGCATGGGGATCGATGGAACCCTCCGATTACCTTGCGCATTCATTCTATTACATTTAGCATAATGTATGATTTGTAAAATAACTAATGTAAGCATCGCTAGTTCAATACGTCCATCGTATTCATTGTGTACTGGATGTATGTGCTTTCCATGCATGGCAAGTCTCATTTACTTCAGTACTTCATGACTTTATCCTTTCTCTATACTCTTTCTTTCTCGAATTCATTTGATGAAATCACATGATCTCAATCTAACATTAATGTACATTTCAAAAGCAGAGCTGGAACAAAAAAAAGGATAGCAGCACAGGAAAATATGCTTTCTTGTTACATGTCTTTCTTTATTATAATAAACTGTGTGTTGATTTGTTTCTGTTGAAAATAAATTCATGGTAATGGTTTATCTAAAATTTGTTTGCAGCTATGGGTATGGTTGAATTGCAGAATTTTTTAAAGTATCATATTAAATATCATAACATACATCACAATATGTATGATTATGTATTTAATTCATCTTCACGTACATGGATTATTATCAAATTCATGTACATGGTCATGATCATGACAAAGAAATGGATGTGGGGCTGTAAATTGATTCCATCCCCATTCTACAGCCCTTATCTAACAAAATCTAACAATCTTACATAACTGGTACATGAAACGCATGTCATGGAGCTGATTTCTAAATATAAAGGACTTTAAAATCCTTTCACTCCTTGCTACATAAATTTCATCCATCAACTTCGTGTTTGCAAGACATGCATATACACACACACAGACACAAACCAGTGACACAAACCAGTGACATCATTACTGAAACCAAAATAATGAATCAAATAATATTTCTATATTCAGTTCTTGTTAACCTTTCCACAAGAGCATATAACATAAACTTTTATATAATGCCTGAAGACATCCTTGTCATTTGATTGGTTTTTGACATTGATCATTTCACTATGACGTCATACGCATGTAAAACGCTTGCATTTGCAGTGTGTGTATACGACAGCGATATAGCGTAAAGCACTCAGCGCGCACTCTCACGATCTCAGATTTTCTCTTGTTTCTTAATTAGTAAAACATTTAATGAAAAGGATTAGGTGTTACATAAAGCAAATAATAAATGTTTTCCATTCGTACAATGGACAGATATTTTATCGTGTTTTGTCCATTGCACTCATAAATATTCATTATTTGTATGATATTTACTTTTTTAAAGAATGCAAATGACGGTCATTTGTAGGCTGACATGGAGACCATAACATACATTGACAAGAGGCTTCATTTTCACACACTTTAATGAGGGCTGTTTATCACAGCAAAATGTTGCACTGTCATATATCATACATGTAAATATTATAGGACAGAGTATTGAGTAGACCTTGGTCAAAGGAGTATAGAACTACATATTTCTCTACAGACAGCTTATATGCATACAAAATACATGCAAACAGGTGTATACGGCATGTCATATTCACAGCTTGAGTTCCAACAATATACTTCAAATACAGCTATATTCAAGGACAAGCTAAGGATGATAACATGTGAAATAAATATCTGCTCTAATCAAAGTTTTTTGAATGAAATAAAAAAAATGAACTGCATAGGCTTACTAATGTCATAAAGTAGGATCAAGATTTGTCAAAACATACATGTACAGGATACTCTTTTTCCATGTTATAATACGGTTGTTCTCAAAATCCTGCTCAGGCACATTTAAACACAAAGCAATGTAAAATGTGGTACGTATATCTATTAAGAAGAAAAAAATGTGCTGAGGATGACACCATACCTTACATGTTTAACAAATCTCCCTTACAAAAAATAAATCATTCCTACAGTAGAGGTTCACCATCTATTTACTGTCAATTTGTGCATGAGAGCATGTATCACAACTAGTGATAATACATGAAGTGCCGCACACATTATCAAAGTGCTCATAAACTCTGTATGTATGTAATATTTCACAGGATGATTTTGGCTGCTAGGCCATGGTTGAGGTAACGCATGAAAACTTCTTGTTTCCCCTACTTAAGGTGACATAAGGGGGTCAAAACATCAACATTGTCACCTGAGACAATAGTACAGGCAGGAGGCTGTAAATGTGACAGAGGTCTAGTTTCAGCTTGTACACATCTGTCATGAATGTACTGTACCTTCAGAGCTTGAAAACCATATACAGTATTATTTAACATTTTAAGAAGTCTAAATGAATGACATGGTTTCTTGACGTATTAGCCATGATGATAGTAAATGGGTTTATGAAACACCATCCTTCAAACAGAACTGATTTAAAAAAAAATGCATTATTTTTGTTTTCTTTAATGTCCCTCTTGTATGCTGATATGAAATTGATGAACTCTTCATAAACTTCAACATGCAATTATCCAAAGAAAAACTATTCATCAACTATGGCTTTTAGTAGACATATGGTATTCCACACGTAAGGGTAAAAAATAGACAATACCTTTGTTCATGTGAAACTCTGTAACAGATACAGGTTTTGTTTTGTTTTGTTTTGTTTTGTTTTGTTTTGTTTTGTTTTGTTTTTTGATAAAAGAAAATGTTCCATAATGCATTTACCATGCTCTTGCAGTGATCACTACAGTCAATTAAAATTTGATCTCTTCTAAATATACAGTATCACCATCAGCATCAGATGATGGACTTAACTGAACATCTTCACTACAAACACAAAGCCAGGATAGTAGGATACTGTAGTCACCTAAACACATGTACATCACTACCTTACCCATGTTTCTGAGCATAAAGTTCTAAATGAACCATTTGGCACACATTAATATTGTGTTCATAAAATGGATCAGTTGTAAAGACAAGACAAGTGCCATAATGCGTCTCGCCCATTCGCGTGTAAGAAATTGTGTGTGAATGCATTAGAACAGATAAAAAAAGAGATATAACAGATGAAAAGAGATATAAAAGGGTACAAATTTATGGCAAAAAAGAAATGTGCCATAAAAGCTTAACATTGGGCCCTAAAAGTTTGTCGACCCCTGCCTGTGACCTTTGACCTTGTGGTGACCATCCACTCCCCAAGAGACATCAACCATCCAAGTTTGGTCACAAATGGACTTATGGATCAAAAAATATGACCCATAATAGAAACGCACCATGAAAACTAAACATTGGGCTCTAAAAGTTTGTTGACCCATGCTTGTGACCTTCGACTTTACCATGTGAGCTCCAACGGCACCATAACATGAATGTATTCCAAGTGCATCCATCACCCAAATTTGACTGCCATTGTAGCAACATGTGCTGAGTTACATGTGATAAGAGAGTCTTGCAAGTAAACTTTAATGTATGACCTAAAATGACCTTTGACCTTATCATGTGACATGTTACGGCACCATAACATGAAGGTACCCCAAGTGCATCCATCATCCAAGTTTGATTGCCATTGTAGCAACATGTGTCAAGTTACGTGTGATAAGAGAGTCTTGCAAGTAAACTTATGTATGACCTCAAATGACCTTTGACCGTATCCTGTGACCTCCAACAGCACCATAACATGAAGGTACCCCCTGTGCATCTATGACCAAAATTAGGTTGTAATCTAAGCAACTTATGTGAAGTTATTTGTCAAAAGAGAGTCTTGCAGGTAAATTTTAACATAGAAAAGAGAGTCTTGCACATACTCTTTAATTAATGACCTCTTATGACCTTTGACATCATCACATGACCTCCAACAACACCATAACATGAAGATACCCCTATTACTTCTATCACCCAAGTGTGGCTGCCATTACTGTAACAATTGCCAAGTTATGCATCATAAGAGAGTCTTGCTGGTAAACTTTAACATTTGTGACGGACGACCGACGGACGGACGGACAACGGACGGACGCCATTTGGATTCCTTAGTCTCGCCTTTACCTCTGGTGGGTGAGACAAAAACCCAGTTTTTTTTTTTCTGAACAGCTGTATGAATGGGTCAAATTACTTTCCAAACTGATGAAGAATTTCCTCTTCGCATACATGTCTTTTTTCTTTTTTTTTTTTTCGTGTGTGTGTGTGTGTTCTCATTGTAGGTCTGGATTGCTGTCTCTCATCTATGCATACAGCATGCAGTTACTTCGGTATAAAATATTCTGATACGGTTAAAAGCAAGAAGTAACCAACTTCTCTACAAAGCTTGCACATTTGAAGAAACACCATGCTTATAGGGGAAGGATAGTAACTGATCAGTGGAAATCAGTGGGAATGTTGGGGGATGATTGTTCCAATCCTTGTGCTATTCATTTAAGAGTACATTATATATCTATTGTTGTGTGGAAATTATTTACTTCAGAATGGTCTTGTATTCAAGTAATAAGCAGTTCAATGTTTCCAGGATAGCATGCCTGTACAGTGTTGGGGCAATCATTAACAGGCCGTTAACGATCGTCCCGACACTGTACAGGCATGCTAACCTGGAAACATTTAACTGCACATTACTCGAATGAATCCCACAAGGATTGGAACAATCATCCTCCAGCACTCCAACTGATTCCCACTGATCAGTTACTAGCCATCCCCTTTAATAATAACAAGTTTGTTTTTAAGGTTAGCTCATCACTGCCATTTTTTGTCTTCAAAGAATCCCTGTGAAAACCTTTTGTCCAGTTCTTCAAATGTTTGTTTCTTTTTACATGTGAAATGTCACCTGGCATAACAATAACAAGCCCTTCAAAGTATACTATGACTTTTGTCCGAAAAGTGTCATTATTTGACAAACAAAGTGAATCTTTAACATCAATTAAACTTAAAACTGGGCATGAGACTTGCTTATCATCTGATGTATTACATGTATGCAAACCTTCACAGGCAATACAATTTGAAAACTTTGTGATTCTTTTGTACAAACACATATCATGATAGCTCTTCATGCATATAGCACAAAGCTGGTATCTACAAACACTGCAAGGAAAGGGCTGAATTAAAGGTCTCTAATGTGCATTGACATATATATAAGGAGAAGGAGCACACAAACTTTTTCATTTTTCCTGTGTTTTTTTTTTCTTGGATGTACTGTACATTGTGGAGAGGATTTTAATTTCTGAAAATAATTTATTCTGTAGCCACTGCAAATGCACTGACTTCTATGGACAATACTTTTGCAAGCCTGTTTAATAATTGTTAAGGTTCAGATTGTACAGTAGAGAGTTAGATGTATTTCAGTGATGATTTCTTATAACACAGCTTACATGGGCCATTGTATTGTTCTTTCTCTGGTTAGCATTTTCCTTACCCAGTAGCACTGTGACAACTGAGTGATTTCTAATTGCTTCTGGCTCAAACTCTGAGATGGTAAGTTAAGGCAGAGATGTTCCTTCCCAAATGACAATCTGGATGATGCTCTCTTGGTACAGGAGGATGGGGACCAATTGGGTTAGGTGGAGATATCTGGTTGAGTGATGTTCTGCTCAATGGGTTAATTTCTGTGCTGGAGGAGCAAAAGGTCAGCTCTGTTGAGAAGGTGGAACTGATGTGCTCCTAGAAGAGAGAGGACAAAAAAAAAAGAAATCAAAAAACAAGGAAATTCGATGTATCCACTAGTATCTATTTGCATATAATAGCATAGGCTATTTGACACTTTAGACGATTCATATTACTTTCATGCTATTGTGCAAAGTTTTCCACAATTAACCCCATGTACAGTATGTTCTTGAAAAAAAAATGAATGAAAGAAGAAAAACCAACAAGAAGGTACTGTAAAACGAGAAATTTTCGCGTGCATTTTAATTTCGTGAATTTCGCGAGCGCCAAAATTCGCGAAATTAAAATGCTCGCGAAAGTTTTTGTCTACACTACATGCATTGAACACCAGTGGCAATTCGCGAAAATTTCATGCCACGAAAAGGGCTGTCAGCTCCAATTCGCGAAAATTTCATGCCGCGAATATATCATGTTTTACAGTATACAATTCAACAAAAGGTAGGTTTTGCATTTTACATATTTTCTAGTAAAATTTTCCATGAGACTCATATATTCTGGCAAAATGTACACATCAATGCAATACACTGTCTTTGACACAGTATTAGTCTCATAACCTGTTGAGGATGGACTGATTTTGCTACAACATGCATTTCCCATAGACACCTTCCCAAGCATACTTGCGACTCGTCCTCAACTGGTTAAGAACCCAGCTCTTTCTGACTTTATTGTACTCACCATTCAAAAACTAAACAACAAAAGATTGCTTAGAAGTTGTCATAAACTAAACAACATCAGACTCTAGTGAGTCTACACTGTAGGCCTACAGGAAACATTATATTCTGATGTACAACCAATGTGGACTCTTCGGTACTTCAGCACAGAACCTACCCTAGCCGCCTTTACAAGCTCAAAGAGACATATACATTGCAGGATTGAGAAACATGTATAAATCTGGAATCTATGCTTTACTTCTTGATTTACAATGTATATACAGGTAGGGTATTACTGGACAGCATGGTAATTCCGGACGTGCACATTTCCACGTACAAATGACATCCAATATGCGCAGGATACCTAGACTAGCCTCACAGATCGTGGTATCGACCAAAATCATGAAAATGTGCCACAAAAATGTATTTAAAGAAAAAAAAAACTACTTTAGATAAAGATGTCAGTTAATCTCAAGATTCTTTTGCATGAACTAGTATATGAATACATTCACATTTGATATTTCACAGTAAAACATGAAATTTGACCCTCATTGGCTGATTTTTTCCTTTGTCCTCCACTCAGTAGGAATGTGCAAGGTAAATTGTGGGTATGAATTAGGATTCTGGAGCAAGGACACGATGTGAGATGTTGATTATTCCATTACGAAAATCAAGACAACTTTTTTGGAGAGGGGTATATGTTTGAAGTCTATTTTCCAAAAATCAGATTGAACCATTTTTTGTAACTGGCTTTGTGAATAACTGGTGCTATTTTTGGCCAAAATATCATCCGAGTACAGAATTCAGAACCACTGGGAAAAAAAAAAATGTCCAGTGACAGTATCCACTCTCAAACACAAATCTACAAGTATAAGAGCTGATGTAATAACATACTGATATAGAGTGTGTGGCACGAATGTATCCGTTATAGAAATATTTGTAAGTTTTAATGAACTTTCTTCACAAAATATACATGATGGACACACATGCAGTGCATGGGTCTGCAAAGGTAGCCTAGTAATCGACTGGAATTTACGGTGAGCCCCGAAAAATATTGAATTCAAAATCTAACGGTCAATAAAAATGTACTCAACAATTTTACCTTCCACTTTCATTCCGTACTTTATGGGAGTTTCTAAAATGATACTCTCTTCAACATACCACTGTATTTATAGAACTCTTCATTTAAAGGGATCGTACAGTTATGGTTGAGACCTAATTTCAGGTTTCTAAAATTTTTTGGTGAGATAACGAGAAACCTCTTATAAAATGTGAAAGAACATGTAGTTTTATGAGGAATTCAACGTTTATTTGATGAAAATTGGTCTTGAAATGGCTGAGATATCAAAAAACAGCGATTCTAATAAAGTGTGGGACCCACACTTTATTTGTCGATTACGATCGCTTTGTTTTACTTTGTTTTTGGATGTTTCAGTCATTCCAAACCCGATCTTCGTCAAATAAACTTTGAATTCCTCTTAAAATGGTATGTTCTGCACTATATCATAAGTGTTTTCTTGGTATCTCGCAAAAAGTTAAAAGCCAAATTCTCACCTCCACCAAAACTGTACCTTCCCTTTAACTTTAAGGCATGCAAATGGGTTTCCCTACCTTTAAGTTTCTATCGATAAAAATAGATACAGGATAATTTTAGGGTGTCGATGTCTTGGACACCCGATCATACATCATACCCTCTGGAGTACGCGTACGTGTACGCGTATTCAAGAGAGCATCCAAGTCTTGGCACTCTTTACTTGCCCTTGGTGGTCGGATGAGCTCTCGTAGTCGTACGCGTACTGATCAAGAGTGTAACCATACATCAGAACCAACCCATGGGACTGAACTGATACGTGATGATGAAAGGACGTTACAATTTCCCGCATCATAAAACAAAAAAATTCCAGCAACTTGGTGAAAACTATGTGATTTCTGTCGCATTGAATACCATTGCGACTCTGTTTCTTTTTCCAGCTCACGATTGCTCTTTTTTTCACTAGATTCTAACCTTAGACTAACGGAGTAAACTTTTTAACGTAAACACTGTCATAGCCATAGGGGACAGGACTACTCAGGAAATAGGCCCCACCACTGCTGCGTGTCCGTACTTGTTTATACGACGGATCGCCTGTTTAATAGATGCATCTAATGTACATGTATGTTCTTAAAAAAAAAAAGAGTGGTTTTCAATGATCACTTACCCCACAATTCTTCCATGATCAGTACAATTTGCAAAGTCTCGCGATTCCATGTTGTTCCTTTCTGATCTTCTTCTGGGTGCAAGTGTTTTGGTACTGTCGCGACATTATCATGCAAAGGCGCGCGCGCGCGGGGAGGCGTACGTAGCGCGCGAGCGGCCGAAAAGCCGATCGAATGTGAATGGTGCGTAAGGATCGAAAAGTGCAATTTCGAGGGGCTGTTTTTCAATTAAGTGCAAGTTTAATGAACAACTCTGAAGTATATTTGATGATACCAGTACCAGAATGTATAGAAAAGATATATTTGTTGCTGACACCTTTGTAATGAAGATATACAGTTTCCTCTTTCCACAAAAAGCCAAAAACTGAAAGTCTCCTTTATGTCGCTTTATAACCCCTACAGATATACACGATGAGAACAAGTAACCTATCCTGTCTTCCACCTTTAAATTATGATACATGACCGAGTGGTAATGCAGAATAAGGTTGGTTCCCTCTAAACGAAAAGGAGTGCAAAAGACGCCAATATCCTTTCAGTAAGATGGTACAAGGTGTGTAATCATTAAGGAGACAGCAAATTGTCTCCTTTGAGAAACTGTCTCCTTAATATACACATTATAACCCCCATTTGTCTCCCTAATGTGGGCTACAGGCAAATATATATATATATATATATATATATATATATATATATATATACACACACACACTTTATTTCAACCCCCCCTTCCCCATTCGCACTATCTGTCTATAGTTAGTCTGTTAGATGTAATGGGGCTAGGTCAAAATGGAATTGAAAAATGTCACCTAGGGCATGGCATGTTATTTGTCTGTGTAGTGTATAATAGGAGGATGACACACATACAAGCACGTCCCTGGAAATACAAACTGTGCCAGAAGAGTGTTTACTACGTTCTCCTTTTCCCCCAGTGAAACTGTTCTCATTTTTCATATTTGTAATTCCTTTTCTCCAACCATCTTTTCCTTTTCACTCCATTTAAAAAAAAAAATCTTATGAACTATATCCCTCCCCCTTGTTTTGCTTTACATGGTATCATAAACACTCAGCCTTGCTTTCATTACATGTATCTAGCCAAGTGTATCTTCAACTGGGTGATGTTGACCAGTTTTTGCACAATATTGGCACAATATTCCTTATGTTGACCTTATTTCTTTCTGCTCCCCCCACTTCTAGAAATGAGAACATGCCCGTCTTTGGTCTGTCTGCATCTCAAGCCCCGTTTAACCAAGGAGCTTCAAACTCACAAGCTCCTTGGTTTAACAGGGTCTTTCGAACCAGAGTTACCGCGGCAAAGACCAGGTAATTTTTTTTTTGTGCAAAATGTTGTTGGGATGTTGCTGTGGTAGCTTTTGCCAGATTCTACCCTAGCCAGCTAGGGTAATTACCCCGACATTACCACAACAACTCTTCTGTCAAGATGCTCTCACGGTAACATTCTGATGATATACTCAAAATACATGTTCACGTTAACTTTCCGATGATACACTCAACACACGTGGGCAATAGTCCAGACAGAATGACACGTTCCGCGCCAATCACGTGCTTGGATTGTAATCACACCCCTTTCGTGCATGAATGGGTAGGTTGTTATGGAAACCTACCTGGAGAAGGTTTTGGGTGTGTATCTGATATTAGACATTACCCTTTGCTATCTCCTGTGGTTTTATTGGCCGAGGCGAAGAATTTCGTTCTCGGGATATTGTCGTGATGTTGTTGGGGGTAAGGTCTATTAAAACAGGGTTTGAGGGGGTTGTCATAGAGAGGTCATGCAAATTGTACAGGTTTCAAGCATTGTTCCTCTTAAGACATTTTTCATTTACCTCATGAATGGATTACAAAATTTTGAATGGTTCAATTTCCATTAGATCTGAAAATTGGTTGGCCAATGCAACTTATTATTTTTCAAAGACTTGTACTTATGTCGATCAAAATGTGAAGTGTGGAAGCATAAAATTAAGTGTAATTTGACTTTTTGACAGTTTCAGCAGGATTTCCTTTCTTGAATTCTGTCTCATGGTGGTTTTTCTGCTGTAAAGGAAACCAAACCACCCAAATATGAATGTGGATTGAGTGAAAATAGCAATTTTAGTTGTTAACCTGTTAAAGAAAAAACTGATTTTGCCACATCACACATTTTCCATAAGCACCTGCCCTGGTATACTTGGGACTAGTCTCCAATGGATTAACTTCAAACAACCAATTTGCAGCACAACCGTTCGATTCTTCCATCCCAGTTTTCATTTATATTATATACATTTCTGTTCAGTTTCCCCTTTCATTGGATTCATTAGAACCGATAAGGTAAGTTATTTTGTACTGCGATAAGTTACTTTCTTCATATAATTGTGTTTACTTCTGTCCACATCAAACAAAACTGAAATGTTTTATCATTTTCCTCCTACCTTTCTGCTCATCTCGTGCAAAAGGAAAAGAAAAGTGCATTATCTCGATTTATTAGTTCATTTCCAAAATGTGACGATGCGTATTAAAGATGTCTTGTATTACCGTGTTGAACTGGTCATACTCTTGAATTCTGTTGATTCCTGAGTTTGTAATTTGATGCTGCGCTTTCTCTCACTTGTTACATTTCTCGTTCAGCCTCTTTTTCTCTTCTGGGTCTTTAGCCCATTTTCCTTTCTCTTTCCCCCAGCCCGTTTGCCTCCCATACTTCACAAACTCTCTCCACTCTATGGCATCTCATATTTCCCACTGACAATCAACCCTACTTCCCAGCATTTTCATCCTAGCCAGTTTCCCCCTTGTGCTTCAGTGTCGTGGGCTGACATACTTCTTGCGGAAAGTTGTATTTTTTTTTCTTCTCCAGTTCCTCCCTAAGATTCCTGACTTCTCTGGAGGAGGAGTTACCAATGGCAACCAGAAGAAGGGATGGCTAAGATTTGATGCTGGAGTTTTTAGTTTTGATAATGAGTAAAGTCACTGACTTTGGTTATCTATGATGGTGCATAGTCCACCTCAAAGAGGACAATATTGTAAAGGATCACATGTTCTGCAATTTGTCATAGCAGTAGTAGCAACATGATTGGAACCTTTACAAATGCACAGTGTCTTTGACTCGCTATACAGTGAGACAGCGACACATGATCAGGTACCCCTTGAGCCTCTGTGATTCTTTGTTACACTCTTCACTCAAGCACCAATTCCAGGGATTTCCTCTGGAGTCAAGTGGCGAGCCTCTCAAACTGTTGTTTCATATGGCAGCCCAGGGGTTAACTAGCCATTATCGCCGAGGTATACAGTATCAACGTCCAGAGTGGACAATGATTAGATGTTTGTGGAGAAGCAAAACCGGCCGGGAACGCTCTCTTGGGCATCGCGTGTACGAGATGCGAATGTGGCAGCTGCCTCTCGTCAGAATTCAAAATTAAAGAGCTTTGTGAGATGGGACTTGCACGCAGTCCTTAAATTGACCTCAAGTTTCATATGTTGTCTTACAAAAGTAAGTCAGAATCCACAACAACTGCACCGCTTGCCCATCAATGATGTATTTTATGAAATGTGAAGCTGCAACTAATAGGATTATTGGGCATATGAGAATAGTCATATCAAGTCTCATATTCTCATATTTGTTCTGTGCGTTTAGTGTAAACATGGTCTTCAGTCATTTCTCTTTCTTTCTTTGTGGTATGATTTTGTTTTCATGTTTTTTACAAGAATCAAGATATCATATGTTTTTCCATATCTGATTCTTGGAATCAAAATGTGGTTTTCTGATATTATGCAATACACCGTACTAGATGATACTGGTCACTGATGAAGATATGTAAAACTGGTTTGTCTCTAAATAATTTGCTGTCTGCCAAAAATGTTCTTGGGTTGGAAAAGGGACATTTTTACCAGGACCTGTAGTATACCTTGTTGCACTTAATGTTTCAAGAAAATGAAAAAACAAAACAAAACACAAAAACAAAACAATGACAAAAACTTACACACAGCCTCTCTCCCCCCCCCCCCCCCCCCCACCAATATGTGTTCTTCCCGATCCAAAACCCACAGTCTGGACATTCAGTTGTCACATGTGTGTGAGACCTTTGTGTTTTGCCAATCTCCCCCTTCCCCTTTTACCTCTTCCTTCTGTCCCGTGCCACAATAGCCAAAGTCACACTGACAAAAGATCGCGAAGTTTAAGATCTCAATCTTTAAAATATCAAAATTTTGCCAGTGTGACCGCAAACTTTAAGAAAAATTCATGCTAAATTTTTTGTGAAACTTCCCACTCAAACTAGGGAAATTTCCCGGACCCCCGATAATAGCAACTGAAACTTCGCGAAGTTTGTCACGTGACCAGTCCACCATCTGTTTACAGGTGGTGCCTCCGAAGTGCATGGACATACTGCGATCGATGGATATGTGTGCCTTGTTATGTCACAATCACTTGCTGTCAGATGGCCTGCTCTTTCTTCTTTCAAGCGCAAGCGCACCGGTGACCCAAACTTTGAGAACTTAAAGATCGAGAAGTGTGGCTGCCAGTGTGAACAGATGAGCAAACTTCGAGAAGACTTCATGATCTTTTGCCAGTGTGACTGACTACTGCTAATGTGCTTTGTTAAAACCTTGGGTTGATCCTCAGCACATATGGGTAAATACCAGGTACTTTAGGATCTGTATCATTCAACCGCTTGCCAGAAGTGTGCCAAAAGACCACTTCATGCAGTGCATTTCCACTTTGCTCTTCACAAGAAAGATGAGAAAATGGAGAAAAATAATTGAAGTGGATCTTTTGCATGCATGGGTTGTGTGACTCTCTGAAGTGTGGAGTTTTTTATCTTTGCCAAGGATACAGCAATACAGCATGACAATAAACAACTTTGACTTTTGATGTCCCCACTGAGTTTTGAGCATGTAACCTTGTACATCTAGGCTTGTACAGACAACTATACCCCACACTGCAGCTCCATATGATTTGTTTGTTTTGTTTTGTTTTTTTCTTTGTGTGAGTGTGCATCTGTATGTTTTTGCTTTGTATCATGATCAGGCTGGCATAACAAATCCATAGAAAAGAAATACAAGTCAGCTGTGTTTTTCTCTTTCTCTGTGCTGTTTTCTGATGATCAGATACAGTATTTCCTTTTTCTTTTGTAAAATTTTGCTTAGTCCAGAAATATGCAGCTGTGCACAAAGTGGTCTCATTCAAAGTCTCAGGTATATTTGTTTTAATTTTTTCTTTTGATTATAGCAACAAAAACCTGTGTTTTAATTTTCAAATTTAAGTAACCCAACTGTCAGTGATATGTATGGTTTGGAGGGCAACACTTCCCTTTTGAGATAAAGTTTCATAAATCAGCCCCATTGCATCGGAAAAGATGTATATATTATCACGATCACTTTGTTTTACTTTGTTTTTGGATATTTCAGTCATTCCGGACCCGATTTCCGTCAAATATGCTTTGAGTTCCTCTTAAAATGGTATGCTCTGTACTGTATCATGGGTGTTTTCTTGGTATCTCGCGAAAAGTTCAAAGCCCAATTCTCATCTCCACCAATACTGTACTATCCCTTTAAGCTGTAATTGTATTAATGTTTGAGTTTGTTTGTATATTTGTTTTGGTGTAGTGGTTCATTTGTAGTATAAGTTATTTCATTGTTTTTACTTTACTTTGACGATCATGACATTTTTATCTGTACATAATGTGAGCAGGGCCCCTTGGTAGAACAGTTAACCAACTGAAAGGGCTGCCCTGCTAAAAGAATATTGAAATAAATAAATAAATAAATGTTGCACCCAGCCAATAACTCACATTTTGGGTGAATTTTCCCCGAGCCACAGATATCACCCAATACAGATTTTGTTGCACATTGCACTTTTCTAAACTTCCCATCCCAGAAATACGCACTGCACATTCACACTTATGTCCGCCAGTCATTTTTCTCACATTTCCCAGGTTTGTTGGTGATAGCAAGCAGACGCCTAGGGGGGCATTTCATGAAGGGTTTTGTCAGGTATTTTTTTCTGACAAACTGTTAAAAGCTCTTGGAATCCTTGCATTTGATTGGCTGAGAGGAAATTTAGCAGAAAAAATATAAGTGAAGACATGACCTGAAATGCCCATCTGATTCTCAGCTTTACGTTTGATTTAAATACTGGAGCAGGGTCACCTACAGGGAAGGAGAAGCAATTTGTGTCTGTACACTGTAAAACCAGAAAAATTTGTGGCGTGCAAACAGCCTTTTTTTGCAGCATGAAACTTTTGTGAATTGCTGCTGGCATTCAGTGCATTGTGTTAAGACAAGAACTTTCGTGAATCATGGCTCCTCACAAAGTATGTGACAGTTTCATGCATGCAAATCTCCTAGTTTGACATTAAATATGCTTACTCGTGCTCACCTGAAATTACATGTATATGTGTAGTTGCTTTCAATTTTTTTTTTAAACGAGGCAGTGCAAAAACGGTTAAATTCTTGTGTGTGGATGCACAAAAAAAAAAATCACAAACTACCGTGATCCGTATAGCGATGCAAAAATCAGTCGTCTCAATTCTTTTTTTTAAATCCTGCTGTGTGTGTGAAGGGCACACTCAGAAAAAATTCTTTATACTGCCAAACATTTTGTGTTTTGTTTTTTTTTTGCTCTGTGTGAACAGTTCCACAGAAAATCAATTTTTGCAATGGTATGAAAAAAAAAATGATGAATGTTTTTAATCCAAAAAAGAGGTTCCCCCAGTGGGAGTACAACGAATGGGATGGAATTGATTTGCTCTTACATTTTTTCCATATATATATATATATATATATATATATATATATATATATATATATATATTCTTCTTCTTCTTCTTCTTTTTCTAAGGTTCAAATCATGAAAGTTTGATAGATTGACTTCATATTGTATGCAAGCTTACTTCACTGCCTTTCTTGCAGTGAAAACCTCTCCCACTGTATGGTTTTTTTTTCCCACTCTGCTGCTTATAGTGACCTTTGTACTTTGGATCAGAGGATTGAATAGAAAAAGACCAAATCTCTTAAGCTTGTTTATATTTAATCCTAAGCTTCAATGTCAATAAGTGGATTTTATACTGTAAAATATGAAGAAAAAACATAACACTTTCTTCAGATTGAAATAAGAAAAACAACAATTGCAAGTTGAATCTCAGCCAACACTGTAATGATATACAGTAGCATGTATAGCTGTGTGGAATTTGCGAGGGTAATTTGTAATCATTTATTTGTCTAATCACAAGAAACAGGCATTGATCTTGATGAATGCAAGGATTACTTCTGATCTTGTATCATAAGGCCACAGAATATTTCAAGAACAGATACATAAATGACAAAAAATGGAAAAAAAATGTGCTTGCTGTTTGCTGAATCAATTTTCATTCATATATCTTGTGGTATTTTACGGTGAGTGATGATTCTTTTATCAGAATTTCTAGTTTGAAATATTGGGGTAAGATATGTAGATTTTTTTAAGTTTTTTTTTCACATAGCTTTTGTAAATCCATACTTAATCAGTCACACTTATATTGTTTTTATTTCATCCAATGGCGCAATGACAGGACCTGTGTAAGAAGTAAGCACCATAAAATTGATTTGTGCTTATGTATATTTGATTAGTTTGAAGCATTCACGCTTGTGCCTCGTGCATTTTAATATAGGTTTTGATTCTGTAAAATGCACAGGTAGCAGCTACTGATAGGTAGCTTGAGCAGGGAGAAAACCTTTCAGCAATTTCAATACTGAGAAATGAGGAAACTAGCAGAATTGTTTGAATTCAGTCAATGATCGATTGCTACATATGTATTGCAGTGGAGTGGAATTTGTTAAAGCAGCCACCTGCTGCAAATAGTAAATGGTATGCTAAAGCCTGGAGGGCCAACGACCACAGAAGAGTGACCAGCAGTTGGCGCATCGTGCCCCGAATTAAGCTCCCCTGAGACGCGGGGGGTCTCGGTTCATAGTCTAAGACAAACTGTTGTCCCGCGGCATCTCTGTGACTCCGTCATAATCCCCCCAGCGGCTCACGCTTTGTCCGTCGACGTGTGATGATGGAGTGCTCACGCCCATCTCCGACCCAAAAAACAGTTTTGCATCGTCAGTGATGTCTCCATGGCAACTGCACATGATCGTCTATTCTCCCCCACAGCAGTGCACTCTGTGCATGAAATCAGAGACTAGGTTCTGGGACATCTTTATGAGCAAGTAAAGAAACTAATACTCCCTCACCCACTTATCCCATCTCTTCCCTCAAGTGATTTATCATTCAAATTCTTCTTTTTGTTTATTTCAAATCTTTCACTTCAATGCAGTTTATATTTCCAGTATCACATAAATCTATTCAGATACATTACTTACAGGAAGTCATTGTAATACGAAATACAAGAACTTGCATTTCAAAAAAAAAAATTTAAGCAAGTGCATTTAACCTCTATTGAACTGTTGAACTGTGAGAAAAGAAAAGAAAGAATAATTGTTCGTGGTTATTATACACAGTTTAAATTAAGCTGCAGCCTGTAAAGAATGTTATGTCTGTTTAATAAGACACAAGAGTTGCCTTTTGTTAGGGAGCATTCACAGATGGGCAGCAGGTGGGAAACAGGTGTATTGCATTCCTTTAAAATCCACAGGTGCAAACTTTGTGAAATGTACATGGAGTTTGTTTGACATGGTGATGTCAGAAATCAATGGAAGAATCTACATTTGTATTGTGACCAATGTTACAATCTTTTAGTTTGTTGAACCTGTTCAAAATTGTTGCAAAAGCTGATAGATAATGTGGTTGAGTGTCTGAAAGTGATTTGAGTGGATCGGTGAACGAGTTTGGAGTGGGTAGGTGAACAGAAATTACTGAGTTGTTTGAATGTTGCAATAATGCAGTACAACCGAGAGTCTCTGTGGTCACTGGTGCTATGAAGCATATATTCTAGATTTTGTCTGTAATTTAATTCAAGTGTTTTCTGTATCCTTTTTTCATAATATATAAGATGTTATTAACAGTAACAAGGACTAGCTCAATATGACTTAAGTGTGGTTCCCCACAGTTGTTGAAATTCTGGAAGAGTCATAAAAAGTAAAAAAAAAATATCAGACCGTAAAAAGTCATAGAAAAATCATGATTTTTTTTTTTGCTGATTTCTGCCCCCCCCCCCTTACCATCTTTGTTTCCCACATTTTTTTTTTTCACTGGGATGGATCTTGATATTTTTAGTGATTAAATGTAAATTCTACACTTCTAAGTTTATGTGATGGGAAAATGATTGCAATTCTTGTGAATCTTACTATCAGGAAGTTAACT
Organism: Diadema antillarum; assembly: GCF_040938485.1. NCBI lineage: Eukaryota > Metazoa > Echinodermata > Echinoidea > Diadematoida > Diadematidae > Diadema > Diadema antillarum. The sequence continues at coordinate 2,079,291 of NW_027271899.1, forward strand.
TGAAAAACTCATGGAATTTATTTTGTTCAAAGTATTGGGAACACTGATTAAGGCTGCATACGCCACAACTGACAATATGAGCCAGGAGTTTGCACACATTCTGACGATGAAAGGTTGACTCGAAAGCAGCGCGCAACCTCTGAGAAAAAAGGTCATTGTGGTCGGGGAGCGATTGGCTAGACCTGACATCCTTCGGCCTTAATACACGGCAGTTGCGTGGACGGTATTGATGGCGGAGCTGAGTTGGTCGGATCAGATGTAATGTAGCAAAACGGAATGTCCAGTTACAATCGATACTGCCGCTGCCCGCAAAGCGCTATGACAAGAAGTCAATAGACACTGATTTCTCTCTATCTGCATATCCTTCAGTGTAAATCTGTGGGCACTGATGTTTTAGGTGGTTGTTTTTCTTCTCGCATGTATAATTTTATTCAGAGCTCCAGATAGGTCTCAAAGCTTTGCAGGCTGTAACATTTCCCCCATAACTTCTCAGCTGTGTGTATCGCAGCAACGTGTGGAATATCTGTCATGCAAAATCGTGCGTCGTAAGGATACCCGCAATAGTGGGAAAGATGCTAACTCTTCTTTGTCAATTATCATGCACAACTGACTTCTTTTCATAAAAGAGCCTTTGCTTAGTAAATGTGTGTCCAGTGTTAGGTTCCTGTGGATCGTGTCATGAAATGCAGTAAAAACCATGATAGTAGTTTATAGTTAAAAAACAAAATGTGAACTACTTTTCCTCTTTCCTGCTTCTCATACCCCAACTGTATTCAACTTTCTTTCACACACACACACACACACACACACACACACACACACACACACACACACACATACACACACACAAACAACTGAAGGATCAGAATGGCTTGGTTGCATCAATGAGGTCCTAAGATTCCCCAGAGGAATTCTTAAAACCTGAGAAGACTGGGTTTCTGAGACAAGTTCCATTTCTCCCAGGCATACACATGCATGCACACGCCCTTTACCTGGGAGAAAAAAAAATAAGAGCGAATGAAAATGTGTGGGGGGGGGGGGGGAGGTGGAGGAACTTTTTGCCTCAAGAAACACACCATTTTTCTCTGCATCACGCGAAATGTTTGTATGTTTAGACATGAAGGTCTTTTTAAGGCTGAGTTACAGAGCAAAACATTAACATCGGAATGATTCCCCCAGTGGGCCTATTTTGAAAGAACTTGAATGTGGGTCTCCGTTCCCGGGGTAAAAATTTTAAGTCCGTTGTTTTCCTCAAGGTTCGTTGGGGCAAGGGGTATAGGGACTGCAGCAACTGTGTCACGACTGGCATTCCTCCGCCGTTAATGATATCATCCCTGTTTTCTTTATCTAGACTGACAGAAAAGGGAACGAAGTGTTTCTTTGGAGTGAGGAAATGGTGTCATGTGTGTATACCCAAGGAGGTTCTAGAGAATGGAGTCACAACCATCTTATTTCCTTTGATAGATGTTCGAAGCCGCCGCTCAAAAATATTTGAAGCATGCGCCAAACAGGATCTGCCGCGCAGATACGAAGACAATTGAACCGTGTCTCATTGCATAATCACCAGCCACTTTCAAAGGAAGATATGTCTTTGTGATGGTAATTACTTTTCGCTATGTCCTTCTTATAAAAGGTAGGTGGTACAGACACGAGGATGCGCGAATAGAAATTGAGCAAAAAATGCTGAAATAAAGATGAAAATTACTCGACTGGGCATACCCAGGCACTAATCTGATATATCTATCAAATTGAATAAAGAACTATACTTGAAGATTATTTGCTGAAATTAAGCGGAAAAGTGATGAAACCAGCTTTCCAGGATGGTACTATCTTAAACATTTTCACATGATACAGCTCTGGACGGAATTGACTTTTGTTTTACATGCTTTATCATTAAATGAGCTTTATCATTAAATGAAATTTCATTTCATTTAATAAATAAATAAGCAAAATATGGCCAACATTATGATAACGTTCAAAATGAATCTTCAGATTGCTCAGCAAGACGGCGTCGTCGAACATCGATCATCAAAGGCACAAGTGCACCTGTGGAATTCTTTTGTACATTACTAGAAATCTGACAACTGTTTCAGCCAGTTGGAACTCCATGTATAAAACCTCCTTGGTATACCCCACAGTCCCCTAGGTGACATGATGTTGAATGATAGTAGGAACCCCTGTAGAGCTATTCAGGCATTCCTATCTGAAGGTTTCTTCTCCGTTTCATCATAGTTACAGTATTATCATCGGTAGTAGTATCACTAAAATTGCTTTATGTGTGAAGTAAAGTCCTAAACAGAGTTCATTCACATTTCTTTTCCAAGCTTTGATTCATCTTTTTCCCCACTTGTTTGTAAACATGTTTACCCATTTACTCAATTAAAACAGGTGTAGGCTGATAATGTATGTATTGATTTTTTGAGTAATGTAATGAAGTTATGCCATCAGTGTTGGTATGGACACCTGTGCTATGGTTCAAAGGTTACAATTAATTCAAAACACTGGTCAAAACAAGAACTTGACTTCATTTTGATGAAATTCTTCCATTGAGTTGTTTTCATTGCAAACTGATTGACAGATGGCCTACATCGACGTAAATAAGCTCTGAATTGATCGGTATCTTTAATAGTAGAAGCCATGTTAAGTCCATGTACTCAGGGACTTTGCCAAAATAGCCTCAGAGCAGAAGAGTTGTAGTCACCTCATAATGGTGGGATACTTTCACAACACCTTGCCTTCTATACTCATATTTTTACAAGAACTTTTAGCTTGCTTTCTCCCTTTTATCATTTTCCAATGTTTATAAGTTATCTAGACACTGTGTATGTATATGTGTATTATGTCCCCATTTTGCCATTTCCATGGTTTGAGTACCTTCTATCTGTGCTCACTAAATATTTTTCTTCCACTATTCATGCAGCATTTCTTTTGACTGAACTTACCAGAAATAAAGTGCTCTTTCTTAATAATTGTACCAATGAGAAAAGAATGAACTTAAACTGCCACAGCATGTTCGAAACTTGAGAATAATTAATTGCTAACACTCAGATGAACAAATGAGACTTAATCCCTCCCCTGGCGCTTACAGGTATAAATTTATATACGATGGTACGTTGCAGCTGCTCTGTTTGCACATTACGTTTTCCGTCAAACAGCACCCCCTTGAGATTCTTGTTTGGCATATGCCACAGATTTTGGTTTTTTTTTTCTTTTTTGTGACTCTAATGAAGGCAACTTGTAGAGATGATGATGTTTGTGTCAGATATTCAGGGCTGCAGGTACAGCATATATGTGAAATATAAAGGACTGTGAACAGAATGTACTGCATTGCTTTGCCAACTGTGCAGTAATCTGGCCTTGTTTGTTGATTGGTCTCTTTTGGGTCGAGGCACAGTTTCTCTGGGCAACCAGATTGGAATCGAAATCAATAATGAAATGGTTATACAGTGTTTACTTGAAAACACACACCATAAACGGTGTATTGTTCAACTTAAGCAGATTCCAGTCAGACACAGAAGCTTTTGATCCTCTTCCTGTTTGTCCTACTTTTGATACATATTCAAGTAAACCATTTGATTGTTGTACAATTATGCAGTTGTTCTTGTGCCTGCATGATTTCTACTGCATGCATAAAAAGTGTGATTGTTTTTTTTTAATGCTTACACCACATGTCTTATTCATGCAGGTTAACAATGATAGATATTGTAATGTTGATGATCTAGAAGTTTCACATGTATTGTTTCAAAACATTTGTGATAGGTTTAGGGCTGACATCTTTGCATGAACCCATCCATTCTTATGGCACGTGATATGAAAATCCATCTTCAATTCATTCTTTCTAGTGCTAGGATTGTGCTCACAAATTTATCAGTGCCTATGCATAAAGCCCTGTCTACCACCCTATTTTTTCCCCCTGGAAGGATGGGGGGGGGGGGTCGAGGACAGCAGTTTGTACATAAATGATAACCCCATTTTACAAAATATAGCATACAAGATTTATTTGTTTTATCAGGGTTTTGTTTCTCCTTTCCAAGCAGGGGTTCTGCCATTGCAAATTGATTCACTACAGAATATCACTGGAAGAATGCACTCACCAAAATATCAATGATGGATTGATGCCAAGGACCATCTTTAGGTCACTGCATCCTGTTCTTCTAAACCAAACCTCTCCCTCTCTCCCTCTTCTCTCTCACGCTGTCTCTCATGTATTCCTTTTGTTTGTCTTCTTTTGTTTTCGTGGTTATATAATGCAGCCCGTATAATCTCATTCTTTCGACATCAATACTCATCCCGCTCTCCTCCGCCCAGCCAGAGTTTAAAAATTGATCTGTGGTAGTATTCTCATGAAACAGAGCAGATTGTTTTGATGACATAATGACACAATATGATGAGCAATATTCCAGGGTTACAAACAAATCATGGGTATGCACGTTTTTTGTCCTCTTTTTTTTTTCAATTAATCTTGACAGGAAGGCCACTTTTGTGGGAAAAAGTCCTGTATTTCATTTTCTTCCTTTTTTGTCATTGCTGAAGTATACAAGTCACAAGTAGATGGCAATTTAACATGCAGCGAATAGAGAAGTCAATATTTTTGTTCCTTTTACACTCAACTGGCTTGCCTGTATATGCCAACAATTCTTAGTCTCATCATAAAATTATTGATTTCAGAACAGCATCTCGTTTAACAGATACCGATGATTGTGGCAAATAAGGAGTTATTATGCCTATTGTTTCATAACTTCATTCCATAAGGTAGATTTCGTTTGTTAGTGAAAATAGAGTAAAAAAAAAAGAGTTCACATTCAGCACTTTTCTAGATTGAACGGGTATTATTTTATTATTATAGTTATGATTATGATTTTTTATTTTCTTATTTGTTTATTATTATTGTTAATATTATCCATATTATTGTTATTATTATTATTATTCTTGTCATTATTATTATCATTTCTGACAGATCATTTTGTAAGACAAATACGATGGGGTTTCAGTTAGTAAAATGTGCACTTTCATGAAACATTTTTTGTGCAAAGAAAAGCCAAAAACAAACAAAAAAAAAGAACAGTAACCTGTAAACTATGTCTTCAGGTGCCACAAATGGGCTCCTTCAAAAGAGAAAACACCTTCACCCCTCAGCATTTAGAGTGGAAGTGACAGCCTTTACCGGCCGGCCGGTGTAGCATTACATGCTACACTCACCCTGACACCATTAGCTCGTCATTCATTCATTCGGTGGCATCGAGCCAGCATTGTATCCCTCCCCCCCCCCCCCTCCATCCCCCCCCCCCATCCCCCACCCCCACCATCAGGACACTTGAAATACACCTGAGGCTTATATTACCAACTGCAAATCATTTAGTAGGTAAAGTGATGCCTAGTCTTCAATAAATTATTGGGTGTCACCGGCAGTGGTTAACCCATTCCCTACCAGGTTTTGCATTTCACACAGACTTTGTACACAGACCACCTGGGTGTCATGGTCAAAGTGTTAATAACCAAATTTGAAAGGTACAAGTACCGATCATGGGAATCCTATCTTCTGTTTTTATAATTTATTCACTTGTGTTATTTGTGTGTATTTGGGTTTTTGTGTTTCTCAACAGTTCATACATATCTCTATGTAATAATTCACACACTTTGATTTTAAATATGGGTAATTGCAGAAAATGAGAATGTACTTTCCTCAGTTTTTATTTGTGTATGTGTTATTCTGTTAGTATTTAAAGTGAAATCAAACCACTTGAACTAATCCATTGGTTGAGCAAATATTAATCAGTCAGTTTTGCTTTCTCTTGAAAAGTTGATTACAGCTTTATTTTTAAACTTACATAGTATTCCTATGTTTTAATAAATTATTCATCGTTAGTTTTCTATTCCCTATGGTGCAGTAAACCTATGTTTAGCTGGGCTTTCTTTACACAAGGAATGCATTGAATGTTTGATCTACACAGTAACAGAATTGGAAAAAAAAATGTTAAAATGAAGCTTGTCTCCCATGGGAAGATTACTGGTCACTTGGCCATGACATGACATCATCCTACAAAAAATCACAAACTCTCATACAGCCCTCTCCTCTCATTCTAACATGATCACAGATCAAGAGAGAGAGAAAGAAAGTGTGATAAGTTAGAAAAGACAAGGGTAACAGTTGTGTCCAAAAACCCAGAACATCAACAACAACAAAATCATTGCCATAATCATAACCAGGGGGCACGAAGGCAGCGCGAGATTTGCGAGATTCGTTGTGTTTTGCCGAGAGAGCAGGAGGGAAAGAGAGAGAAAAGAAAAGAAAAAAATAAAGCTTGTACGGGGCTTGACCCACTTCCAAGCCGGGGATGATGCAGCTAAAGTGTTCTTCCCCCAAGCCATTCGTGATCACCTATGCTGTGCCGGGACAGCATCCCCAAGCTGGAGGAACATTCAGACGGACCGCATTCCCTCATCCACCCAATTAAGCAGTGAGCGCTCCTCATGGAAATGAACATGACGAGAGAGAGAGAGCGAGGAAGAGAGTAGCAGGCAAGAAAGTTAAAGTGGCCGACATATCTGCTCCCGTGTTTTGCTCATCATCAGCTGTGGCATTTCCAGGTTGTACCTATTCACTATCAATAATGTGCTTGTGAATGAGAGGAAATGAGAAAAAAAAATCAAGAAATGTGTGATTGCTGTTTTCATAGATACATGTATCTGCCAGGCAACATGGTAATGTGCAGCAGGTGCTCATGTAATTTTTAATTCTCATCATTAATGATCTGCCCAGGTGAAGGTATTTTACTAGGCATATGATATTATCATCAGTAATGGGGGAGGGGGGGGGGAGGGGATGGAACTCATTCATGCCTTGGGGAATGAAATGTGTACAATAATAGGTACATACAGCGTTTAACCAAGTGAAAGTGTAATCTATAAATGAATGATTGATGACAAAGTGATAAGTACAATCACTTGCTGGTATTTGCTCAAGGTAACCTGTTCATTATTAGCAATTGCCCACCACAGCTATTACCCAATCTTTGCCAGATACCCATGTTACTCCTCAGTTACAAGGGACTTGTTGGATAGGAACACTTTATCCGAGGATGTTAATAGCACTGGGCAGGATTTGAACTCGGGGTCCTTCCCTTTAGGACCCCATTTTCTGTACCACAGCACTCTCACAGCTCATGATGTCCCGTGGCGATGGCATACATGGTCACATCTGCTTTCTATCAAATTGTTCCACTGACCTTGGTCATTGCATTTTAAAATCTTTACTTGAAATGTTGAACAGGTAGCATAATGATAATGGCATGAGCAAAGATCATTAATACCTCAAACATGAAGAACCTTGCCATTAGTGATGATGGTGGTAATGGTAATTATAATGAATCATTAACCATCGTAATTATAGTAATAGACGATCATAATCTTTATTGTTTAATGTAAACTCCATACCCATAGCAGCCTTACTGTATATGTACTGTCTACTCGTGCAGGAAATGGAGGTGGTGGAATGAATTTAAAATGTGCTATTAATATATCTCTTGTGATTTGATGAACCGATGAAAAATCTGCTCTTTTGCTACCACGTTCAAAGTTGGACTTTAGCAGTAAATATCTGCCATGTCAGGTGCTCATCAAAGTAATCTAAAATAAGCGTACTTTTCGGCGTGTAAATCAAGAGGTAGCATGTAGGAGTCATGGATACTTCAGTATATTTGACTCCTCTTAATCCTAACCCTTTGTCCCCTGAGATGTTATAATTCCCAGGGGGTTGATACATGCCACACATATTTCTGACAGCCGTGGGTTTAGTTGCTTGTTTCTGAAACTTTGTTCGCTGTTTGCCAGAATATGTAATCCATTGCCACAAAAGGCCCAAGAAAATTGCTCAACATTGATTTCCTAATTTAGAAACCCTCAACAGCAACGGCAAGAAAGCCGGCAGCCGAATGAGCACAGTTTTCAGGTAAACAGAGTTGACCAAAATAGTAAGTGAAATGAATGTCTGCTGTGTTTGCTGCAAAGACGTTATTGTGTACAAAGAGGTCTAGACAGGTCAATATGTCAGTAGAGTCTGTCCTGTCGTGTAGGACCCTAGATCTGATGATGCTCTCGGCCAGTTGCGTGGGGGGTTCGCGTTGGCCTTGCCCAGGTTATAAGGCTAGTTTTCTCTATAATCTTGTGGTGACTTCGGGGGCTTGATGTCATTGATTACTGCCTGCTACATATATGTCATGTCTTACTTTATGTGTATGTCTTGTCTTACTTCATGTGTTATGTCACCTTTGTATTTCAGTGTCTTGCTAGTAATATGTTTTTGTTTTGATCAAATAAGACGTACCACCAACACAGTTGGCATTTTGACCTTTTGGCAAATATGCAAGAGAATTTGCAGTTAAACACAATAAGTCAAATCGATACACTGTTTTCACATGTTCCAAGAAAACTTTAAAGTTATGATTTCTGTTTTCACATGTTCCAAGAAGACATAAAGATATGATTTCTTAAATTGTTCACAGACTTTGAAATTTCAACAAGGTAGCTAAGGTATATTACAGTATTTGAGTTCTGATCAAATTTAAGATTGTTGGTTTTTTTTTTCAAAATCATGTTCTTATGCTGTTCCTTTGGTTTCAATGTCCTCTATTGTGTCAGGGCAACGTGATCACAGCTCACACTGGTGTTTTTATTCTCAAAAATTATGGTCGTACTTTTCACTTTTCACATTAAGTATGCTTTAATCTTTTATGTGATAGAGTATGTGACGAGAATGGCAGCTCTTTGCGAGTCTTCCGGGTTTGATGACCTTTGTATAATTCAGGATTTATAGATGTTTTATAAGTCGGAAGTCTGTGTGAGCCTCTATGGGGTTTTCAGTGCCGGCATTCACTGCATTTGTGTTTGGTAGTATTGCATACAGATATTACATTCCACTTCGTCCTTGTGCTATATTTTCAAAAGACCATGAATCATAAACGAATGTTCTTCCCTTTTCCGCTTTTTTACCGAAGGGTAGCGCTCCCCAATGTCTACTTCGGCAGTAGATGATAAAAGCGTATGCGTGACCCCTCACACTTACAAGCACAACCTAGACAACAGTCACAGATTAATTAAGCCAAAATGCACAATTATTCAGATTTTCAGAGCTCTGTTGGAAATGTAAAGAAATCAGCAGCTGTTCTGACAGTATCAATAGTCTGATAGCTCAGCTTCTGTAATTCCTAGTCTACAGATTGTATAGCTCTGGAAGTTTTTGGTATGGAGAGATAGAAACATACCAAAATCAGGAAATTATTGTCAAATGATTTTTTGACAATAATTACTAATTTGACAATAAGGACAAATGTCGTAATAGGGATACTATATATTGTCATGTCAACTGCTGTGCTCATTGCATATCAGTAGCCAACCTTCTGACTAAACAAACTTACAGATTGGGCAGTCTGCTGTAGTTTGGGCTTTGACAAAATTGAAAGACCTCAGTCTCTCTGTACACCCCCCCCCCCCCATGAAATTTTGTTTAAGTTTGTCTTAATTTGATTGGTATTGAAGTGGTTTTCTGCAACAAAAAAGATGAAAGCAACTATGTACATCAAAAGCAAAAGTGTTGTGCAAAGAAAACCTAGTGGAAGGTAGCATTAGTTGTTTTACTTGTATGTATGACTTTTCCTTTTTTGTGCTTTACCATTGATGTGCGCTTTAGAGTGAAAAGTCCTTAAGTTTGTGTATCCTTTCAAAAGTGTAGTGATTACCACACCATAGAGAGATAAACTGAGATTCATCTTCCATGCCTCCTCCCCCCCCCCCCCAACCCAGCCCACCAATATATTTGCATGGATGAAGAGAGGGGAAGGAGGAGAGATAGAACGCATGCAAATGCTTGTCTTGATTACTTGGGAATCAAGTGGTCGGAGAGCGCGCAGCGCCAACATCCCAGGGCGAAACTCATTTGCCGCTGTTTGCGTTGGGATGTCGAGAGATCCTTGAGCCCCCGTCGTCCACGTGAGGGACAACAAGGCTGGAGGAGGAAAGCATTCGGGACCGAGGAGGTGGCCAAATACTTGAATGGGAAATTGTTTCACAGCTTTGTGTGTTTTAAACAACCATCGATGAAAAGGAGGCACAAAGTGGAAAGGGGTGGGGATGGGGGAGGGGGTGGTGACAGACAGGAAGTAAGAAGACAACTGAAATTTGTTGAGTTATAGAATTGAAAAGGGTGGGGAAATTTTGGATGCACATGACCAAAACTTGGAGGGGCTCTTCTTCCTGAACCCTCTTGCCCCCATTTCCCCTAATTTCATAGATGACTTGTGCTAGGAATCGGTGTAGTAGGTGTGTCAAGAGCTTTACATTACTCTCCTCCAAAGTTTTTTGAAGATTAGAATGGAGAAACTCTTCTTCCTATGAGTAGGTAAATAGCTCTACTGTTCTGTTAGAAATTTCAATGTCATGTATTTGAGAAATTGGTTTGATTCTATTTTTTTAGCAGATTGTTTAAATTTAGTTACACATTCCTTTGGTGACTAGCAAATTCAACAGTTTGCTTTCCATGTTTCCAAAAAATTGCTAAACTACACATTTTTAAAAAAAAAGTTAAAATGAAAGTTTCAATACTGTAAAACCAGATATATTCAGTACACGAATTGTACGCCACAAAATCTAATAACAACAACAACATGTAAAACCAGAAATTTTTGCAAATTTTACGAAATTAAAACGTATGTGAAAGTTCTTGTACACACTGTATCGAATGCCAGTGGCAATTAGCAAAAATTTCATGCTGCGAAAAAGGCCGTCGGCTCCTATCCATTTCATGCTGTGAATATATCCTGCTTTACAATATGTTGGTTCAAATGGCATGTCAACCATTTGATTGTCAATGTTGAAGTCTTATTCTAGCTATCACACCAGTGAAAAAGGAAAATGTGTGGAGATATCCCTTTTCTTGAGCCGAACTTCTGCAACAGTTTTATAACCCAGTGGTTCTCCATACATGACATGTGTTCTTCACTGGCCTCAATGCTTTATATGCAGAAGACTCAAGGTGTATACATGAACATTTATGATGCTAGCCTCTCTCTCTCTTTAACCATACCCTGCAATAACGGTGGATTTGCCGCAGAGAAAATTTTATGATGCATAATACCCGTTAGGCAATCTGCTAAAATCCACTTGGAATACTCGTGCATTTCAATGCCTTTGAGGGATGTGACTCACAACTGGACATAATCAATGATTGCTTTCCATTCATTCCTGTCATGTACCTTGTATACTCTCATGTTAACACACGCATGCTAAAAACAGAACTGGGTATCAATTTCTGTCACTTTGAAAAAAGGAATGTATGACTGTTCAGTATCAGTATTTTGGGAAGTTCAGTATATGTATTGCAAAAAACAGAGGTCAAGGTTGAATTCTGCAATTAGAAATGTTCTGTAACAACTCAGGAACAATGTCTAGATTTGTTTTATTTCATATGGCCTTTACTACTTGTTTTAATGATATTTATTTTGACCCGTTGAAGACAAGTCCCGAGAATACTCGGGCAGGTGTCCATGGGAAATGCATGTTGTAACAAAATCAGTCCGTCTTCAACGGGTTAAATGTGACGGGTAGAAGCCGTGGTCACAGTGGCAAAAGATCACAATCTTCAAAATCTCAAAGTTTTGACAGCGTGACTTCTCGAAAAACTTCCTGTGAAACTTTCCACTCAAACTAGTGATATTCGAGTGCTCGCAACTGAAACTTTGCAAAAGTTTGTCACGTGACCAGTCCCCCACCTTTTTGCAGCATCGATCGATGATATTTGGGTGGTGTCTCAATGTGAAGCCCCTGTGTTCATCGTTAAATCACAATCACTATCCATCAGACAGCGCGCTCTTTCTTCTTCCTCACGCACGCGCACTAGTGACCCAAACTTCTTGGTTCAAAAATCAAGAAGTTTGGCTGTCAGTCTGAATGGATGACCAAAGATCTCAAAGACTTTGCGATCTTAAACTTCTTGATCTTTTGCCAGTGTGACTGTGGCTATTGTCAACAAAGAATGTCTGGTAAACTGTGTTGAAAGCTATGATATGAAGGTTAAGATTTGATATCAAATGTCTGATATCATTTCTGTCAGTTCTCATTGAATATTTGATCAGGAGAAATATGTGATTATTTCTGAGGGAGGACTTCGCTAATAAGATCAAAACCTGCCATCAGTTCATGTTTTCTTTATACGGAAGTTCAGACACTGGGTTATAAAACAAAAAGAAAAAAAACAAAGAACTGTGGAAGATTTTTTTTTTTCCATTTTCACATTTTGGGTTGCATATATACTGGAATTGGGTTTATTTGGATCAAGTCGAAACAAAATGTGATGTACAGCAGTAACCAGGCTATCCATATTAATCTGTCAAAGATTTAGAGCCTCCCAGCTATTCAGCCAGCCCCATATTGATTGAGTTGATCTCTCGAATCATCCAGATACATGTACGTCTCAGCTCAATGGACTGGGGAAACATCTGCTTTGGTCTTCCCATTGGTGCTTGAATGGGTTTTATGGTGCCATACTGCACTGCACACCATGGACCAATGATATAATTGGTATTAGCTGTACAGTCATCTGTAGGTAATCCATAGGACTGAGCCAACCCTTTGGTAATATTGGATGCCAACTTAAACCTGTTCAGGACGGACTGATTTTGCTATAACACGCATTTCTCATAGACACCTGCCCAAGTACTCTTGGGACTCGTCCTCAAGGGGTTAATTACCCATTTCACATTTCATTCCCCATATAATTGACTCAGAATACATGTATATGGATAGACCCTCAACTTCACAGTCTTGTCTTCTTAAAAGTAGTAACTATTTTTTGCTCCATTTGTCAAGGGTATCCACTTTTGATGAGTTAGGCAAGCTGAATATTTCCTTTTTTTCAGAATCCGACTTTAACTCAGAACTCAAAACTTGCGGTGCAAGGTGACATTTGTGATTGACATTGGCACTCCTAATCTACCTGCAGAATGGACCATCGGGCAATCTGAACTACCGTCTCAAGACCCATTACATCACGGGGGACAGACCTAATGACCCTTCCCTGGACGGTATTTCTCTCTCATTTACGAAGGCAGCTCCCTTTTTTGATACCCAAAATAAATAGCCATGGTTCAAGCTCAGGAGAGTAGTAGGCCTAATGTGCAATTAAAGATCTCCTAAATGTCCAAGGCTGTGGGGCCCAGGCAAAAAGGGCGCTGCCCCCCTACTGCCAGCCAGAGACCGAGTACCCAGTTGTATGCTCATCACTCTTCTAATCTTCGCTGAGCAGACATTTGCTCAAATGATGACAGTTCGCATTTGTGCAACTGCCGAGCACCCTCTCCTTCACGATTTGTTGTTTTCTCTGTTTCTGTTTGTTTCATGACCCATCTTCACTTTTGGAACGACCTTTTTGCTCCACATTCAAATGTCAATGTTAAGCACAGCCTTATAGGGCAGAAGTCATGTAAGATATTAACCCCCCTCCCCCTCCCCCAAAAATGCACAAAGAGAAAAAAAAAACCTAAACATTTCTAAGGAAAGTGTTTGAAATTATTCAGTGTGATAGGGGCTCTATCTATGAAGCATGAAGAATGTCTGTGGGTGAGCTTCCCCAACTCACACCCTTACCCCCCCCCCCCATATCGCTCTTCTTTGGGCAAAGAAAGCATCGCTATATCCCTTTCATATATAATTTTGTCAGTGCAACATCTAGTCAAATAAGTGAAATTGTAGCAGTCCTTGACATGTTGTGCTTCCATAAATGATGAATATATGCAACCGATGAAGTGCCCGCTTAGGAAGGGTATCGAGAAAAAAGCTGGCATCAAGTAGCATAATCAGCAAAATCAGAAGAGTTAGAAGGGAAACCTTTGTGTTTCTGAAACTCTGTCAAGGAGTATCTCTGGAAGGATACGTATTGAGGGAGCTGTCTTTCCCAGGGCAGTATGATGCCTGGTTATGAAAGATGTTGAAGGAGCATTTAAGAACTGTGGGAGGACATTCTGCCAGCTAAATGGATTATACCCTCCCTTTCCTGCCACCCCCTTGAAGGAGTATCGCTGTGATTTATGCCAGCTGTGACTCCTCCACTCTCAAGCGGTTATAAAGACTGTTGCCAGGAAGTTGTCGAGTGGTTGGGTGACGGAGATGCCATGCCGTGCCATATTCTGCCCGTTTGCCCCCTTCCCCCTTCCCTAGCAACCCCTCCACCAAGATTTGACTGTATCCCTGTGTGTGTGATGGATGGGTTTGGATACAGCAATCCATTTCTGGCATTTGTCATTTCCAATGATGGGCTCCAATTGATAAATCGTCTCCCTCAGAGAGTGCGGGCTCAAAAAAAAAAAAAAATGATAGCGATGCAGAACAAAAGATGTGCAAGAATCTCTTCAAACATTCTTGTGTAGCTTTTATTTCTTTGTGTTCAAATTGGCCCCCCCCCCCAAGAAAAGTCTTCGCACATGATATTGATGGCAGTCTCAAAAGCCTAAACTTCACTTCTCTAATCTAAAGGAAAGAAAAAAAAAATCTTATCATTTAAGTTAAAAACTGATTTATGGGCTCATTTCTGTGCTTTTCATGAGGTGGTAAGCTGTGATGCATTTTATGGCATAGCTATCCCAGCAACTGATACGCAAGCCCGGATTTGATGACGTCCTTATATTGAGTATGTTTTCAGCTCTAATCAAAGTGTCCAGGAGGTATAGAGAGAGAGAGAAAGAGAGGAGGAGAGAGAGGGAGAGAGAGAGAGAAGGAGAGGGAGAGAGGAGGAATTATTGGATGTTGCATCCAACCTGACATTTTGCTGTGATAAGTATTCGGGTAGAGACCAGAACAAGGTTACATGTCGTTACTCAGGTAGTGCTGATAGAATGGAAAACAAACATTCTTTCATAAGAATATTGATGACTAAATCAATATGCATTGATGAAATTACAGGAGAAGCACAAACTTCGGCCTGCTTCTGGCAAATAAAGCCAAGCGCGTATCATTTCCACAGTCTCGTCATTCCGCCACACTCAAGTCGACAATAATGCTGAAATATCTAATCCAGTTATTTATTTCTCTCCCATGTGGCTTGAGTGCAACTCCGCAGTTCTCGTTTTAATTCTCGCCAAACCCGGCATGATGCCATGATTTTGTTACATGCTAGTTTGCACTTTACGTATATATGCCTATTCTCTCCATTTCAGCTTTAATCACGGCCGAACATTTCTTCTTCTTTTTTTTCCCTTGGAATGGCATTTTCTGGCCAGTTTGTTTTACTCGGGTAACGGGGGAGAAAAGGAAGAAATCGAAGCTCAATAAACAGGAGGGACTGGGACATCCAAAATGCTTTTATTTGCCATCAAATCACACATCAAACAGTGAGCTTGCCTGCCTGTTTTGCCCCTCCTAAAGCCAAAACATCCCCAGAAATATAATCTCCAACCTTTGTTTGTGGCCCAGCGCCAGACAAATATCACAGAACACTTTATTGATTCACCCAGATCAAAACTCTCCCCCGTCTGATTGTGTGACATTTCTCCAAACACATAACCTTCTCTTACACCCTCTTTCATTCTCTCTCTTTCTCTCTTTCTCTCATAATACACACTTGCATGCACACACACACACACACACACACACACACACACACTCTTTGCGCTTTCACTTTCTTCATAAAATACTGGCAAGAAACTGTGTTGTCCTCCTATTGGTGGAGCAGAGAGGGTGGAAAAGGATGTAGATCTGTGCTGAGGAACTGTATTGATTTCTGACTCTCCCCCCCCCCCCCCCCATTGAATTTTTGTAAGGGCATGTGTACTCAGGTAAATGTGGAGAGTTCATAGATGAAGTTATTGCAATATTTGGATCTACTGACATGCTAATCGTAGATCATCTTTGCAAACTCTGGTAGTTTTTTTTATGTTTTTGTATATTCAAAAGAAAAAAAAGTTGAAAAGAAGTGGATATATCAAGGATGCTAGGAAAATAGACCATTCATATAATACTGTATGTTTATGTGTGTATATGTACATTGTATATGTATATGATATACAGAATATATATATATATATATATATGTATGTATGTATATATATATATATATACATACATACAGGGGACTCCCTTTATAATGAAGTCCTGGGCACCGCCAGTGTTCTTTTGTTATACTGAAATTTTGTTACAACCGAACAAATAAACAATAAAGAAAAAAAGAGCAGATAATTTTGCAGCCAGAATTTTTACTTTGTTGTAAACGGAATTTTGTTTTAACCGTGTTCCTTATAACGGGAGTGCACTGTATGTGTGTGTATGTGTGTTTATATATGTATGTATGCATATATGTATGTATATATGAATATCTACATCAGTACATCTGACCACCTATCTGTTATAGTATGCTATTATCCCGATAATTGCCCTAACATCGAACAAAGAAACTTTTACACAGTAAGCCTACCTTACACCGCCCGTGTCCCCCAGGCCGCACGCACGTCCGCCCGTACGCACGTAACCAGTCACCCGCCATGACTCTTCCTCTTCCCTGTTCGCCCACCATCGCGTTTAGACGTGTTTTCGATCTCTCGTGATAACCCGACTGCATCAGCGGGATCCCCCAGCAATCAGGCAATATCTTTCCTTATTTTTGCTCCTTGATTGTTGTATCACTTTTGTAGATCGTTTTTGTCATCATTTGTTACCGAGAAAGGGGTGAAATCGTGAATTTTATTTCGATCCAAACCTCCGCGGTTTTGTTTCGCGCTGCCCCATACGTTTGTATGGTGTGTGCACCGTGCCTCGCTTCTCGCCACGCACTGGCGGGTTTTTTCCCCCTTTCTCGTCTTAGCCTACCTCGGTTCGGCTTTTTGTCGTTCCTTTTATGTTTGTTCCACCTCCCGTTCATGCTTTTATACCTTCTCGGGAGTTTTTTGGTGTTTTTTGACCTTTTTGAAGGTGTTAGAAACATCGAGGTTTCTTCGTAGGCTCTACGCCGTGAGTTAGTATCTCGTTACCGTAGTTAGCCTATGGCTGGCCGTGGGTGGCCGTCTTCGCCATGCTTGGGCTATGGCACGCCATTAGCGTCATTATTACCGATCGTTGACCTATGGCAAGCCCTTTGGCCATATTTACTCAACTTGTAGTCATATGGCACGCCATTAGGGTCCTTATTATGGTTTGTTGACCTTATGGCTAGCCCTTTGGGACTTAATTGCACCTTGTCTTTGGGTTTTCGTCCCCAGACTCGGTTCCGTGCATGTTTCATGTGTGTCGTGCCCCCCTTAGGCCTTTATTGAGGTGGCCCACGCCTATGGCGCGCCTCTGGGGCTTCTTTTATTTTTCGATTGGGTGTTTTTCTCACCCTTTTCGCACATGTTTCATGTTTGTTTACTGTCTCTTGGGTATTTTATGCTGAGCCTTCAACGATAATTTTGTCGGCCCAGCTCGGCCCAATTCCCGCCCCTTGTCTTGTACGCTTTTAAGCCTACTTTGACTTGGTTTTTGAGTCCCTTGTTTTAACATACACTTTCTTGTAAAGATACTTGTATGTTTATTCATGTCACATTTTCTTTATGTTGTTGCTAACTGAGTCCTCTTCTCTTTTATACAGGATGACTCTTAGATGCACTGCTTGTCGCCGGGCCATTCCAGATTGGGACGCACATCCAGTTTGCGCTTTGCATCGCACGTGCACCCGATCTAGTCCCTGTCCCACGTGCTCCACTTGGTCAGACCCCTTGTGGGCCACGTTGGAGGCTTGGCTATCCTCCCACCCCCCCATACTTAGGGCTCCGGCCCTGGTTCCGTCCGGGGCCGCACGGCCGACGGACTCAGAGCTTTCTGCTCGGAACCCCCTCACGGAGGGAGTCTCTTTGCCGGTCCCTGAACCGGAGGGGCTCGGATCCGGCTCCGCCGATCCGCCCCTTGAGATTCTCGCTTCTGAGGGAAGTGATTCGGGGGAGGAGGGTGGTCGTCCTTGGCGACCTGACCGGAGTTTGGCTGGCCTCTCGTCCCCCGGCCCTAGCCGGCCCATGGTGACAGAGAGCGGTGGGGTGCCGCCACGAGCGCCTTCGCTCATGCGAGCCGCCCCCACCCCGCCTGCTCGCAGCCCTGCGGCTGCAGCGGCGTCCAGCCTCGGCCCCGCCCGTTCCCCACCACCCGGCTCTCCCAGGCCGGCGGCGGCGGGGTTCGGGAGCGGTGGTGCGCCAGCTGCGGGTCCGCCCCGGCTGCCCACCACGCGGGCCCCCTCCTCCCTCCGACTCGGCCAGCACCCCAGGGTGCATGGCCCTAGGTTGGTAACTGCCCGCGCTCCTAGCAAGCCGGCACCTACCACCACTGGGACCCTCCCCGGCCCGTCCGCTCGGGCGGCGCCGGTTGAGCCTCCCGCTCGGGACTGGCAGCTTTCGGCGGCGTCCTCGACCGGCACCCCACCGGCCGGACAGCCCTTAAGCTCGTCCCTTGGGACTCTGAAGAGGAAGAAGAAGGCTAAGAAAAGGCCTTCCACGGCCCCTTCTGCCTCTCCCTCTTCCAAGAAGTCCAAAACCTCGGGCATAAAGAAGAAGAAGGCTCCTAAGGCTCAGCCTAGTGAAGCTGAACTCTTTGAGGTGTTCAGCCGCTTCGCAGAGAGCCGAGGCTGGTCGCTCCCTGGCCTTCCGGCCGAATCGACCGCTGCTTCTTCAGTGCCCATGGCCCCACTGCCGCCACGCGGGGAGCTCATAGCCGGCACGAGCCGTGCTCCCGCGGCACTAGGGGCTCCGCCCGGGGAGGAAACTTTCCCCTCTCAGGCAGAGAGCCTTCGACTGCATCGCCCGGCCCCGGCCGCTGTCAGTCGGGCTGCGGTAGCTACCTCTACTGGTGGTCTGCTCTTACCGCCCCCTATCCCACGCCCTGCCTCGGGCCTGACGGCCCGTTCCTTGTTGGACGATAGCGCACTGCCAGCGGAGACTTTCTCCCCAGCACTAGCGCCTCCCCCTTTCCCACCCCTCTCTGATCAACTCGGGGTACCTGCCTCAGAGTCTGACCCCTCTTCAGAGTGGGAGTCTATGTCCACCTCATCGGCGGCGCCCTCCCTGATTGGGACCGAGGCCCCGCCTGGTTTGAAACACCTCAGTGAGGAGGCGGAAGCTTTGCTCCTCCGCTACCTGGAAGAGTTTTATACGGTCCGCCCGGACCCTGCGGAGCAACAGCCCCAGGCGTCCCGACTCTTCCGGGGGGGATCGGGTACTCATCCCGGCATTCCACTCACAGCCGACTTCAAGGATGAGTACGGGCGCATCGCTCGTGAACCGTCCCCCAGGGGTGGCCCTCCTGGTTTGAGAAGAGCGTTCACTTTTCAACGGGGCGACATGGCCCGTTTTCTGTCCCCAGAGACGCTATCCCCCGAGCTGCTTGCTCTAGGCGATTACGTGGGGAAGGTCAACCCCCTACGCAGACGCTCCTTTCTTGAGGAAGACAAGAGGTGGACGCATATGTCCATCTTGGCCAGATCCACGATGCGTCTGGCAGCGTACGCGGGTGCTCTGACCAATTTGGCCGTACAAGCAGACGACCTGCGGGTCTCTCCAGAAGACAGGCAGTTGCTCGACGCACTGCTTATGTCTATCTCGGAACAACTGTGGAAACAGTCTACCCGTGCAGCCTTGTACACGACTCGTCGTCGCAGGAACCTGGCTCTAGAAGCACTGGGTTTTTCAGCTAGACAGCGGGTTCAGCTGACCGCTGACATGCCCTGCGAGGGCCCCTTTCTGTTCTCAGGTCAGTTTGCCCCTCGGATCAGGGATGAGTTAGCTAGGTGCCAACAGGCCCGTGAATTGGCCACGCAGCTCAGATCCGTCCAACCACGAGCCCCCCGACCCCGCGGGGCCGCTCGCCCCTCGGCGGGACCCCCCCGCGTAACGGTCACCTTGCCTCCCCCTAAGCCGCCCCGCCGCTCCGGCCGCGGGCGCCGCAGTCACAGGGGTAGAGACAGACAGCGAGGATCAACCCGCCTGGCCGCCAGGGGCCGCGGCGGCTTTTGACTCCTTGCCCCGAGCGCTTCAGGCCCCCCCAGCCGGGGTGGGCGGCCGCCTTCAGGCCTTCCAGCCGGCCTGGGCGGCCATTACGGACGACGCCTTCGTGCTCTCCGTTGTAGGCGGTGGCTTCTCCATCGAGCTCGCCACTCCCTTACCCGGAGGCGTCATCCGTCTTTCCCCCCCTCGCTTGCCTCCCCTCAGACACAGAGGCATGGCGGCCGAGATCGCCGCCCTCTTAGCGAAGGGGGCAGTGGAACGGATCCGCGACCACCCGCGGTTATCCCTTTCCCCTACCTTTCTGGTTCCCAAGCGCTCGGGGAGCTTTCGCCTCATTCTCAACCTCAAGAGAATAAACAGGCACATCCGTACGGAACATTTTCGAATGGAGACATTGGCGTCCATACTCCCTTGCCTCAGACCGGGAGATTGGACAGTGTCCATAGATCTCAAGGATGCTTACCTCCACATCCCGATAGCACCAGCATCCAGGGACCTGCTGGGTTTCTCCTTCGAGGGGAACGTGTTCCGCTTCCGCGCCCTGCCTTTCGGCCTGAAACCCGCACCATGCCTATTCACCAGGCTCGTCGCGTGTGTAGCAGCCTTCCTCAGGCAACAGGGTCTGAGGATATTTTGCTACCTCGACGATTGGCTGTTAGCAGCCAGCTCCCAGACCCTGCTCTCTCACCAGTTGTCTTTTCTGCTGAGAACAGTACAGTCTCTCGGGTTTCTCATAAATTGGGAGAAGTCGGAGCTCGTGCCCACACAACGCCCAACCTTCCTGGGTGCAGTGATAGACATCCCCCGTCAGCTGGCGCGCCCCAGCCCAGCTCGGGTGTCTACGATCATATCCGCCGCCCGCCGTTTCAGACGGCAGCGACGAGTCCCTGCCAGATCCTTCCTTCAGTTCCTAGGATATCTGGCGAGCCTGGTCGATGTGCTGCCGGACTGTCGACTGCACATGCGCCCCCTGCAGATCCATCTGCTCAGTCATTTCCATCCGTCTCGGGACCCCTTGACGAAAATGGTTCCCCTGCCCCCGGCCACCCGCCTGTTATTCAGGCGATGGTGTTGCCCGGAGTTTCTGAGCAGGGGCAGCCCTCTGCAGCCCCCCCATCCCTCGCTCACAGTGACTACCGATGCATCCCACAAGGGTTGGGGCGGTCACTGTCAGGGGCTCCATGCCTATGGGGACTGGTGCCTTTCGGCTACCCTCCCCCACATCAATGTGCTGGAGTTTCAAGCGGTTATCCTGAGCCTCCACCACTTCACACCTCTACTCCAAAACCAGACTGTGTTGATCCGCACAGACAATGTCACAGTGGCGGCATACATCAACAAGCAGGGCGGCACGCATTCCCCACGCTTGAACGCCCTCGCTGCCACACTGTGGAGATGGTGCAGGCGCAGGGGGATTTTTCCCATGGCCTCGTATATACCGGGCAGGGACAACCTCATTGCGGACTTCCTGTCCCGAGGCCGGGTCCTCCCCTCCGAGTGGAGACTCGACCCGCATATCATGAGCCGACTGGTGAATCAGATGCCACCACTGGAGGTGGATCTCTTCGCCTCGGAGCTGAATGCTCAGCTACCCAGGTACTGCACGAGAGTGCAGGACCCCGCAGCCTGGCGGCTGGACGCCTTCTCCTTCCAGTGGAAGGGATTCAGAGGCTATGCGTTCCCACCCTTCCCCCTCATTCCCCGCGTCCTGCGCAAGATCAGGCGGGACCAGGCTACCATCCTCCTTATAGCCCCCTGGTGGCCAAGGAGGTCTTGGTTCCTAGAGCTCACAAACCTACTGGTGGGGAGCCCAAGGCTCCTTCCAGCTCGCCCAGATCTAATAGCGCAGCCGGTGTCGGGAGCTCTACATCCCCGACCGAGCTCTCTCCACCTGATTGCCTGGCCCTTATCAGGGAATCCGGTACTCAGGCGGGCTTGTCAGAACGAGTTGCTTCACTCGTTGCCCGCAGCCGGAGAGAATCCACCCGGGAGGCTTACAATTCCCGTTTGGCTGGATACTATTCCTGGTGCCAATCTCACGGGGTGGATCCCCGTTCAGCCCCTCTAAGAGATGTGGCGGACTTTTTGGTTTCCCTCTTTGATAGAGGCTTAACCATCTCTACCATTAGGGGGTATCGCTGCGCCATCGCGGCAGTGCATACTGGCTTCGAGGATGGGTCCACTATATCCACTGCCCCCGCCCTCTCAGGCTTACTTCGCGCCTTTTTCTTGGAACGCCCCCCGACGAGGAGATTGCTCCCTTCCTGGAGCCTTCCCCGTGTGCTAGAGGCGCTTGCCAGGTCGCCTTTCGAACCCTTGGCGAAGCCTCCCTTAGGGATTTAACCATCAAAACGGTTTTTCTCTTGGCTATCGCATCTGGGCAGCGCCGTAGTGCGCTGCATGCTTTGTCTACCCTGCAGGGCCACATACGGTGGGAACGGGCTGGTGTGAGGCTAATCCCTAGCCCTTCGTATGTGGCCAAAAATCAGACAGCAGCCTCCAGTCCGGTTGAGATCTTCATCCAACCTCTGGCCGCTCATTCCTCTGTCGCAGAGGACAAAGTCTGGTGTCCGGTACGGGCCCTGAAATATTACTGCGCCCGTACCAAGGACCGACGCTCCGGGGATCAACTCTTTGTAGTGACTAAGGAGCCCTTCTCTGCTGCCTCTAAAGACACCATATCGAAGTGGATTGTTGCCGCTATCAAAGCGGCTGGCTCAGAGGCTCTCTCCCCGGGGGTAGCGCCTCGCGCTCATGACACTCGCGGGATCAGCGCCTCCTGGGCCTTATTCGCAGGAGTGTCGGTTGAGGAGATCCAAAGAGCAGCCTATTGGCGTTCTCCCAATTCTTTCATTTCTTTCTATCTGCGGGACGTTCCCGCTGCTGTGCCCTCCTTCTCTAGGGCTGCCCTTTTGTCAGCGGCGAAGTCCCGTTGATTACACCGCCTTACAGCCAAGCCTCCCTTGTTAGTCCGTGTCGGTCTAGCATACTATAACAGATAGGTGGTCAGATGTACTGATGTAGATCATGAGGATCAGGCGTGATCCTCTTATCTACGAGGTACATCGACCACCTATCTGTGTCCCCCCCTCCTTCCCCTCGCCTCGCGGCGCGACTTGACTGTGTGTCCCGTTTGCGGGTGACCTGGTTGTGTGGAACTGGAGGAAGAGTCATGGCGGGTGACTGGTTACGTGCGTACGGGCGGACGTGCGTGCGGCCTGGGGGACACGGGCGGTGTAAGGTAGGCTTACTGTGTAAAAGTTTCTTTGTTCGATGTTAGGGCAATTATCGGGATAATAGCATACTATAACAGATAGGTGGTCGATGTACCTCGTAGATAAGAGGATCACGCCTGATCCTCATGGTTTGTGTGTATGTATGTGTGTCTTTGCACATATACTTTCGTGTACTGTACCAAAAAAAAAATGCCATGCCATGAAAATGTATTCTACAGGTGGTATGTTCATATCTTCCCCAGATAGCCATCTTTAAATCTTCTGCAAATTCAAAAGTAACATCAAAGAAATATAGACCAAGCAAGGGAAAACGCAATTTCCCACCAAAAAAAAAAAGGTCAAATGACTTGTGAAGATGAAAGCCCTGGCAATTCCACACACATTAACTCATTGAGGACGAGCTGATATTGCTATTACCCACATTTTCCATAGACACCTGCCCAAGTATACTCAGGACTAGTCTTCATCAGGTTAAGACAGACTGTTTTGTCCTGGAAGCTGAAGCAGCATGTTTTTGTTTGTTTTTGTTTTGTTTTGTTTTTTGTTTGTTGTTGTTGTTTTTTGGGGGGATGGGGTTTTTCTACCACTACCGAATATTTACTTGGGGCGTGATATCATTCCTGGAACCTACACTGTACAACTGAACAAGCTTGGTTTTTCAGTGTACATAGCCCCACCATATTTCTCATGCTTTGAACATAGCCCAACACTTCTATAAACAGACCTTTGTGTTTTATATTGAGACAGACTGGTGTACATTCTTGGGAAGTTTCACCTAATTAATGTTTTGTATATTTCATATTGATTGATTGTATTTTTTATGCCATTTTCATGAGTAATAAGAAAAAGTGAAATTAAAATATCTTGAACTTGCCTGATTATCTGTACACCATCATTTCTTGGGTTTCTTTTCAGACAGTAGGACTGTGATTCCAGATTCCTTAAAAAAAAAAATTTAATTCATATTCATGTATAAATGTGGACATGCAATGATACAAATTATCATCCAGTTTGGTGCAGTATTGAAATGTTCCAACCAAAATAGGTCATAAGTTTGCATGCAAAATTCGTCATTCAAGGGGGCCGGTCTGAATGAGCACTTGGCTGTGTAGCTACCAGCACTTTAGTTGTTTAAGGTTTTCTATGTTTCCTTTTTTTTTGTGTGTGTGTGTGTGCATGTGTGTGTGTGTGTGTGTGTGTAAGGGTAGAACCTTATGACTGGCATGAAGTGTAGCACTATGCGTGTATCATCACATACTTTTTGGTTTTGCAAAGAGGGCAGTTCAGTCTATTGGTGTCTTCAGCACACACACACACACACACACTTACAAACACAAAGAGATATTCTGTGCATTTATGCAGAATACATGTGTTTGCGCTGTAATCTTATCTAAATCAGTTTCTGCCGTACCAACTATCGCATTAAACGCTGGGCAAGCACTGCACTTTTCCCCCCACGCATGCCGGTAACTTGGTACCATGCCTTAGCCTCCCCCTCCCCACCCCCCTTCCCCCCTCCTCTGTCCACTGTTTCATATCTTTCCACCACCTCACCCCCTTCTTTTTCCCCCCTTAGCAGTGGGGATATTGATATCTCCCTCCCCGTCTCGTACTCACGTCTCCTGCCGGCAGAAATCAATGGAAGATAAGATGCACAAGACGCCCGGTTGTTTCTAGCTTCTCCAGCGTTACCCCAGCTTTGCTTCGAGATGATCCAAGGCTTAACTCATCGCGTACCCTA
Organism: Diadema antillarum; assembly: GCF_040938485.1. NCBI lineage: Eukaryota > Metazoa > Echinodermata > Echinoidea > Diadematoida > Diadematidae > Diadema > Diadema antillarum. Next base: position 2,104,268 of record NW_027271899.1, read on the forward strand.
TGATCTAAGACTAAAGTCTACTTGCTATGCATTTCTTGACCAGTGGCAGTCAAGGGGTTTCATTTCTGCTTGCTTTTTTTACCCCGCAGACTGTCCTCTGAGTCTTAAGTGTGCATAGCTGTGTCCCCACCTGTAGTGAATAAATAAGGAACTCTCTCTCTCCGTGAAGTGGGAAAGCTTTACTTTCTCCCCGTCAAAGGCCTCCCTCTACAATTTCTTCACTGATTTTACCAAAAAAATCAGGTAGATCTTATCCTTTTGCATCTTGCATGTTAATAATGTACATCAAAGTCTACCTGTATTCATAAAATATTTGGTTCTGTATTTTCCATTTCCAGGAAAATTGTTGATTATTTTCCTCCTCAGATATGATATATATTACATATGTGTAAGTAGTAAGTCCACTTCCAAAATTGATGAAAATAAGAACTACAACACATACAGTACTTGAAAGCTTGTTGAATTCTTTTCTCATTGATGTGTATTTTTTTTTTTTGGGGGGGGGTATGGCTTTTAGCACACCATATTTCTGGTAAGAAAAGTTGAAACAAGATGAAACATTTCTGATACAGTGCCACAAAGCTGATAATACCAGTGCTTTGGTTTCAATGTATGCTTGACCTTAAGCTGATCTTCAAGGACAGATGTTTGAGTTACTAATTCATGCTGACATCCTAAATTATAGAGTATTCATGTTCATCGCTCATTTTTTTCAATCGTGCCCTTGGGCAGATCACTGCGGAAGCATACGCATGAATCCCCGTAATGCACTGCTTTGGTTCCTTATAATAAAGATTAATTGCCAATGCGAGGCTGTGCAAGTTTGTTGCTTCATTGATGACACACTAAACTTACAAGGCACTGAGACAAAGTTCTTGTACTTTTTTATCATGTTTCCTCTGAGATATTGCTATTGCTAATGAATGTAACTCTGTGCATGTCTGATTTCCATACTTCATGAGTTAATTCCATTTTCTTTTTTCATTTTGGTTCTATGTCTATCCACTACTTCTGGGGTGGATTAGGTTAGATTAAAGACACAGCTAGTCATTGGAGTGACTCAATTTAGAAATAATCTAACACTGCTACCTGAACAGTGTAAGAAATTCAGGTAGATGGAGGAAAAAAACCTTCGAGCATACAAAGATTATGTAAATCATGCTGTTACTTGTAAGAAATTTCTGAACATGCATTCCCAGTGGGAATAAATTACAGTAATGAAAATCATTATTATACAGAAATGAAGAAAGGAATGAGCTGTAATCAAAAGTCTGCTATTATTGATAGGAAGGATAGAGAATGGTAAGTCTGGTCAATCGTGAAAATTTACTATTGTGAAGCATTTAAGATTATTTTATAGTCACAGTTCTTTCATTTCTTCATTTTTTTAAAACATCATAAACACTGGTGGTTAGCCAGTGGGATGATGTGATCCACCCTATGAAATGTGATGGCCTTCCAAAGATGGAATGCACCTTTGAATTTGAAGAGATAATACCGCAGAAGATACCACATGAATGATCAGAGCCAGCGGAAATGTATCATGGCTCTACTTCTTGCTGTAAATTAGTAGGTCCTGTAATCAGCGTCCCTTGTGACAGCAGTGAAGCCAACCCAGTCAGCTCCGCTTATCAAGTCAAATCGGGTCGCATTTCAGAATTGCAGTGATATCATTATTAATGTGATATGCAGCCTGTCGCCTCCAGTAAGGTGTTCCATATACGTACCTGAACTGAGGCAGGCTTTTAGGATGCATCTCTGGGAAGATGTTCCCTCCGTTCAAAAAAGACCCATCATGTTTGGTAGTGATTCGTCTTCTATTTCTTTTGTTGTTGTTGTTTTATTCCCCTCTTTCAGTGTCATCAGCAGAGTATTTTTATGAGTTGTAACCTGTTTTTACTTCAATTCTTTTAAAGTTTCTTTTACTTGGAGTAAGAAAATGAAATCTGAGGGGTCAATGCAATTCACAAGTATGCATTTTCATTGTAAAATCAACAGGCCTTGCACTAGCCTAAGTATAGCTCTCAGTGTAACCCCCCCCCAAAAAAAAAACAACAACAAACAAACAAACACCCCAAAACAATAGGTCAATGTGAAAAAAAGAGTTACTACGAAAACTAATTTGCTTAGTCTGTGTGTGTGTAATTTCTTTTATACATATTCATATGTCATACCTGTTTATGTATTTACCAGTATTTATTATGTGGTTTGATTTATGTGTGCATCATTTCTAGAATCACAGCATATATGATCCTTTTTCTATGTCTGCTTACAGTTACTTGTTTGTTTGAGTTCTCTTCTTCAATAAAATGGATCACAGGGAAAGCAATACACATTGATACCGCAGAAAATGAATCATCACAGCTCGGACAAAGATTATATTAGGTATTGGGTGTGTCCCTGTGCATACATAACTCGTTCGAACTCTGTAAATCATAATTTGTTGTAGATTATTCTATTTTTCTCCCTTGTACTGGCTCCTACTTTCCTTCCAGCCCCACCCCACACCCCTTAATCCCGTTCACGTCAATGCATGTTGGCTGTTGAGAATCAGTTGGCAAAGAGAAAGAAATGGAGATGATGGGTAACATGCTACAGGATAAGATTCCCGTGGGAGGTCAGCCAGTAGAGGTTGCAGCCTCAGAGTACCATCCAAGTTGTAAACACCGTGGGTCGTTGGGGGGGAATCTCTTCCACATGCCGGAACGACTCGCTTCTCTCCTGCGTTTCTCATTTTTCTCCCATTTTCTCTCCTTTTTTTTTTGTGTAACCATGGGAGACGTTCAGCAATCATGCATTAATTCCTGACACGAGGGGTATCGCCAATGATCATGTTTCTCCCCTCTTAACAAACAAAAAATCAATTTGCATTGCACCGGTCGTGGCCAGGCTCTCGCAGATTCGCACTTAGCGGGGGTCCTGTGTATGAGTGAGCACCTGGCCATGTGAGGATTATCAAAGTACAGATGTCTTGGCACATGAAAGAGGAACCTTAATGATAAAAAAGTATTTTCATAACTGCATGAATACCATAGCAGCTTCCTCACTCTATCTAACTTGCATGGAGAAAGTTGAAAAGGTTAGGGATTAGAAACATCCAGTTGTAATGAATTCACCTCTTCTGTTTCCCTTTTTCTTGACCTTTCACCTTTCACCCTGGTTCCTGTTCATTCTTCCTCTGGTTCATTAGCCTTTTTCAGATTGGAAAAATAACTTGTTTGTGATTTCATATCTTAGACGCAGGTTACAGAGTATCAAGACTTCAAATGAGCTTCCTTGCCGATTGCCGACTGCAAACAACATTTCGTACAGCAGCTGTCAATTAGACACACAACACATGATAAGCTCACCACAAATATAAGTGCATATATCATGTGCCATGACAAAAGTGAATATATGATAAAATTCAAACTAAAGTCGACCTCCTCACTCTGTGGGGGAAAAAAATCATTCAGTTTACTGATTTAAAAATTGATTTGAAAACACTTGTTAACTGTAATTGGCCAAACACAGTTGGGAGGAATGTACATAAAGTTAATTTCAGACATGCATAGAATTACTCGATTAGAGTGAAACTTGTTTTCAAACATGTTTTCATATATGTTCTGTGGTAAGTGTGAAGTTCTTCTCTATATCCTTCCCTTTATCCTCTTCTTTTTTTTTGCACAAATTACAGATATCTATCCGTGTGTGTATATGTGCTTTGTAACTGCCATATACGGCATTTATTTCAAATGAATAATGTTTCATAACATGGGACTTGTAAAACAATTCTGCAAGTGATTGTGGAATAGTTAAAAGCTCTTCCGTATATCCTTCCATCTATCCTCTTTTTGCCCATTTACAGATATCTGTCCATGTGTCTATAAGCTTGTGCTTAGCTGCTGCATATGCCATTAATTTCAAAAGTATAATGTTTCATAGCATGGGACTTGTAAGACAATTCTGCAAATGATTCAAATCGCAATTGAGAACCACAGTGACGGAAGGAAAAGTAATTGCTTTCCCTTTTCAAGAGAAAGTTTGGTGATTTCCCACCTTGGACATATACAGTGCATTTGTGTTTTGAAAGACAATATTTCGCCAGTTGTTAACCCGTTGAGGACGAGGCCCGAGTATATTCGGGCAAGTGTCTATGGGAAATATGTGTTGTAGCAAAATCAGCCTGTCCTCAACAGGTTAGTTTTGGGAAAATTGTTTGACTCTTGAAATTCTCTAAAGTAGAAGATACGGAAGATAAAACAGCAGAATATAAGTACACATGCAGTATCCCCTTACATGCCCATGAGTTTTGCTATGATCAGCATAGTGAACTCTTCGTGTAAATATTTCTTAGACAACAACCATAAAATCTGTAACTGTTCAGCTACAAAAGTTGTTTTCTCCTCATCGGCCCTTCCCCCTCCCACTCATACAGCAGTTAGTATTTCTTGTTTTTTCTACCCGTATCTCAAAAAGGAGTGGTTTTAGACATGACGCTGGGTATGTCATACCACTGTCCCTTACCTTGGAAATGGGAGTTGAGGAAGCTGTTCTTTTTTTTCTGTCTGTCTGTCTGTCTGTCTCTCTTTTGAATGATCTAACCAACTTGGCATCCTTTATAAGAGATGGATTGTCAAAAAGAATGTCTACCAGATGAATCATCATTATTAGCTACAGTCAGCCAGTCATAAATGTGACCGCCCTTCCCAAAATCCACAAAAAGTTAGGCCAAAGTGAATTTCCTTTTTTTAACATTATTTAAAAGAGTAAACTCTAAGCTTTGTAATGATATCCAACTTGTTAAAATTGGACCATTCTAACCCATCCAAAAAGCAATTGAAATAAGAGAGATTAAGGAAGTGCAGTTTCATAGAAAAAGGAGAAAAGCTGATTTGAAAATTAGGGTCACTCAGGTATGCTTTGCAGATGTATCAATGAAAAAATATAGTCCAGAAAAAAGTGCTAATATCTTGATTTTGTTTTTGTTTTTAAGCAGCCAAATTTTGACAGTAGGTAGAGAAAAGATTAATCTATCAGCAAGGACAAATTTGAAAAGATTAAGGTGGTCAACCCAAAAAGTTACATATTTTGGTGCATTACTGGGAATCCTAATCTGATGCAACTCTTTGTGGGTTTTTGAGCTGGGTGGTCACAAATTGTCTGCTTTTTTTTCCATACACAATGCACATGTGATTCTCATTAAAAAGCAATGGGGGGACAGTCTGTAGGCTCCAAGTAGATTGTATCTGTAAAATTTTAGGATCATTCTCAGTGACATTCTGCACAAGAGGAGTTTTGTGTGTGTGTGTGTGTGTGTGTGTGTGTGTGTGTGTGTGTGTGTGTGTGGGGGGGGGGGTGGAGTGCACAAAAGTGCAATGGCTAGCATGTGTCTTTGAGTGAAATCAGCGTAGAGACGCGTGCTGATAAGAAATAAATGGGAAACCCATAAAGAGGTGGGGTTTTCTCAACAATATTGTAAGTTATATTTAAACGGAGGCCTTGTATGGCTCTCCCAGCTGCAAATCTTTTTTCCGCGATTAAAAAGCAAAAGCAAAAACCCCACTACAGATAGATTGTTTATTGTATTGAAACCCATGTTTAAGGCTTGTTAAGATCAGACCGCCTTTCATTAACAGCTCAAGAAAAGGAAGAACCATGTCTCTTGGGTAGCATGCAATTCCAACACTCTGCCGAGTCCATTAAAATTAGAGAACAAATCAAGGTTAGTGAGCAATCATTGGTCGCAGCAGTTAGTACGTTGTTGGGAATGGTTTATACATGACAGGGGCGTAGAAGCTTGATTACTGGCCGCCGGGAAGGGGTCGAGTCTAATTGTAAAAACTGCAGCAACAAGATCTAAAAGCAGCCACATATGCAAACTAGTTCCTGCAGTGACTGGATGCATGGTTTTGTCAAAGAAAAAAATAATCTTCAATTGGTCATATATGTCCTTTTTTCATTGTGTTCTCTCAAAGTTTTGTTGTGATCATGCCATAGTCCAAGAAATCGAGAGAAGGTCTAAGAATAAGAATAAAGAGTTTTATGTCAAGTTTCCCAATGTAATGCCACTCTTGTATTTAGGCTGACTTGCATAGAGTAAAGTCCTGTAAACATGACAGTTGTATTGTCTTGAAGTTGATGAAAGCATATTTAGGTGATGAACTTCAGTTTCCTATATCTGCATTAAAACAAAAACATCAGTCGAAATAATTTTGCAGTTGTGTTGATGGTAATGCTATGATGTCATTCTCCCATAACTTTCTTATTTTTTGGGCATGTTTGGCATAAAAAGATGTTTTTCTTTTTTTTTTTGTTCTTTTTTTTTGGTGAACATTTTCATGCAACTGCCACCAAATCATTAAAACTGTAGGAAGATTTGATGAAAAAAAAAAATCTCTTGTATTGGTGTTCATGCCGATGAAAACAAACTAGCAAACCTACAAATAAATAATGAAGATCGTATGTCATGCAATGGGAGTCTGGTTAGGTAATAACATCGCCACATCACTGTAACGTGCATGTATTGATTCTGATTTCAAAGTTAAAGACTCCACAATTTTTTTTTATTTCTTTCAACGATCAATTATCCATTGTTCTGCTTTGCAAGATTCCGATCTTCAATGAAGAAATACATTTGAAAATTTTCTCATCGAGATCAGCAAGAAAACGAGAGGGAATCGGGCGACATCGCTAAACTGGTTATAGGCATTGTCGATGCACTTGTTAGACACCTGCCATCCTCCTGCCATTTGCAGGTGGCGTTTCACAGAAATGAGAATTAGGATCGGATGCTCCGCGTCAGACCCTGCCAACAATGTCCACGGAAATAGTTCATGCAGTCCTGACCTCAACCCTCTCCCCTTTTCCTTTTTATTAGAGAGCATCTTCGTAGAAATTGAAAGTGCAGTGTCTACAAGCTCCTTATGTCATGGAATTTAACCCATTACATGCCGTAACACTATTGGGTCCCATACACAGACTATGGGCCTTTCCAAGAATCACAGAGGGAAGGTGTTAAGGAATAATAACCATCAAGGCCATGAGTCAATGAAGGAGTCATACACTAAACAGATGGTGTAGTTATTTCCTCAGTGTTAGGATGAAAGCATGATGAATGCAGTTTGCTTCTGGTCGACAAAGTGTCATTAGCCAGCAAGATTCCTTTACGTGGAATCTGGTCGATATTGCACTTGTCACATTTATTTAGTATAACATGTGATTCATCAGTAAAGAGAAGGCCACTCTTGGAAATGTCTGAATTTTCAAGAGCTTATGACATAACTGAATAAGATTTTTATAGCACTCAATGCCTACGTTATTTTTTTTATGTGAAAAAAAAAAGAAATTTTAAAGTGATCAGTGATATAAGAATAAAGCAGTCAATATGAAATCACTGTTTAAAGGAGACCTCTAGGCCTAGTCAACCATTTTGTACTCAAGACCATTTGTAACGTTTTTATATTTAATTCTGTGGAAGAAAATGAATTGAATTGAATTGAATTGAATTGTTGACTTTTGTATTACTGAGCAATTGTAATTCTGACAAACAGATGCCAAGTACAACATACGTGTAGGCTTCTGGGACTGCTGACACAATGTAGTATCGCACTGCGACACAATTGAACACAGTACAGTGTTATAATTCCGAATTGAGATTTGTAATCTTTAAATTTCTGTAAACCTCTAATCGTGGACCTCATTGTGTTGGTTTCAAATTTTAGAAATATAAAATACACGACTCATAGAAAGGTTATTTGAAAGGTATGATCACTTAAGAGTCATGTACTTTTAGTGACGGAAGAAATTTTCATCAGCATGACATGGACAGATATTGTTTCAAAGTTTCAAGCACACACATGAACATAAAACAACTTTAATAGCAATAGTGGTATTGTCCTATTACAATGTATGTATAAAGTGGGGAGCAGATTTCATTTCACTCACATTCAAAGCCAATTAAGATGACATTCTGCAGCATGAAGGCCTGTTACATTGACTTCATCACCATACAGAGCGTGAAAAGAGGATAAAGGTGTTTGCATATGATTGAGTGTATTATCAGGCGATGTTTGTTATTCCAAAGGTTCATTATTTAGAAACACACATATTCCCTACACCTAAACGTTTGTTAATCTGAAAATGAAAAAGGGTTTGTTAATCCATACATTTGTGGCATTTACACAAAAATGTAAAGATTGTGCGTACTAATGAACTTTCAGAATTATAAACCCGATATCATATTCGGATTAATGAACCATCAGAATAACAACTTTACTTTTTTTTTCACTTTCAGATTAATGAACCTTCAGAGTAAGGGCCCATTTTTCATATTCAGATGAACAAACCTTTGGAATAACAAATTCTAATCTATTTCATCCATTGCAAAAATAACTGCCAGCTAAATTTTCTTGAGTGACCTAAAATGAACTGGGATTTATACAGTAGCTGTGGATGTGCATGATATGCTTTTCGTGGTTGTCAGGCAAGAAGCTGTCTTGGAAAACCATGATTTATTGCTCCAAACCTAGAAGAACAATCTTTCTTTCCCCATATAATTTTCCTTTTCTTTTCAAGGAGGGACATACTGGTCCGTTTCATGCAGGTTTGTAGGTGAACTTGTTCATTGCCATGGCAACCAATGATTTATTGCTCCAATTCCCATGGGGGGCAAAAACTGCTTCCCAAATATTTTTTAGCAGCTGTGATTGAAAATTGATGTTTGTGATAAGCTGGAGGTGCAGACATGCAAAGGCATGCTATTAGATTCTATGGTGCATGTCAGGCATAGGATTGCCGCGGCAACCACGATTCACGACTCCAAACCTGTAAAGCCATGTAAAAAGACAACACACTATCCCCAAAGCATGGTCCCATGGTTGTCATTGTTGATCTTGTCAAATTCCTGATAAGCTGCACTTCCTGTTATGACAGCCAGAGAGAGAGAGAGAGAGAGAGAGAAAGGAAGAAAGTTGAGCAGATAATGTTGTTGTTACTATGTTTTGTCAGCAAGCATTGCATCCCACGAACAGGACATTGAACTATCAGTAATATTGCAGGCATTGAAGTTATGCTCTACTGTGAAAGTAGAAATTTTTGCGGTGTGGATATTTTCCCGCATTTTGTGCAACCAGAAGCTAGCAGGAAAATAAAAGCATGTGAATAGTTTTACATGCCGTATGTTTCAATAATTAATGTCCTGATTCTGCAGAAATATTTTTTGAAAAGCAAAATTTGTCATATCCAGCCAAGCACGAAAGATTGCTCATGCAAAATTAGCGCTTTTACAGGGGCTGTAAATTTTTTGTTTTGTTCTTTTGAATGTGATAGCTGGGAGTATCTGGTTGTCTTACTCTAATATTTAGCAAATAAAGCTATGAGGCGTGATGCCACATTGTTTTTTTTCTTCTGAGCAGATGTCTGAGGGCAATCCAATACTCTCCAGTTTGGGTGTTAGCCCGCCCCCTTAGTTCCAAATCGTGATATCTGTTACTTCAGCCAATCCCTTGGCCACTTCCATTCCACCTGCCAGCTAGTCCACTTTCTTTCATCCACCCCTCTTTCCAAAAAAAGAGAACCCACTTCAAAGGCCAGAGATTTGTTGTTTGTGCTGTTATAATCATTTCTTCTATTATTCAGTAGGTAGACAAATAGGTTGTTGGGCAATGATATGAAGGGATTCCTAAATACTCATCAGCGAGGGTCCCAAAGCAACAGTAGTATTATTCCTATATTTCTCTCCCTATTCCCAACCACCCCCGCTCCCTATTATCTCATGGTCAATATGGATCTTCTACCATGATGTCTTTACAAGATGTGTTATAAGACTCTTTTTATTTCTAACTTTCCACATCTGGTCATGGCTATTTTCTTTTCTTCTGTTTTTTTTTTTTGTTGTTTTGTTTAATGATTTTTTCATTCGAATTTCATTCGATACCATAATTTTGTTAAGATTCATTCAAACAAGCAAACACAAATACTCTACAAAAGTCTACCAATATTCATTCAACAGTGTTACAATACAAGCGTAGACATATTACGTCTTACAATACAAATGTCACCTTGATCAGCTTGATCAAACTAAAAGAAAAAAAAATCTGCTTAATCACACAAAATAGACAAATAAAAGGACAGCATAACACGAAAGCCTGCGGTAAACTAAAATATCCCACGGCATACTTTTGTTGATTAAAATCATAACCCTTCACCCCCTTCTATCTAGTTTTGATGCAGAAACAGCAATAATCACATACACTTGCTGCATTTACCAAGCGAATCAAGAGAAGTACACACAAACACACGCACACACACACAAAACACCCATATAGATACTATTAAATCGTTAAAGAAAGATCATTTTCAGTCCAGTCACATATAGATTTGACCTCAACTGTGTTGCATATGGCGGGATTATCCTTTTCAATTATTCAGTGACCATAAATATCCGCCATCTGACCGTGACATGGTTATGAGTGATCAGATTTGGTCATCTACTAGAGTCTAGATAGGAATCAAGGGCAGCGCAGAGAGAGAGGGGAGGAGAGAGAGAAGGTAAGAGGTAAAGAAAAATAGATAAAGAAATGCAAGAGAGAGAGAAAGATGAAAGAAATTCAGGGAATGAAGAGAAAGAGAAATCACCAGAATCCCTAGAGAAAATAAGAGAGAGTAAAAAGATTCCTTTATCAGGTTAGGTCTCCTCTCTACAATTACAAACTTTTGATCAAATGCAAGCCATAGCACTTCCCCTGACCGCATGAACCTTATCGGCAAGAACATGCAGATATTGCTCTGGTATCAATGCTCAAAAGTTTTATGACTAACTTGTAAGCTGTAAATGATTTCCATTTTCACCTTCTCCAGGAGGTGCCTGCTGTCAACATGTGAACAATAGAACAGCAGTTCTTCAGGTTGAATAATAATAATAATAATGATGATGATGATGATGATGATGATGATGATGATGATGATGATGATGATGATGATAATAATAAAAAAAATAAAAAATAATAATGATAATAATGATAGTAGTAGTAGTAATAATAATAACAATGATAATGATAATGATAATAATAATGATGATGATAGTAATAATAATGATAATAATAATGATAATAATAATAATAATAATGATAATAATGATAATAATAATAATGATAATGATGATAATAATGATAATAATGATAATAATAATAATGATAATAATAATAATAATAATGATAATAATAATAATAATAGTTATAATAATAGCAGCTAGTTTTTACATAGGGCATTTCAGACTTGTAACAAATTTCAATGCACTTAAGAGACATTATTTCAAACCTGCACTTACAGTGCTCACTCTCCACTCTCAGGAGAGGATTCCAGCCAGTTGCTATTGATCAACCGACATCAACATTCTCATCCTACCAGGTACTCATTTATACTCCCCGCATGGGGAGCAGCACTGTGGACAAAACGTCTTTGCTGAAGGGCAAATACATGTGTCAGGGCTTTGTTGGGCTCAAATCCACAATCCCATACCATGCTCATGTGAATCAGAGATGAGCACTCTTGTTCCCTCAGCCATGACACCTCCATTGTTTGTTTTCTTATTTGGTATGCTTGTCATGCACAGATAGGTCAGCAATCATCTGTGATGAAAATCAGATCCATGTGTTCATCTTTTGAAAGTGGCAGTGCGCCTTTAAACATGAAAATATGTCACAGCTTGCAGAGGAGGCGTGAGATGAAATATGATGACAATGTTTTGAGGCAAAAAATTAAGTATTAAGGAAAGACAAACCTGGATGCAAAATTTTGAGCTGGAATTGTTGATGATCTGGAAATGAGAACTTGAGGTTTTCTTCTTGCTTGGATAATATATATTTTCCTTCTGCGAAGTACTTCTATCAAATGACAATTTGGCCCTAAATATGTTTATCCGAGCTTTTCCAATTCACTCATGTTTGATTGTCAGTGAACAAAGAAACTGAGAAACTGCATCAAGCTAGAATTTGACTGCATCAAGCTAGAATTTGACTGCAAGAATACGAGTACCAAAGAATAAGTTGCACTTGTCATCTTTAAATTTTCTGTTCTGTTCCAAATCTTATCCTGTTTGTATTTGTAATCTTCGTTATGCATTCGGAAAGAAATAGGACTGGCTTTATTTCTTCTAAATCGTACCCGTCACGCTGATTTTATCTTGAAGCAGGGTAGATGCTATTGCTAGTGAAGGGCTACAATTTCTTTCTTCATGCAGCCAAATCATTTCCAAATAAAATCGGCCCCTTTGACGTTTATCGGGCAGACTGGAATGGGATCAAGCCAATGTCATAAAATAAGAAAGCGAATCAAAGGGGAACAATGTGCAGCAATGGGGGCAGATATTATGAGTAAAGTAGATTTGGCAAGTGGGAACTAGGTAGGATTATGGGGTTATCCACAGTGGTGAACTATATGGTTTTGGCAACATATCTTTAACTGCGGTTTCAGTATAGCACACATATTTTGTAATTGCAGACTTGGTTTAATTCTTTCTTTTATTTTGTTTTTCATTGAACATGCACAAGAAAAAAAATTAAAGCCTTCATTTGAATTGACCGCAACGACATATTGGTAGAAAGTAGATGTAATCTCTACATCGGGGTTCAAATGAAATGAGCGACAAAGTCGGATGAGAAACAGCAACATCAACAATCTGCATTTGCCCATTGTGCCTGGAGTTATAGAGTGTGTAATGAGTTTCATTATTGTAGAGCATAACCTACAACCCCTCCCCCAGCAGCCAAAATTTCTGGTACCATCCAGATATTTGACAGAAACTAGCAAAATGTTTCAAGTAGCTTGAGCCAGGAGTGTTTCATGGGAAATAAGCTCATACAATACAAATGCAATGGACTATCCTAACCCATCACTACACCTTTCCTCTAAAGTTACTGACATATAATCTGAGGAAACTGCAAAATAAAGTGATTCAGCTGTGGAAAAGAGTATATTTTCTTGAAAAAAAAACCACAGAAATTTAAAATCTTAATTACATCCTGTCTGAATACCAGTGATTATCCGAATTTGTGGTATTCAAACCTTTTCAGGTTTTCATAAAGCATGTTGTGGTCAAGTTTTCATTTGGTCTATTGTACTTTCCCAATCAACGGAACATGCAAAATTAAACTTTTAACGCCAATACATCCTCAGAACCATCTTAATTCACAGGATGACTTTCTAACCATCTTAGTGGGGGATATCTACAAATAAACTGTGACAAATTATATGTATATCATTGTGGAAAGGATTTTGTCTGGAGACGAATATCAGGGCCCAGTTTTATCAAAAGACATAATCGATTTTAAATTTCCTTAACACACAGGCTGCCATAGACTTATGATTGAAATCAACTATATAATTAATTATAACTATTCATAAAACAGGACCCAGAACTATCTAGAATGTGGCAGCTTTATCAGTTTTCCATGGTGGTAGGTCTTTCTTGTACCTGACTGTGTACATCAGAATTGTGATATGAGTCAAGTATGATGTCATGGAAATATTGACTGAAGAGGACCGGAAAACATCCATTTTTGTGTCAAAGATAAAATATGATTAGATCATAATATGTATGATTAGTGATCAAGAATAGTTAGCTCTTTCTTCTTTTTAACCCACTGAGGATGAGTTCTGAGTTTTACTTGGGCAAGTGTCTATGGGAAATGCATGCTGTAGCAAAATCAGCCCGTCCTCAACAGGTCAAGAGATGTTTCTACACTCTTGCCAAAAGTGACTACTGTGTGGCAATATTTCAACTTTCCTATGTGTAAACCCTAAGTGCTGATGTATTTTCACAGCATCCTTCCATTCCCACAGCATATTACCACCCCCTAACTCCTCCCCCCCCCCCCCAATCATGTCGGAAGATATCTCAGCTTTCAGTTGGCAGGAAATGGAAGTTATGCTATCAAAACATTCTTTATTCTCTTTCTTGTGTTCTCTTTCTATGCTTCATTTTGTTCTCTTTCTATCTCTCTGACTCACATCTATTTTCCTCTTTTTCATACATCCTCTGGAGATACCAATGATGATAGTGTCGACAGGGCAGAATTCTATACCAAAAGGAGCGTACATTAGATATGATCGATCATATCTAGATGCTGAACTGCTTCTTTCTGTACAGTACCCATCAGTATCTTTTAAAAAAAGATAGCCATGTCCTTGGACTTAAGCAGCTGAGCCAGAATAATCATGTTTCACGGATGGTATGATTGTAATGACGGTTGATCATTTTTGCGATGTCTGTTTGCGCATTGTTTTGGGCGGCTCCTGGGTGATGTTCATCTTGCTATGATGTGGATGTATTCAAGGGATCAGAAGACCTTGAATAGGTACCCTTGGGTATTTGCATGCAAAGCCAGAATCATGTGAACTTCTCTGATGAAAAATAACCCCCTGCAGATACTGTTTTTTTGTACCACAAAGGATGTTTAACCCGTTGAAGGCCAGTCCCAGGTATACTCGGCCAAATGTCTATGGGAAATGCGTGTTGCAGCAAAATCAGACCATCCTCACTGGGTTAAAAAGATGTTTTTTCCTCCCCCCCCCCCCGCCCCCTCTTGCCTGCCACAGCTGTGGGGATTTGCTCACAGTGATCTATGCCACTCACCTACTCCCTGAGCTACAATGGTCGTAAAAATGTGTGTCAGGATCATGTGTTGAGTGTTCACACCGGAGCGCTTTGCACTTCCACAAGGACACTCCAGACGATGCGTGGCACACATTCTCTCCTGCGATATTTATTTTTCCGTTTGTGATAAATGGATGTGCCTTTTAAGCAGCATGTGCACAAACAGTTTGAGACATTACAGGAACATGGATAAAGTAAAAGATGGCTGTAGAAACAGGATACGGTTGTGGGATGGGGGGGGGGGGTATGGGGGAGAGTGAGGGAAAAGGGGCGGAGTTCCGGGAGGGGACATATAAGAGTGTTTGTGAGGTAATCAGCAGTAGATGGTAAATCACTTCCCCCCTCTGGATCTTCCGCCCCTGAGATAGATGACAGATGTCGGCTGACTCCTTTTGTTTTCCGAAAGGGAGTGTGCATCGGTGGTAACATAAACAAACCAGCTCATTAGCCACCCACTACTGACATACACAGTCAGCCCTCCCCTGACCCCATTCACATATACAGTCTAAACTCCTGTTCGTACTCTCGTTCCACATGCTTTCCTGTATAAAGTAGAACTACCATTTCATGAAATGTTTCCTTTCTTCTCTGAGTCATCTTGAAAGTATTGACCCATTCCATACTGGATTCTGAATTACTCATAGACTTAATACACAGGCCACCAGGGCCCTGTTGCGTAAATAACCTGAGAAAAACTCGGGTTAGAGGCGGGTGCCTACCTAAGTTTCATGGTTAGTCAATTTCTCTGGTTAAAAAAACTAAGGTTACGGTATATCGGCTTTCTTTTATTCAAATAAACTTGGACGAGGATAAAATGCGGAAGTGCTAGTGATTTTCTCAGTTTTACGCTCCGCGCACAGCTAGCCAGCGATCACCGCTACGCGCTGTGTATGTACAATGTACATGTACATGTACTGTAGTACATGACAGTATCGCGCTGTAATGCTGTCGCTGCCACACAAACATGTAGTAGAGTATACGAGTAGCGGTATGTCCACTAGCGAGCCTGCTACAAACTTCCCAATAGCCAATCTGGTTCTAGTAAGTTTCGGAAATAAGTTTTGGAAATAAGTTATAGGGATTTATATCTGTGATTCTGGTGCAATACGGCATTATGGAAGCTGCGATATCGACATGTCATGGATACGAAAGTGCAAACGCCCTACACATCTACAGGCACAGTAAGTACCTGTGTTGGTTGTAGGCCTATGCTACTAGGAAGTAAGAACCTAGCTGGATCTCACGTTAGATCGATTAGTACGGACATTGATAAAGGTGATACTATAGTATAGATAGAACTAATTTATCATTAGAGAACTAGATCTAACTGTTACTGTTAGGCCTAGATCTAGTAGGCCTAGAGTCTACTAGCTGTTCTAACATTAGGCCTACTGCGTTTCCGACTCCTGCACCTAGGCCTAAATCTTCCCAGAAATGAATGAACAAACATTGGGCGGTTCTTGAATCTTGTCCAGTATTCCCAGCTAAATTGTTTCCAGAATGGCAGCCTTGGTAGCTCTGAGTCTCTAAGTGGGGCTAACCAGAGAAATTTAGATTTAACCTTTGGTCAGAGAGCTAAGGTTAAATAACCTGAGTTTCTTGAACATTAACCTGAGAAAAAAACTATGGTTAAGCTTTATGCAATAGAAAAACTCTGGTTAGAAATTCTTAACCAGAGTTTCTGGATTTAACCATGAAAAAAACTCTGGTTAAGGCTTTATGCAACAGGGCCCAGGTCCTCATATGAAATGGGTTAATGAGTGTTTGTTTCTTCTCTACCATAAAAGAGAAAGAAAGGATCAGGAAATGATACAGAGTTTAGGACTGCTCTGAGTAGTCAATCTCAACAAGCATTGTAATTGGAAGCCCTGCAAATTTGATGTGGGGCCTAATTGTTCTCAAACTGTTGGTGCCGATGTCAAAACAAGGGAATGGGAGGTTGTGGATGATGAGACATTCATGGGAGCATTATCCAAACTTTAACCATCCCTGCTGAATGCAGGCTTTGTTCATCAGCCAAGGAAAGCATCACTTGCACACTTCTCTTCTCTCTCTCTCTCTCTCTGACCGTTTTCACACGGGTCGAGTAACACAATAGCAATGCTGAATTGCAGTTATGATTACAATTGTATTTAGAAGTATCACCTGTATACACGGTAGAGGACAGCTTCCCGGATTCTGCGGTTTTGAATTTCAGAGTAAGGAAAGGAGGTGTGGCTTCTTTCCAAATTCCCATCAATCACTCTTGAGTGGGTAAGGAATGCGGTTTTTCTGCGAAAGTGGTTGAAAGGCAATGTATACTCCACCCTTGCCCCCCCCCCCCCCACCCCTTAAAAAAAAACATGATTTGAAGGTCAATCTGTCAATCACACAACTGTTACATCCGCAATTCCGGAGAATCATCACTGTAAAACACCTCTGGACCACCAGTTAAATCATGATTTGAATCAGGATTGAAATCACCCGACACGATTTCAAGTTTGCGTACATACGGCCAAAATGCGTCATATGAATTACAATTCTAGTGATACATCACTAGAATCGTGATTCAAATTACGTTCTCCTGGTACGTGTGAAAATGACCCCTGTCTCTCCTTTTTTTTTTTCTCTCTCTCTCTCTCCCTATCTCATTCTCTCTGTTATCGCTATCTGTTCGTTTAGTCTGTGAGGCCTTGAAACAATCACAGGCTTGGACAAGTAATAGATCTGAAATAACTCTGGTCTAAACATG
The DNA here is from genome assembly GCF_040938485.1 of Diadema antillarum. Lineage (NCBI taxonomy): Eukaryota > Metazoa > Echinodermata > Echinoidea > Diadematoida > Diadematidae > Diadema > Diadema antillarum. The sequence continues at coordinate 2,121,634 of NW_027271899.1, forward strand.
ATCCATATTACTGAGAGACTGCAGCAGCTCAACCTATGTTTTTAAAAGGTTCTGTTGAAGAAGAATGGATGTGTGCATGGAATGTCTTTCATATGGGGGTGACAAGAATGTTCCCCTGCCTGTCTTTCCTGTTTTTGTCTTTTTATATTTCATACTTCTTGTCAGGAATCTACAGTTATTCTTGTCAGGGAGATTACAGCTCTTCCTTGACTAGCAAAAACATTTGCTTTTTCTTCATTTTTAATTCGGTCCTCTGATGCTTAGAATAATATATGGACATGACAGCCTGGTATATGCATTTGCTCACTCTCACAACTTTTAAAGGGATGGTATACTTTTAGTTGAGGTTGGGGATTCAGATTTTTTTTTTTTTGGCAAGATACTTAGATACCTCTTGTGAAATATCAAAGAGCATATTATTCTAAGAGGAATTCAAAGTTTATTTTATCAAAATTGGTTTAATATGAAGCAGCTGAGGTATTAAAAAACAAAGTAAAACAAAGTGGTCTTAATAAAAAGGTGGTTTGCACCTTGTATTAGGATCTCTTTGTTTTTTTGGACATCTCAGCCATTTCAAACCCAATTTTCATCAAAGAAACTTTGAATTTCTCTTAGAATTGTATGCTCTTTCATATTCAACGAGAGGTTTCTCATCATCTCGAAAAAGGGTTGGAAACCTGAAACCACATGTCAACCAAAGCTATACCATCCCTTTAGGGAAACCGGAAATATGGTTTTTGTTTTTAATGTGGAACACACAAAGTGAAGCAAAAAGCTTCTTTACAGAACTGAACCAATTCTGTCTGTAATTGAATTCAGTGATGTGCCACAAGAGAAAACATTCAAAAGACTTAATAAAGGATTTTAGGCTGTTAAGAATACAGCAGTTAGGGAATGCTTGACTTGCCCCAGGGTCCCTATTACACTGACTGCCCTGGGGTAGGGTAAGGTGGATTGGATGGGAGTGTTAGGGGAGGGGTTGATTCACAGAGGAGGCCAGCCACTCCTGCCCGCTCGTGTGACCAAGGTTGGGTTTACATAGGGACTGCGGAATTGATACATCGGTGCCCTCGAGGTGTAAATCCGACCAGACTGCAAGAGAAGACGACCAAAGCTAGGAGCACAGCAAGTAGCGTGTGCATGGATACTACGGTACCAAGGTGAAGGACACAGGGGTGGTGGTAGTGGGGGGGGGGGATAGTGGCTACAGATATATGTTGCAGCTTGTCATTTCATGGCTTTTCAGGTCTCTATCATTACCGTGTTTAATTCTTTCTTGTCTTGTTTTGTTTTTGCAAACTGCCTTTTCAACTCTTCTATTGAATTTGCTTCAAGATATGGATGTTGGGAATATTGTAATCCACAATGTCTTATGCAGATGATAATTCTATATGCAGAAAGGTCTGTTTACTAAGACATTTACGTTTTTTGTTGCCGTTCTTTATGAAGAAGTACACATTCAACCCTGCACTAAACTTGTACAGCTTACATGTAAGATCCGGACTTGATCCTTAATACCAATTCCTCTCAGTGAAATGTACTTCGCTGCTGCTCCTCATAGATTTGCATGTGTCCTTCCAAGTGAGGACTTATCAATCTATGATCAGCTGGGTTTTTTTTTACTTTGGTTTCACATGTTGGGAATCACCAATTTTGCCAGTTAGAAAAATAAGAAAATACCATGTATGCGAAACCAAGCCACGCGCGTAGATCAAAGAAACTTGTATCGAGTTTGCAACATTTTGTTTCATCCGACAAAACTCATCATTCTATCAAAACTAAAAGGTGAAAGCGATTTCCTGTTTAGTCCATTGCTGGTGTCATTCATGGTTATTGTCCATCCCCAGGGGGATACTTCAAGTGCACTTTTTGGCCAGATGTCATCAATGAAATGTCTCTCAAGCTTTCAGCGTATGATGTGTTTGCACTTTCGAAAGGTCCTCTCGATTGAGATGGAAATTCCAAATAGCACTCGAAACCCGTAAGGTACACTCCACGACATTCAAGGCAAAATAGACAAGCATTTACCGAATTTGTTATGAGAGGCTCTTTTTACGCTGTCCTTTAAAGGTTGTCAATGCCTTCACCTGTTAGACAATTTTGCGGGGAGTGGTGTCTCACTTCACACTCTTGCGATTTTTCCTGGAAAATATTGACGGCAAGAAGAATGTTATCCAAGAAGGAATCTTCCTCTCTTTATCTCTCCCTCTCTCAATCTGTTCAGCGGACCGGGGAGAAAAGGGTCATCGGATGTGACGGGGAAAGGAAGTCGTTGTGGGTCTGTTGTTGATGATCAAATTGGGACAGATTATATTTCAAGTTCAGCAGACGAGATGGAGACTGGAGGGCTAGTAGGTTAATTTAGATGGCATAAGTCAGCTTCGGTGCGGGCATGGTGAGAGGTGTGATGTCATTTGCTGCTCAGATTTTTGGAAGATTCTTTCTGCTGTTCTTCATTTCCCTCTCCTTTATTTCACTATCCTTTATTTTACCATCGTTCACACGATTAGCATTTGTCCTTTCTTGCATAGCTCCCTCTCGATGACATATCTTTTTTTCCCCTCATTCTCTCAAGGCTCATGCTTCTTTTGCATTTTCTTTTCCTCTCATATGTCCTCTTTCATCTCATCATCCTTCTCCTTTATTCTGTATTTATCTCTTTATCATCCTCTCTTTCCTATCCACTGATAGATCTCTAAACATTGCTCATATTCTCTGGCTTCTTTTCCAGTTTTTCTTTCACTGTCTAGCCTCATTGATAAAACTCTTTTCTCCTGTGAAATTGGCGGGGTTGATGCTCCTGACATGTTAATGCACTCATCTTCTACCTGACTACACAAGCATCCGACCATTTTGTCTTTTTGCACTATTTGATGACAATGCTGCTTTATACTCGATGGGTCGGTTTCTCACAAGTTCCCATTTTTGCCTCTCTTTTAAAGCTCAGTTGAGTCAAGGACTCCAGTGATCTGTTGTGACCGTTCATCTCCCGGCATCCAGAGCGTGTCGTCCATCATGCCACGTGCATAAACTCAATGTTACATTTTTGGCTTCTTTTTGAAAACCCCAAGATGGAGTCTCACCAAACTTTTCGTGTAGAATTCCTTGGAAGATAAAATCTCAATTCGTTCAAGTGTGCACCATTTCTCCTGTAGGAGAAACAATTTCTTTAAAATCTTATCTTGAACTGTTAAAGTGATAGACCTTACTACAAAGTGCTATGAATAAGTACATTTGTGATTGTAGTTTCAAGTTTGTTCACGATAGAATTTTTTCTTGAAAATGCATGGGCAAATTTTCACCAAACTAGGCAGGCATTTTTGCCAGAATAATAGAATATATATTGTTCAGATGGGCGCCATGTCATAATTTGGGGCCCCTATGGGGCCCAGAGTCTCAAAATTAGAGAATCTTTTGAAAAAAACAACAAACAACAACATCTTCTGTAACACCAGAAATACAATTAGTAAATGCAATACAATAAGTAAATGCATTAAGCAAATACAATACAATACAATATGATAAGTAAATACAATGTGCATTACTGAAAGTACTTTCAAGTTTGTTTACAGCAAATCCAGGGGTGGCCCCCTTGGGGGCCAGGACCAAATTAGTTTCCAGATATCACATTTTGATCTTCTTTTTGAAAATCCATGATCAAATTTCCACAAATTATTGGTGTGATAAGGATATATAAAAGGACACCATGCCTCCCTGGAGATCGCCCATAGCTCTCCAAGTTTGCAGTGTTCTGTAATAGTCTGCAAGATATCTGGAAAGCGAACTTGCGATACTCAGGTTAATAGCGTGAGGCCCCTGGGTCTCTTGTTTTTCAAGCACTGACTTGAATCAATCAGTCCAATCAATGGTTTACCCCTGTTGTGAATTCTTTGAGTAACAAGTTGCATTGTCAATCTCTTTTACTACATCTACATCATTCATATTTCCCCAACCTAAGTATTTCTCGTCTTTTCAGATTATCACGTAGGGAGTTCCAGTCCTCTGCTTATCATTGCGGAGGGATAGTTATAGATTGCATAAAAAGCTGCCACGTCTTTGCAAGTCTCAGAAGATGACCTATACCATGGGAGGAGGTTTAAATGCAGACAAGAGTTTGTCTTTATTACTTTGGCAAATCTTTCTAAGGAGACATAGACAGATAGATACATGTAGATACACTTGTAGATAGATAGATAGAAAGATAGAAAGATAGATAGATGGATAGATAGATAGATAGGTAGATAGATAGATAGATAGATAGATAGGCAGATAGAGAAAGAGAGAGGGAGAGGTGCGTGGGCGTTACTCTTGAGTTTCACGCCTGTAGTGATAAATACATTCGCAGCCATTTCACAGCTCACTTTGCCCCGTGTACCTTTGCCCCATCTTCAAGATTTACCTGTTGCGCCGTTTCGGCACGTAAGACCGATTCCCAAAGCCCAGTCTGTGGCAGTGAAGGAGGCCGATTTAGAGCCGAGATATTTACAGAAATCCGTACACGGAAGATTACCATGATCAAAATAAACTCACAACTGCACGCGTGGTCCTTATATTCAGTCCAAAAAGACGTAATGACCTTTGCACGGTTCATTTCCAAAAAGTCACACTGCCTCAGAGCCAGGTGCCATAACCTCCCATCAAAAATGAGATTTTCTTATTTTGTTCTCTTTGTACCACATTTGCGGTGCTTGACCCCATTGAGTGTTGTGCTGGTTAGTTTGCATTTTACACTTAACCCGTTGAGGACGGACTGATTGTGCTACAACGCGCATATCCCATAGACATCTGCCCGAGTATACTTGGGACTCGTCCTCAACGGGTTAAAGAGAATAGTAGTCCCACCAGTCTGAAAGACAGCAGAGCAGCAGTATATTCCACATGCATTATAACTGGCTATATTGTCCCTTGTTATCATGCTTTTTGTTGTTTGTTAAACAATATGTATAATACCAGGGCCCTGTTGCATAAAATAATGCAATCAAACTTAACCCGTTGAGGACGAGTCCCGAGTATACTTGGGCAGGTGTCTATGAGAAACGCGTGTTGTAGCAAAATCAAACCGTCATCAATGGGTTAAGATATAAGTCAGACATCAGCCTATCAGAATTGAGTGTTCAGAGACTTAGGTTTGATTTTCTGACTTATGTTTGATCTCAACTTTTATGCAACAGGACCCAGGTGAAAAATCTCACTTAACTTATGAGTTTCTCCGCTCATGTATTGCATTACAGTTTGACAACAAAGGTGGATTAGGAAGGGGAGGGGTTCTGTATGTGGCAGGTAAAGAGATGAGTGCCCGCCCCATGGTTTGCGAGTTACTGGGATACAACAATGCACAATATTCAAAATTGCGACACAGTCCGCTCTCTCTCTCTCTCCTTCTCTTTCTCTTGCTCTCTCTTTCTGTTAATGACAGCGATGTCCTGATTTGAAGATGCAGTTAACAGACGCTGTGAGACCTTTGCATCATTTGACACACACAAAAAAAAAAATCAGTGACAGCTTTGTAGTTTGAGCTAGTAGCTGGAAATTGATCACAAGAGCTGACAGGCGCTCACAGATTCACTGTCAACGACAGCTAGGTCACAGCTGGCGGCATGCTCTGATAGCGTCTGTGACTCTTGTTATGCAACAGAGTATCAATATTGATAGTACTCACTGTGGCACATCCTTTACCAGGAAAAGAGTCAACTCTCTTTTTCTTTCCATACATTGATATGACAATAACAAGAAGAAGAAGAAGAATGCATTTGAATAACATGATATTGCTTAAGAGAAGATGTCCATTATACATGTCCCAGAGAAGTAAAGGCTCACATAACTGGAAATGTTCTGTGAAGAATGCTAATTATTGGTTTACTTGTGTTTTTGATTTTCATGCATGTGTGTGTGTGTGTGTGTGTGTGTGTGTGTGTGTGTGTGTGTGTATGTGTGTGTGTGTGTGTGTGTGTGTGTGCGTGTATGTGTGTGTAAATTTTAGGAGGATACATTTGTTAATGGCTGACTTCAGTTCATCGACTCGTCAACTGACTGACAAACACATCATATAGATGGGACAGAGGTTCTCAGAGCCTCATTCATTTGGGTTTTTTTTTTCAATTTGTACTAATCTTGTTAAAAGTCGGCATCCTTTAAATGCCATTCTGCGTGATTTATATCCGTATCCCTCGTGTATGCATAATGAAGGGCATCAGTCAGACAAACATTCACTAATCTTTGTGTTAAATTTCTCACTTTGGCCCCCAGCTATTCGATGCCAAACTGTCTGGAAAGAGGTCAGACTTGTTAACATTTATAAAGGTTCCAAGAAATTCATGAATTTTGCAGTTTTTCGTCGTTGGCCATGACCACATATGCTATCAAATTGTCTTCGGCTCGGAAAAGAAAAGATCATAATTACGAAGTAATGTGAAGCACGTGCAGTGTTAAGTAAACCATACGATGACAGTTATTATTTTGGGGTGTATTGTAGAAAATACCAGTGAGCAAAGCTAATGAAAGCCATATTTTTTTAAAATATCAAATTCGTGACTTTAACAAAACATCTAGAACAGAGTGTTGGTATATTCTCCATATCGTTTGTTGGACTTATTTGAACAGAACTGCAAGTGTGGTGTTTTCTCTTTATTGGATGGTTGATTGTAGTTTCTAAAGATGTAAACTCATTGCTACAAGATTCTAAAAACCTCACAACTCTGTACCAGGTCCACCAAAGCCTCCATCAGTAACTGGACTTTAATGCAGCATCATTCAATATCCGAAGCACTTAGATTATTTCCCAACATTGACTGTAAAAATGCTCAAAAAATTGAATGTCTTTGCTTGTCCCTCCCGTCCTCTCTTATTACAGCATATTCAGCAACCTATGCTCTTTGCTAATTATATGGGATTTGTGTGTGTGTGTGTGTGTGTGTGTGTGTGTGTTCTCTAGAATTAATCCGATTATGAGGACACAATGAGGCAGGGTTAACAGCAAAATGCAATGGCAGTTAAAGGGTTAATTTAAAGTTTTTATGTCTAATATACTTCAGTAGCTGCCATTCATTGTTGCTTTGTGCTGGTCTGTTTAAAAGACACTCGCAGTGATTTTTTTTTTTCCAAACAAAGGTTAATGCCTTTGAAGCAATTACATCCCATGGATAATCACATTCAGAGTGATTGATAACACTGGATGGATTGTTGCAACTTCACACGAGATCATTTGCATAAATCATGACTTACCCAAGATATGAGCCTCACGTCAAGTCGAGTGGCGGCCGCGTCTCACAATCTCCTGCTCTCGTTTCCCATGTGGGCCAACACTTCAGCCGTATCCAGTGTTTGGGTCCTGCGATAAACAAACACACTTTCCTCGATGACGACCACAATCGGGGGGTTGATTCTGTCACAATTTTGGGTCCCCCGAACGCAGTCCAGTCCGTTTGAAATGATCCGCAGCTATTTTCCCAATGCAGGAGGGGGCTCTCAAGTGTAATGCATTCCTTCAACAGGTTGCCTTTCGGAGGAGTCGGCGAGCGGCAAAAGTCTTGAGCAGTGTACAGCAGCTTGCAATTATCTAAATGAACCACTAACACCTCTATCAAGATCTTTGTCGTCATCAGAGAGATGTAAAGGAAAGAAACAACAAATGCACACAATCTCAGAGACAAAACATGTCAAAGCCGTGGAGTCAATATCGGTGGGCATCCATTAGCCGGCTTTATGCCATGTGCAAACAGCGGCAACTAGCCGTGAATCGGGGCCAAAATCGATGCGTCGGAATTCTCTCAACTTCTGATCCCGACAGATGGAGGGTTTTTCTGGGGGGAAGTATTACTGTATGTTGTGGGTTTTTCGGTAGAGGTCTGACCCTGCCCTCCTTTTCTCACAGTGACGAAACTGTTGAGAAAGACAAAGAAATAGATAAATCAGAGCAAGTGTGAAGGATTACATGGAGCACTTTGTTGATTTTTTTTGGGGGGGCGGGGAGGGGGACGGGGGGCTTCTGAGCAGAGAAGATGTTGCAAAGATTGTAAACTTTTTTTTGGTCAAAAACAAAAAGTTAAGGCACAAGCTGTCTCAACTCCTGAAGCGGGAGAATGTTTAGAAAGCTCTGAATTAATCAAAATAGCGTCGTGTCAGAGAAGATATAATGCCTCCAGCAAATCTGTGACTTGAATCTCCCACTTGTGTCTTGGAGCAATGTGGATTGGTCTGGATATGTGCTGTTGAAGCTGCCATCTCTTGCACCCGTATACAGTGGAACCTCTCGTATCCGGACAAGTCGGGACCGGGGCTCATCCGGATAAGGGATTTGGCCGGATACGGGAGACTCAATGCTTTATACATGTACATATACATACACATGTACTGATGTAGCCCATTGTAGTACCACATGTAGTAATGTGTATACTGCAACCTTTTCATTGTTACACTCAGTAACAGACCCCAAAATAGAGGTTCGTGTTTGCAAGAATAAAATCATTTTCTTTTATAAATTCTAGGGATGATTTACCTAAATAATTATTAAGAAACGTATCAAGTATATGTAATTCATGTGTGTTTGTGTAGGAGTTCTCAAGGAGTAGGAATCCCCCTTTCCTACCGTAGTTCTTAAAAAAAGATAAAAAAATCACGGCGAGATTGCGTCCGGATAATAGAGAGATCCGGATAAAGGGAGGCCGGATGATAGAGGTTCAACTGTATATGTAAAGTCTTATCTACATGGTCCTTCTTTTTCATCACTTCCACTTCAGTAAAAGATACCTCCTCATTCTATGTCCCTCCATTTTTTAACCTTTGCTGTATTTCTGCCATCTGTCACCATTTCTTCCCATCTATCGCTCTTTTTTACACGTTCTCTCTTTCTTGTATTGTGTTTGTACGTGTTTTGCTCCATGTGTGTATCCACTCTATCACACTGGTATTCTCTATAGTTGTTTAATGTTCTTTTCAAGAATTATCATAGAAATACTAGTAATAAAAGCAATCGTAACATTACACTGTATGTCAATGAAGATTAACATTTTTTGTTATCTTGATTATAATTTGATTTTAGGTGCTTTTAACACCTCTGCTGTCTTTCTTCATACCCACTATCTGTTGAAGAGTCTGCTTGTGAATGTAAGTCTCATTTTTATGCCTCCGCCACGAAGTGTCGCCGGAGACATTACGTTTTTGGTTTGTCCATCCTTCCATCAAAAGGTCAAAAGTCAAGTATAAATCCTCAAATCCCCAAATACCTGCTCTCTTAGACAATATAGCCATTCATCCATGTAAACCTGGTTTAAGGTAAGTGAACAATCAACACATTAGTGACAAACGTGTGATTTTGATATTTTCCCAATTATGTGAAACTGTCGTCATGCATTGTCAAGACGTACTATAAACCTATTAGGAGAACCATGCATTGTGGCAGAGGCATGCCAGTCGCTGTAGTGACATTTCTAGTATCTTTTTGTATCTGTGTTACACACACATTGTACCTGTCTGTAGGTCTATCTGTTTATGTGTAAAAATATATATATATATCTCCTCTTATCTGTGTCTTGATTCCTGTGCCTCAGCTCATTCACTCTCAATCTCTTGACTTTATCTCTTTTCTCCCCTTTCGCTTCTTCTTTTTATCTCTCTTTCTATTTCTCCTCTCATCTGTCTTCTCTTTATCTTTGCTTTCTTCCAAGAATCATCTTGCTTCACAACAACACATAAAAGTCAACATTTCCTTTTTCCTATTTTTCCCCTTTTTCATTCAGAAAGTGTCAGCGATACCCCACTTGTCCGAGAATAGCCTCGGTACGCAAATGTAGGCTTAGCATACCAACTGTCCCCCTTTCCAGAACCCCATACTCAACGCTTGTCAGCTGCCCTTCTCTTCTCCGCCATGGAAGAGAAAGACGGCAGCAAAAAAAAAAAAAAAAAGATAGGGAAATCCCCTCAGTGCCTTTGGAAGAAACAAACAAGTACTGAGGGACTAATGAATCAGGAAAGGAGGGTAACAGAAATGAGAACAAGAAGTGATGAAAGGGGTGTATTTGAAGCAGGAGGGTGCTGCGATGTAGGCATGAAGATGGAGGAACATGCCACAACGACGACACTTTGGGGGATTTTATTTTTAGGCTGCACAAGCCTGATCTCATCCAAGAGTGACTCGCTCTTACAAAGTGGAACACAGAGTGCCCACTGTAAAAGTGACACAACATGAACAGGTGTTATATTTTGCTGTATCTCTTGAGAGGATTTTATATGTTGCAATACGCAAGGGAGCATAACTCAGCATAAGTTTACAGGATTTAATCCACTGCATATATCAAAAGTAACAATGAACTCTGTATGATACAGTGTAAAGTTTTTCTTTTTATCTTCTTTTTTGTTAACTACAGAATAACATGAGCATTTTTTTTAAAGGGTCATTAATAAACTATCTTTATTACTGTCAGTCAGTTTTTTGTTTTTATCTTTTATTTTCAATGTCGCTCTTGGGATGGATCTCAGGTGGAATTTTCCTCTCAAATTTGCAGTTTGTGGTGATTAAGGTTACAGGGGAATGCCAGGGCTCAGAATTTGTGCATTTGTCTATGAGAGCTTCTCTCACCCTTAATGGTGTTAAATTTGGGGAAAGAACTTGCTGTGGGTGTTATTGTGAGGAATTGATGTGATAGATGTATAATGCTTCCTTTAAGGGGATACTCCATTCCCTGTTTTAGTTGACTTTCATGAGAAAACTAATTTCAATCAAATAATACCTTTGAAAGTTCTTTCAAAATCAGCTTGCATTTGTGATTCTGACTATTGTTACTGGTTACACAGGAGAAATGCAATGACATAATTTGATAATTTCTTAACCCGTTGAGGACAAGTCCCAAGTATACTCCGGCAAGTGTGTATGGGAAATGCTTGTTGTAGCAAAATCAGTCAGTCCTCAGTGGGTTAATATCCTGTCCAAAGTTCATTAACCTGTTGAAGAATAGTCCCAAGTATTCTCAGGCAGGTGTTCATTGGAAAATGTGTTAAAACTAAATCAGCTCGTCCTCAGTAGGTAAAAGCTTTTATGAGTCTGTTTGTTCGCTTTAATTTTGTTCATCAAGACATGGAGTTGTGTTACGCTGCAAGCATCTATACTAACACCCTTGGCCCCGTTCTTTGTGAAATACCATCTTTAGGCAAACCAGTTTTTTTTCAGGAAGGATGAGATGGGGGGGGGGGGTGGCATCATTTTATGTTTTGATGGTAAGATGAGGAGAAATTCTCTGTTCTTCCTCCAATATTCCATAGCTGAAAAAGTGCTTAGAGACTTGTCTCTCACACATACTCCCACCTGTGGCTAGGGCCAGTGCTAATTCATCAATCAAGATTGTACTGTTGTGATGTCCACTCGGGCCGAGGTTTAATCAAATCTCATCCCCTCCATCGGTCAACAATACAACACATACACACAAGGAAATCCTCTGGACTGTGCTAGTCTGTGGACCCGACGCAAAGACCCTGATTCGTGTCAGTTAGCAGAATGCAAGTTTAGTTCTCAAAGTATACATAGGGGATGTTGGGATTGCAGTATAAGTTGTATGTCAATTACTGTAAAACGAGGAAGGTTCACATGCATTTAAATCTCATGATTTTCACGAGAGCCAAGATTCGCAAAATTAAAGTACAAGTGAAAGTTCTTGTCTACACTATATGCACTGAATGTTAGAGGCAACTCGTGAAAATTTCCTGCCACATAAAATGCTGTTGGCTCCAATTCGCGAAAATTTCATGCTGCGAAAATTTTGTGTTTTACAGTAGCTAGTCAGTGAAACTGTCACTTCTGACCGTAACTCACCTCATCACAGTTCAGACTATCAATGTGTTTGAGAAAACGTTCTCCAAGCTGTTGTATTGTCTTTGGAATGCCTGTGCTGGCAGTATGCATCTAATTTAAATGTATATATATATATTTTTTTTTTTTAAGTGGTAGAATAAAGCTGAAAAAGGCAATGTTTAGAAGCACCATGAAATAAAGACATATTGATGATTCATTGTTTTAACTTTTCATTTGCATCAGTCATCTCTATCACTATGTCCTGCAGTTTTCCAAACTTCCAGGGCACTGTTTCATGAAAGTTGTTAGCCCTGTTAAGTTATCAGTCTGTGACAATTACCATAGTAGCGGTCAGTGATGATAGCTTCTCAGCCAATCAAAACAAAATATTTTAGAGAAATTATCATAGTCTGACAACTTGACAGGGCTGACAACTTTCATGAAATGGTGCCCTGACAATGGCCAGCATGTAATGGTGATTCTTGACGGGACATAAAGCCTGTTTTTGTTGTTGTTGTTGTTGGTTTTAAAGGAATTCTGGTTAGGTGAGATCCAGGCCAGACAGGAACATTTGTTTCCTTTTTATTTTTTTATTTTTTTACTTTGGTTTCCTGAATTACTTGTCAAATGAGAACTGGCATTGGTCAACAGTATCCAGCAGATTTTCAAGAAATTCCCCCCCCCAAAAAAAAAAAACGCCAAACAATAACAAGAACAACAGCAACAATGTTGTCTGTAGGTAACATAGATAATGTGTTGTTTTTAGAACCTCTTGAGCAGCTGTAAAATTGGATGAGCTGCTGCTAGGCAGAGCAGCCAGATTGATGTTCTCTGTCTTCTTTGCCCAAGTAACATACCCGTCTGGACCGATCATAGCCCAGTAAAAGTGTGTACAGGGACATGAGGTGGAATGTCAAACCCTCCTGATGGGCATTTTGTGAAATGTCAGCCACTTAAAGAGATTGTTTGTTTCTTTGCTTTTTTTTTTTACAGAGAGAAGAGTATCGATATCAGTTTAGTTCTTGCATTTGTACGATACCCAAATTGTCGAGTCAAGCATTGGCATGATGGGTATAAGGCATCACAAAGTAAGAGTTTGGCGATATTTCAGCTGGAAGGGAATTTAAATACTAATTGCATGGCAAGTGCATTGCAATTCATTTGTTTAGAAACATGTGGGTATGGAAACTGTTACTTGAAGGATTTTGGCATGCCACATGTTAAGTGTATCGGGCCTTCAAGTCTCAAGAAACTACATCAACTCCATGGGCACTATTTGTGACCCTGCACCTCAAAACAAACAAAAAGTCGCCAGACATGAATTTTTAGTTAAGACCATATTCTGCAAGAGCAGACTTTAAGCTTTAAAATGATGTATAACTCAAATCAAATGGACTCTCCTAATCTATCTAAATATTGGAAAGAAAGCACAAACTCAGGAAAAGTGTGAACTGAGAAAAGAGGCTCTGAAGTACAGTGTCTATTCAAGCGCTTAATCTTTGCCAAACCGTGTTGGCTGTGCGATGAATGGGACAAAAAACAGGAAGTAAACCACCAGAGTAACAACAATGAAGGGATTATCAGATTAAACTGAAATTAAGCATGCCTCATTAGCACATTCTGTCCATAATTAATGCCAACTTTCAAAGCAGTAGCACTATCTTTTCAAAAGTTATTAGAGTTGAAAGTGAAGAGTGAGGACAAGGTTTTTCAGAAATGAAAAGGGATTCTAAAGACACACCTAATCACACTATTCTACCAAAAATGTTCGAGATAAACTGCTAAAAAAACACACTTTCCTGCCCGTTTTATGATACCAAATTTTAGCATAATGTAAAAGAAGACCCGCTCTTTCAGAAAATATGAAAAAGTCAAGTTCGGCTAGGTTGACCCATTTCACTTATTTCCAGTCCTCACGCAAAATCAGTGTGTGCGACTTTATGTTCGTTTTGAGGTGCACGGTCACATTTTATACTATATCTATTCTAATGCCATGACATCTGCCTCCATGCAGATTAATATGGGTCGTATCCAGGTAAATCTATTGTGTATTAGATAAGTTTGTCAGGAGTATTCAGAGTTGACTGTGGATGTCACATTGTGGATGAAGGTCAACAATGGAGGAGAGTCGACTGGGTCTGAAAAGGGAAGACTAGTCATCAAAGGGGAGAAATTCCGGCGAGGTGTGCCATAGGTGCTGTCAGACCCTGATGTGGATGTATTGAAACGTGAGAGGCGCACATCTGCAGGTGAATGTGACATAAGAGTGGGATCGGGTTGCATCCAGGCTTGAGGGGCATCCGGACCAGGTAGAGAGGGACGGGGGATAGAGAGATGGAAAAAGAGAAGTAGAGGAATAATGGCAGGAGAGGAGGGGGGGGGGGGGGTGGGAGAGAGGGAGAAAAAGGAGAGAAAACTGTAAAGACAGGTTCAGACAGATGGACGGGACAAAGGAAGCATAGAGCTCTTACGGAGAAAGTGAAGAGAATGGGGAAAGAATGGGCGCCTTTTAAGAAGGCCCCCACCAAGTTGGGGACTGGAAACAGAAGATCTGGGAATGGGGCGGAGAAGGGGGGAGGGAACAACTTGCAAATCTGCAGGTGGGGGGGGAGCAATATGGTTTAGGGTGTGAAAAGTAATAACAGCGGTAGGAAAGAGGGGGGAGACGACAAAGTCATATGCTTCTGATGGGAGAGGAGTTCCGTGGTGAGCAAGACGATCTCATGGACACTTGATGGGGCAGGGACTTGAAAACGGTGGCCGGAAATAAATTTTGTCGAAGAGAACAACTTGCAGATGTTCTGGGAATATTTTGCGAGAGAGAGTGATGGTGAAGAGACTTTTTTAAAAAGATCTCATTGCCTTTAGGGTAAGGGAAAAAAAAAACTTTGGAAAGTAAGTTGATTTCTGTCAGTCACAGTTGCAACCCAGTTTTGTTTTGTTTTTCGTCTGTTTTTCTTTAGCACTTACAGATCATCAGACTTGACTGCATGCTTGCACTGATGGAAGTTATGGCACAGCCTGTAAACTTTTTTTTTTCTTTCAAATTTGGTTTCTCTGTCTCCAATTCTTCATCTCTTTTTTTTTTCTTGCTCTCTGTCCATCTCTCTCTTTCTCTCAGCCTCTCTCCTAAGTGCTTGGTCCATGTAAGAAACCATGTATGGCTGACAGGAGGTAGTACTGTACCAATTAGAATGGAGGGTCTTCTTGATGTCAAATAAAACAAATTACAAACATTATGCTTAGTGTTCATTGGCATACTTCTGCATTGTTATTGTACTGTTGACTCTGGATTACAGAATTGTTGAGGATGGGCTGATTTTACTACAACACACGTTTCCCATAGACACTTGCCTAAGTAACACTCGGGACTCATTCTCAACAGGTTAAGATAGGAGATTGTGTACAAACATACAGCTGTGTGTGTCATGCAAAGTTTCCATGTCTCTGCATGTGAGTGGATAACCATAGAGGACTAGCGTATATTCCTTCCATTTATTTTGAATGATGTTTATGTTTGTGCATGGAAAAACCACTGGAAAAAATGCACGAGAGTTGTGTGTAAATATATGACTCAGTGAGGAAACTGGTAAATAGCAGACATGATGTTGTCCAGCTTCCGTGTCAGTTGGTGGCAGGTACGCCAGCAATGTCTGATAGCGTATGATTTATGAGGGGATGATGCAGGCGATCCAAAGATATCGCCATGGAGACAGATAAACTCTCCTCCTGCTGAAGCTCATGCATGATGCTGTAGAAGTAAAGCCCGAATACAATATATTGAATACCAGGAAACAAATGAATAAGTTAAGAAGAGATCATGGCAAGGTAGTTGAATGGAACCATCGGTAGGTAAGAGTGAGCTGCATGCATGGGGGAAAAAATATTCTACAAATTAGTTTTGGTCAATTTCATCCATTTCATCAATTTTGCATCAAATTCAGTGATGTTGCATCCCCCCAGTGTATCATGCCGAAGATATCCAGAGATCATAGAATCTGCCGATGTTGGTACTCCTTACCACGCCGTGCCAAGCGCGCTTTGAATCCATTATTAGATTTGGAAGTACGTCAGCAAACGTCAGAGGAACGCACGGTGCACAATTATCACTTGCCACTCTAATATCGCTATGAAAGATTGTTTGATTTTTGGGTAATTCTCTTGATTTAGAGAGAAGATTGAGTGTGTGTTTGTTTATGTTTCTGATTTTTTTTAAAGCTACTTAACAAAAAGTGTTGTTATTGATAGGGCAGGCTAGTGCATTATGTCAAACACAAAGAATAACAATAATAGGAGACCCAATTTCTACGTATGCACACCTTTCATTTGGTCTTCTTTTGCTTACTCGCTTTCCTTCATATGTATGAATTAGTGATTACAATTTTAAGAATGAATCTGAATTGTTCAAATTCATGAAATTCTTCTGTCGAGGTGTTTTCACTGCAACTGATTGACAAATTGCCCTACATCGACGTATATAAGCACTGAATTGATCAGTGTTTTGGTAGTAGCCATGATAAAAAGTCATGGCCGTACATACTCGAGCAGGATTCGAATTCACGACCCCCTGATCAGGATTTGAACTTACGACGCCTGTCCGGTAATCAGGAGGTCACTCTCATGTTATAAATGCGTATGTATCATATCATATTACATTTATATATTTGTGGTAGGGCTTGTATAGTCAATCTATTCTATGGAGATGGCCATATCAATGTATGAAAAATAGTCCAACTCATTGGATACTTCCAATGCAGCCCAGGGGTGACTGCTGTTTGGTTCAAGGTCACTCTGAATACATTAGGCAAACTTGATCAAATTTGATTTAACTCCTCAGGAAACCAATCCATACACAGTGAGTAGGAACAGTCGGGCTTATCTTTCAGTGGCATCTGACTTGAGCAATGCTAGAACATTTTAGTTAAAGAGGGAAATGCTGAGGAAACCCTTTATTATCATTTGCAGTATCCAAACCCCAGCTTTAGTGCTTCAAAATAGTTCTAAAATGTGAGTTAGAGATAGAAACAACCAATGTAAACTTGTTAACCCATTGAGGACGATTTGATTTTGCTACAACATGCGTTTCCCATAGACACCTGCCCGAGTATACTAGGGACTCGCCCTCAATGGGTTAATCAGTATACTAGTTTTTGATTGAATCATTTCTTTATTCAAGAAAATGTTTATACATAACCAGGTCAATTATCCCTTTAGATAATTGCAGGTATACATCGAAAGTTACAAATCACAATTTTAAGAACATACAATACAAATAACATCTATGAGATTAATGCGCCAGTATCAACAATAATATTTAACACTAGCAATCATTATAACATTTATATTAATTCTATTAAAAAAAAAATATATATATATATATATATATATATACACAAAATGTGAACAATAGTGATAATAAAATTGTTTCTAAAATAAACTATCTACAATTATGTTTTTTGAGAGAAATAGTGATATCCCCTTATATTTTAGGTTTTCTTGCAAATTTCTTACATGGTAGGATGTTTTGTGATACAACTGACGTACGCATATGCATCAAATGTGATCTCAAACATTTTTTTTAAATTACTGCTCCTAGTGGTAGACAATACCTTTAAGTAGGACTTCATGTGATATGTAATTAGTTGATGTCTTTTTTCCAGAGGTCTGCAATACTAAAAATCTACAGTTCTGTCATTACAAACTTGTCAGTTACACTTTTTCCTTATTGCGCTGTTGAATGTTCACCTTCTCTAGTTTCTAATAGCAGCATTAACACTCTCTGTGTCAAAGTGTACTACAATATTTGCTTAGACTCAATGACATGCACTAAGTGGCTAGATTAAATCCAAGGTCTTTAGTCCCCGTGCCGCAAACACAAGCAGATATAATCATTTTAGGTGAGCGGAATTCTATTGGGTGCAAGATTCAGAGAGGGAGAAGGCTGATAATTTGATATGCAACCTGTAAAGTATCAACACTCCAGTGTTTTCTCAGCAAATTTGCACAATTACGCAGCCATTAGATGTGATATTCTTTGATGATTTACCGACACTGTGCCACTTTGCCAAGGGGTCAGTGAAGAAAAATTTGCTGTAAATTTATCAACTCTAGAACTTTGCAGACATCAATGGTGCGATTAGAAATTAATGAGAGAAGACTTCTGAGTAGTGCGGAAATTTATAAACATTGACTTCAGATCACGAGAACTGCACTGAATGTCTCCGATCCCCTTGCAACAGAGCTGCCTCTTTTCCCCCCTCAGGGAGGAAAACAAATCTGAGAGCATCTCAGTTCATATATGTCAGAATCAAATGTCTTTCAATGACTTGCTCAAGAGTGCTTGTTCCAGCAATTTCCTCTGTGTCAGCACTGTCTAATCAGATGGTCAGGAGAAATATAATTATTGAAGTATTTCTTTACATTACTGCCATATGCAGACATGCATTAACCCACTAGAAACTTCAGTCAATGTTTTTTTACTGCGTTCCAAAAATCTGATTAACCTTTTAAACTCTGTGAAATTTTATTGTCATTAGCTTCAGGCAGTACAGTGCAATAAAAATTGTCCACATCATACTTTTCTGGAATAGATTCTCACAGAGACATTTTTTTCTATCCAATTTTAGCAGTCAATTAGGATGTTCAGGTTCTGTGTGCTTTTCTCCTCAATAGATGTCTCCTTTTTCTTTTTCTTTTTTTAAAATCCTGCTGGCATTTATTTCCCCCTTTGCTCACTGACATGAAAAATACCATCTGTGAAATCTATGATGCAATTAATGCATACCAGGATTAGTTTCCCAAATAAACATCACTCGAGAATGATTGCTTCCTATGTGCGTCTCTCTAGTTGTTCCACTGACTGTGTCTCCGTTTTTTATTGGTGTAACAACAATTCATTCTGTCTAATGATGTGCGAAGACATCATTCTAGATGTCAGATAACGGCTGTCCAAGGACCTAGGGACCCACCCCCCCCCCTCCACTTCATGACGAGATCCGATTTGATGTAGGTTGCTGTGATTACAGTCGCTGTGGCGTCAGGCGGAGAAAACATGACCAATCAGCTTCGAGCATGTTTGTCATCGTTATGGCAACTAGAGTGATTGCAATTCATAAATTGTTGCAGAATTCATTACAAAATGGTCGCAGATTGTTGCCCAAAGGGTCATTTTGGGTTAAATCTTTTTACCCCTGACGTTCTTCATACTCAAAATCCACACCCGCAAAGTTTTTTTTCTTCTCTTTTTCTTTTCTTTTTCGCTTCTGTGATGTAGTCAAGTGTAGAATATCATAAACAAGAAAGTCACATTTTATGTAAGTGTTATAGTCCCTTTACAGTGCCTTTCATGAATGTTCATATCCACTTTTTGTTTTGTACAATAAAAGGTTACTAATTACAAATGCAACGATCCTTAATTTCAAAGTCCCTTTTCTTTAAATATGCTTTCCTATATGTTTGAATTTTTTTTAACTCATTTATTTCAAAGAGCTAGGAACCAACAACTTTCATGAGTTACATATCATTTTGAAGCTTGGAATCTCCTCTGTTAGAATTTAACCTCAACTCCAAAAATCTGGTGACTTATGGTCGATTTTGCGATGCCTTTCGCTCATGCTCGCACATTCTTCAAATCATGATGACTTCCATTTATCCTATGCAGAGCACAAGGGGGTTGGGATGGGGTGAGATGGGGTGTGGTGGGGGAGGGGTAGATGGAGCTGAAGAGGATAGAGACCTTGGTATCTTGACACATACAATAAGCGTACGAGGGTGGTTTAAACTCCCATCTCATAATGAGGCCATTTAATGGCTCCTACTCGGCACCAAATTCCAAAGACCCGAAAAGGAATGTGTACGAGAGTCTGAATGGGCATAGAAGTGGATTGCAGATGGGCGGGAGGGGGGGGGGGGGGGTTCATAAAGCTGTTTGTAAAGTTACGAACGACTTATGAGCGACTGGTGATCAGTTCTTGTGCTGAATTATGGAAATTCTGATAAGTATAGCACATCACAACTGATCACTTGTCGCTCGTAAGTTGTCCATAACTTTACGAACAGCTATATGAAACAGGGCCCAGGTTATAAACTTAAGTTAGTTGGGGGGGGGGGAAGGGAGGTGGTGGATATTGTTAGAGACACACAGGCCCTGATGTCTACAAGCAAAGCTGATTTTCTTGTATATCTTGTGAAAGATTTTTCCAGACTGTGGTTTACCTAGATTCAGATTGGGTGACAGCTGCATTCGCTCCTAAGTGGTTCATCAATATTTTGAATTCGCCAGTGTACATAAACTGTAAAGACCGGTAGATTGATTGACAAAGTGCTCTTCATCTACACCCAAAGAGGCATTTTAACCATTGTCTGTGCTCCTTTGTAGACTCGGATACATTGACATGCATTGGTTAGGTTGCTGATAAAATATTTCAAATTAGAAGATGCATACCTTAAACAAAAAGAGAGAACTAGACAGTTGAGTTTCGTAACGATATAGATCTCTTTTCATTCGATGAAACTCTTTGCACGTGTAAGTACCCCTTGACATGAGCACTATGTTTGCACAGCACGGCATCCGTAGCACATGTTAATTAAGATTGATGGTCGATATGTTGTCTCTAAAATCAGGGAGGGAGTTGAAGGAGCAAAAAAAAAAAAATGACCTCTATTTGTTCAGGAGATAGCCTGCCTGGTAGCGGAGCTATGCTAAGCCCGGATTGGGACTGTTTGTTTAACCCCTGTCGGACAAGCGTATATACGATGCCCGATCTCGCTTTGTTGATAGTGCAATTCATTTATGTATCCTATAAAGAGATTCTTTTTTTCTTACACAATAACTGTGAGCAAGTATACACGGATTACCTAACACTCAAAATAATCATTACCCAGACAGCTCATGCTCAGAATAGTTCACTGTGTTTTGACACTCAGCAGTGCTAAGGATTTTTTTGAATGCACTTACATATTGCATGCAGACACTATTACCTAATTGTCAAAACAATTATTGGATTCCTATTATACTACCATATATATATAGGTTATCATGCTGGGATGCACAGCTAGGCAATGGGTTGTTTTTGTTTTTTGTTTGTTTGTTTGTTTGTTTATTTGTTTGTTTGTTTGTGTGTGTGTGTGTGTGTGTGTGTGTATGTGTGGGTGTGTGTATAGAGGGTCACATCATTTATCTGTCTATTGGATTATTCAGTCCTACCATAGTCAGCAATCTTATGTCTGATAATCTCATATATCCGGCTACCATACTGAGAAAACAGTATTTTAATCACGAGAGCATGGATTGTTGGACAAACAGAATCTTGGCGTAATCTGCCCATCCATCACCCAATACATTATTCATCTATTGTCAAGTTGGCATTCAATTGTGCAGTCTCTGTCGGGCATTACATTAGCTTCCTTGTGTTTACAAGTTGTCCAAGTTGACCAAAACAGTGACCACTAGGAAATGCCCAGTAGGTCAGAACCGCATTCCACTCAAGTGTGATTGTGACCCTGCATCGCACAACCACCAAAAAGTCGGCAGACATTGATTTTCAGTTAAGGGCAGATTTTGAAGAGCAGTATAAGAGCTTTGAGATGAGGTGTAACTCGATACAAATGGACTTTCCTAATCCATCTAAATAATGGAAAGAGAGTACATCCTCTAGAAAAGTGTTTGCTGAGGAAAGAGGCTTTGAAGTTTAGGGTGTGTTCAAGTGCGTTATCTCACCAGGTGGTGCTGTGAGCCATGAATGGAACAAAATACTGGATACAGACTCAACAGCAACTGCTAGAAAGGGTTAATCAGATTGAAATTTTACTCACTTTTTGAGTAGGCCTATATTTATTTCATGATTGATAGCAACTTTCAATGCCATTGCATCATTATTTTAAAAATTACTATAGTTGAAGGTGAAGAGTGTGTAAAAGTTTAAAGAATGCAAAGAGACCTTTAAGATATATCTAATCACACAGACACACAAACACAGCACCAACAAATAAATGTTCTGGGAATACTACATAAAAGACAATTTTCCAATCGTTTTATGGTCCCATATGTCAGAATTATGTCAAATATTTGCTGTAGACAAGAAATTTCATGTGCATTCTAATTTTGCAAATCTGGGTTCTCGCGAAATTCACAAAAATCGAAATGCATGCATACATTTTTGGTTTTACAGTATACAGTCTGTGGAGTTATCTTTCTCAGGCACGGCCTAGCATCTCACAATGTCATTGACATGGTACGTAGGAAGTTGACAGTTGCCAGTGATGATGATGGAGTTAATGCCTTTTTGCATCTCACTAATGATGGTCTGTCATTACCTCCGCCAAGGGAGGAGGTTATGTTTTCGTTACCGTTGGTTTGTTCGTTAGTTCGTTAGTTACTGTAAAACGAGGAATGTTCGCGTGCATTTCAATTTCGCGAATTTCGCGAGCGCCAAGATTCGCGAAATTAAAATGCATGCGAAAGTTCTTGTCTACACTATATGCACTGAATGCCAGTGGCTGTTCGTGAAAATTTCATGCCGCAAAAAAGGCCGTCGGCTCCGATTCGCGTAAAATTCATGCCGCGAATATATCATGTTTACAGTAGTTCGTTCGTTTGTCTGTGTGCAAAATAACTCAAAAAGTAGTGAACAGATTGGGATGAAACTTGCAGGAAAGGTTGAGAATGACACAAGTACCCAACGATTAACTTTTGGCAGTGATCCGAGAATTTTGGGGGAATTTATGAAGGATTTTGACATTTTGGCAGGGAGGGTGAATGAACTTGGGAGTTCAGGCTGCGCGTATTTGAGGTTTACCTGCGTGCACTAAAGTGTGTGCTCTAGTTTCTGCTGGGGTGAGGCGCGCCGTGCAGCTGAGGGTTTATGACGTAACAAAGGCTTCTATATTGGGAAATCTGGCAACTTTCAGCACACAATGCTATAAGTACGTATGGGTGGAAATCACTGATATCTCTACGGAAGAACAAGATCGGTGGTGAAAATGATTTGCATGCTTGGCGGAGTCTGCGCTCTCAGAGTGCTCTCTAGTTCAAGACTGCTACTGCTTCTCCCAGTTTCTATTTTCTATGTATCTTTCTGTTGTGTTATTTTGTTTGAACTTTATTCTTTCCCTTTTTTAACCTTTCTCTCTTATTCTTTCTCTTCCAGTCTTGTTGTCAGCTTGTTCA
The DNA here is from genome assembly GCF_040938485.1 of Diadema antillarum. Classification (NCBI taxonomy): domain Eukaryota; kingdom Metazoa; phylum Echinodermata; class Echinoidea; order Diadematoida; family Diadematidae; genus Diadema; species Diadema antillarum. The sequence goes on from NW_027271899.1 coordinate 2,144,580, forward strand.
TCTATCAGCCTTTCCATCCATCATTAACATTACGTGCATGTGACTGTGCATCACAAAACCAACAAAAAGTTGCATGCACTGATTATATGTGAGGACTCAAAATCAGTAAAAGGGGTCATCATAGTCAATCTTGAGTTGTTCATATTTCTGAAAAAGGGAAATTGTTCTTAGCATTTTTTCTAGAACATATATTTTAAGATAGCATCCTACAGGCCCCTTTCCATTTCTTGAAAACCCTTTACGCACTCTGCACTTTCAACTCTAATAACTTTTCAAAAGGATAATGCTACTGCTTTGAAAGTTGTTATTAGTCATTAATATAATGTGTTGATACAGCTTGTTGGATTCAGCTTAATTTGGTAATCCCTTCACCATTGTTGCTATTGAGTTTTACCCTTTTGTTGTTGTGTTTTGTCCAAATCATTGAACACAGCACAGCTTGGTAAGATCAAGCACTTGAATAGATCCTACATACTTTAGAGTATCTTTTCTCCATCCACACTTTTCCAGAGTGTGTGCTTTCTTACCATTATTTAGATAGGTTTTATAAGAGAATCCATCTGAAATGAGATTTACATATTCATCATTTTTAAAGCTTAAAGTCTGCTTTTTCAGAATCTGCTTTTGCCTGAAAATCCATGTCTGGCAAATTTTTGTAGTTTTGTGGTGCAGGGTCACAAAAATACATGATGTGCCTTATTTCTTCTCCTTCTCTCTCTCTCTGCCTGTTCACCTGTCTATCAGTCTATTCATCTACATAAGTTTTATAGTATACATTATCTATCTGTCTGTCTATCTGTCTATCTATCTATCTATCTATCTATCTATCTATCTATCTATCTATCTATCTCTGTTTATCTGCCTGCCTATCAATCAATAAATCAATCTATCTCTCATCTGTCTTTTACTGCCTGCATGTTTGTTTTTCTGTCTATCTATCTATGTATTTAGCTATCTATTTTTCTATCCATCTTTCTAGCTATTAATCTCATTTTCTAATATCTTTATCCATGTATCTATCATCAGCTTACCTTGTTAGTGGCCACGACCATGGGTTGTATTAACAGCCAAAAGGCTCACAGTCAAGTCAGATTTTGTGTTCCTATGAATCTTCTGTCCCACATTTATGAAAGCTGATGAGCGCGCAATCCACCATACTGTCCCCGTTTGCTGCAGATGGCTCTAAGATCAAGAAGCAGGTCTACATTGTCCCTAATTGTGCCCTTTGGAAATAGAACACAGTCAGTGTACATCACAATGAAACCAGCAACCCCCTCAAACAGGTAGTTTCATATCTAAATTGAAGTTGTAAATCAGCTTCACTAAACAGGATCCTTGATTGCCTTTTGACTCATCCTGAGATTTTGTTCACTTACATCACATATGCATTATATTCCTTTTTTTTTAAATTTTTCCCTCAGAACTTACAGTGAGATAACAGGCCAGCTTTGGACTAATGATATATAATCTCTTTTGTCATTAAAGCTTGTAGGCATAATCATGAAAGATAATTATACCGATTTGGTATTTCTTTTCTCTATGCAGAACTCATTCAGGCATTGTCTATATTGTGGACACACAAGCGCACACACTGTGTTTATGATCTACTTTCAGATAATGAATGCACAATTTCTGTCCGTGGTTTTTTTTTTTAAGGTTGTATCTGCTCTTGTATTGGATCAGGAAGATTTATCATGATCATGTGATTTCTGGATAATTGAGATAAAGTCCTGTATTCAGACTCCTTAGTCCGTCCCTGCGGCTAGTAGAGAGTCATTATTCAGGAAATTTCCATGCGACTTGCAATCACCAGGGATACTTTCCCCATTAAAAGCCACCCAAGTCGTTGAAGAAACATATATACGGAGATAAACTGTGGGGGCAGTTTATGATCAATGTTCGGAATGGCTGTTGTATTGTTGTTCTTGTTGTTCTTATAATTCTTGTTGTTGCCATTTGCAACCACAGGGGAGCTTTCATTTTTATGGATTTTGCTGTAAATCTCACAGTTGGGTTATGCCATCATTGGCAAATACTACAGGCTGTGTCAGACATCGCTGTGCTATTTTCAGCCTATCAGTATTACCCATACAAGGAAACAGCTATCTGCTACTCTTCAGTTTTCAAGCTTTTGAAGGTGCATTTATGGAAATCCGAGGAATGCATGATGTATTTCCTTCCGAGCTTCCGGAAGTAGTTCCGGCTTTGTTTTTTTGCCATGAACGGAAGCTACATGCCAGCAGGAGATGGCTACTCCGTCGCAGAATTTGCAGAATGTTTTTATCTTTAGTGCTCATCATGCAGTATAGCTTTTATCTATTTATTGTATATATTGCCTACTGCAGAGCGCTGTTCTGTAGTGGGAATCCAATGAATTTCCCCCATCATTTTTTTCCGCCACTCCGCTGCTCATTTCAGATAATGGGTATATATATTGCCTGTAATCTGTGTGGGTGATTTATGTGTGTGTTTGTGAACACTGTATGTATGCGTGTGTTTTGTAAGGAATCATAAGGTAGTAGCTTATGGTCTTATTCACAATCAAGAGTTCTACATTTTATACTAGTAGTCATTTCCTGATTACCTAGGTAAGCAAAAATATTCCATGTACCAAGAGGCTTGAACACACTGTCTTTATTGAGGAAAAGAGGCAAGTATTGTGTCTTTAAAGTTTGCTGAGATTTTACAATTCAGCTGTTAGGACGTTGTTTGTACATTGATATAGTGGAGTAACCGAATAAGCGATACCCGATTATGTGGAAACTACTGTATTACAACTTTTGAAATCACTTTAAAAGCAAATAAATGGTTTGATAGACATGTAAGGAGTTGTGAAAGAGATCAAATGTGATGTGAATCAATACTTTTTTTTTGCTTAAAATATTTTGTTAAGTAAAAGTAGAGGAAAAGTGAGAGATGTACAGAAAACTATTTTGACAATACTCTCCTGCACTTGTTTATTTCTGGATCAAGTTGATCCCATTGCAGTTACTTCTCTCTCTCTCTCTATCTCTCCCTCTCTCTCTCTCTCTCTCTCTCTCTCTCTCTCTCTCTCTCTCTCTCTCTCTCTTTATTCATCTCTCACAGTCTTGCATGAATGGAGTCAGTGTAGCTTACAAACAGCCTTCAATCATTCTAAGATCCATTTTCAGTGGGAAAACAATATATAAGTGAAAATAAAAAGCATACACACAAAAAAAAATTTTACGGGTATAACGATGAGCTACTTGTGTTACCAGAAGATGATAGATCATAGCTCATTGCTCTGAGAGGCAGTGGAAGGGGCCAGTTTGTCATAGGCTTGTGATAAAATCAACCGCCACTGACTGAAGTGATTATAGCCATCATGGTCACATGCCATCTTCATTCATCTTGAGGAGACAAATAGTGTTTGCGTTTGGGGGCATTGTTGCTCCCCCCCCCCCTAAATTTCACTTTTCCTACCATCCTTCTAGGCAGTTTTGAGTGCTATTCAGTCATTTCCATTCCTCATTTCTGATTTTGCCCAATCTATCAGTATTTTGGTTTATTTTTTGGTGCTTTTTACATTCTCCTTTTGCAACATTCAAAGAATTGGGGCTTTTGTGAAGGGTATAATTGTGGTTTTTTTTAAGGCAAGGAAGGAAAAAGAAAAAAAATAACTGATTAGGAAAAAGCTTCCCATATTGTCGCTTCGTTCATCATGTACAATCCCTTCCTTTTCACAGTGACATGCTATCGTCTACTTTTCCCCTTCTTCCCATGACTTTTCCCTCTGCATTCTTCAATTTCTTGTAGTTCTACATTAAACAGTTTTCCCCTCTCCCCCCTCCAACCCCCCCCCCCCCCCCCCCCCCCCCGCCACAAAAAAAAAAAAAAAATGAAGTTTTGCATTTCATCCGGAATAGTTCAGTTAAAGTCCGGCTACGAGCTTTCCTGCCTTCTGTCGCACCACTTGTACTAATCTTGAGCATTAGGATAATTTCCTTCTCCCAAGTCGTCTGTCCGCTATCTCCGGACGGCATCTTCGCCGTGGAAACCGAATCCGCCGCATCTGCTGACATACCTTACTGCTTGAATCTAAAGTGAAATATGAGGCTGCCTTTCCTGCAAAAAGAAAAGAATGGCAGTGGATGGTGAGAGAGAGAGAAATTAGAACTTGACTGTTTTTACAGCAATTTATTGCAAAACAGGAATTGTTTATCTTTCCCGAATTAGGAAGGGGGGGGGGGGATTAGAAGGAAGGAGAAGGTATTGTATGGATGCTGTGCTGCGGTTTTACGGGGAAATTTGCTGAGTTAATTTTAAACTTGTTTTTGCTGTCTCCCTGTCCGACTTGCACTATCAAACATCTCCTATTGTTTCATCTTTCCTAGCTAAATAAAGAGTCAAACAAACGTATACACACACACACACACACACACACACACACACGGACAAACATATCAGTTTATGTATGTGACTGTTTTGAGTGTATTATACAAAATGCTTTTCTTGCGCTTACCTTTGTTATGTTGTAAGCAAATACTTGTATATCTTCCTTTTTTTCCTCTATCTTGAAGAGCTGTTATCTGTATGCTATTTTTGGAGGCAATATATTTTCGGGTTGTCCGGCCGTCCATCATTCCTTCCACTCCTAATCAATTTTTCCAGCCTTTCCTGCAATAGCTGCAATGTCTTCATTCAATACAAGACATCAGGGGGTGTGGTTCTTGAGAGTGTTTTAGCTCTGATCTGTCATCTTCTCTCAAGACAGGCGGAGAACGTTCTGACTCACGGTAGACGCCCCGTGCAACCTGCCGACCTTTGCTGTTGGTGTCAAGAGAAACTCCCTAGTCTGTGAGGAACATAGCATCGTGGGACATAGTGAGTGTCTGCTGGGTGCCTCACTAGCGGATATTAGATTCATTTGGAATAACTTTTTAGCTGCCTCCGCCAAGGAGGTTATGTTTTTGCCAGTGTTGGTCTGTTTGTTTGTTTGCTTGCTTGTCTGTTTGCAAAATAACTCAAAAAGTTGTGAATGGATTTCAATGAAACTTACAGGGAAGGTCGATAATGACACAAGGAGCAGATTGCTTCTCATTGTTGGGATCTGTTGCAAGACTCCCCATATACTTGGTGGGCAGCATGTGATCGTATCCGCACATTTCTTCAAGAAAAGTATGTACCACAATCCTGCTCAAGATATGTCATGGAGAGTTTGTTCTTTTATATCATCCAAAGCAGATAAAGTCAAATCCTCTGTTTTAATAAAAAATAGATAAAAAAATTAAAAAGATATATATCTATATATTTGATGCGTTTGTTTGCAAAAGCAAGCAACATAGGCAAAACAAAGCAAAGAATTCATTGAGCTCTGAGGTTATGTTATTCAATTCTATCAAACTGTGAGCATGGAGGATTTTGTTGTAAGACTGTAGAGGGAGGAACGGGCCGCTCGTCTCTATAGCTGAGTTTGTTGTAAATAATTTTCCAACCTCTAATTCACATTTTTAACTGCACATATGATATTCATTGCTTTTGTTGTACTTCATAATTCTCTCCACACACACATCTAAACCCTGATTTAGAGCAAAGAAGAAAGAGAAAATTAAACTATTTGTGTGAAATCTAATCTCACGTAGTGCAATATGTAGCTGCGATGAAAATTGAATTTGCGAGAGTATTGCCGTGCTGGGTGTTTTAATCAAATGTGCGATTTCTGCTTGGTAATCTTTTACCAGTGAGCGCATGGTAAATTCACGATCAGACTGTGATGAAGGTTTCCTAGTTAGTGACAGCAGAAAGCATACAAAAAAAAAGCAGCGTCATCTTCTTCTTGGCAGGCTAAACAAGCGGCTCAAAAATGCAGAATTTAAATTGAGATATTAACCCCCTGCGCCTGCCTGTCTTCCACTTTACCTGATTCTCATCTAGAGCCATTTTTGTCCTACCAAGAAAATCTTTTAATGCCATTCTAATTGGATGCCAGAAAAGGCAAAGGAGATATACGTGTGTATACTGCTAGTTATTTAATTCTCATGGTGTACAATTCATACTCTGCTTCTTTATACCAATCTCTTTTTTTCCTCTCTCCTGCCCCTGTCCCTATCTCTTACTCTCTCTCTTACTACTTATCTATACTTTGCATTCCAGATAACCTGCTCTATATTCTCCCTGCTGAAAAGAGTGCATACCTAATTTACAGCAGCGGTAGCGTCATTCTATGATGCGCTGCAAATTTTGATTGAAATGTTGGCGAATCTGTTAATTCATTGTGCAAACCATTATCATAATTATATTCAGTCCATGTTTGGACCACTGCAGCAACAGCGACTCGCAAACTGGCAGTCAGCTCACCCTGCAGGGTGGTTAAATTTCTTACCATCACAGTCTGTAAATCCCACTACCATCGAACATGTACATGGGTGTTTTATTCTTGGCTGTGATAAGGTTAACGACCAATAGGCTTGCCAATTTCACGCAGACAGTCGTGGTGGGGTGTGGTAAAAGGTGACACAACATCATTTTGCTCAATTGCTCAGTTCTTATTTTCTTCAATGACTTAGGATTAGGGTTAGGGTTGTGATAACATTTTAGGTTTAGTTTGATGTAAGGATTAGGATTAGGGTTATGTTTGTAGGTAGATTCATGTTTGGCTCAGCATGCAGGTATTTCATGGGAGCTATTGTCGCAGGAGTAAATCCCATGGAACCTCCATGAAGACCATTTTGTTAGTTTTTTAGTTGTTTTTGTTTTTAAGTTTAATGATCATAGCTGATGAATGACACCTTTTCTTTCCTGTTATGATATCTTGATCCATTCCTCATCTTGTGGCAGGTGTAATATACAGGACATCATCCTGTGCAACATGTGGCGTTGATATGCATACTGCGATGGAACCAATCTCCCAGAGCACTCGTTGCGCGCTGTTGGTATGATGTTAGGCATGGTTCATTGTCCTCGCTAATTATTAATGAATGCAATGAAATGTGAATCTTCAATGCTTCGCCAGCATCTGTTTCTCTTTCCACTGTGAATCGAATGTGCGATTGCAATTCAATGGCCCACGAGCCTTAAGTACAGGTGTGAATTACTTTGCCAGCATTCTCAGAATCGTAAATGCAGTTCCACTGCCCCGCCGTGAGATGATTGATTGTTCCCCCACGCCGTCTCCTTTTGTGACGACTTGTACTTTTCTCCGCCGAAATGTGATACTTGACAATATGAAAAGACTGAAAGTGAAAGTGATCCTCAATCTATCACATGGTTTTCATATACACTTGTAAAGGTAGGACTGGGAATGGTGTTACTTAATTTACATTCTTTTGATGCTTATTAAAACCCACCAATTGCGGAGGTGTAGTAGCGTATACCTGTATTTTTGCCAAAAAAGGTGTCCATTTTCTCCCCTGCAAATACAGTATGACAAAATGCATACACTCGTGACAACCATTTTTCTCCCCTGTACATTCTCTCACAGAGTGTGCTTGAGATCTGTCACACACATTCGCTGGCATACTTCTCCAGAAGTCTCCAGAAATTCGTAGAGCAGCTTATTAAAGCATTTGGTGATGACAGCGTAGCAGCAACATGATATACATTCCTTTGCTAACAACTTGAACAAATGTGAACATCCTGCTAGGCAGAATGAAAAGACACAATAACCTATTCAGATGTCTCCTTCCTTCAACAACTCAGTTTACTGCTATTGTTTTTTTCAGTCACAAATTAAAAGGTTTTCAGTACTGTACATGCAATGTTCACACTTCACAGGGTTAGAATTTTTATGGATTTCAAGCTCCTGTAAATCAATTTGATTAAGGGACAGATGAATAATCGTCAGAGATATCAAAATGTGGGTACAGGAATACCCCAGTTTGGAAAGTTACAAAAAGGACCGAAGTTCACTGATTATTAATTAATTAATTAATTATGCAAAAGTTTTTACTTTAACAACTACCATACACAGTTGATGATGCATGCATTGTGCCTTGGGAACCCTACCCTACCCACCCACCTCCCCCCCCCCCCCTTTGTATTCCTTTTTCACATTTTACCCCTTCCAGTCTGTTCTCGGTCACTGCATGATTGATAACAAGAGCCTCCTCTAGGGATGAATCCCCAGATGAAGGCATCTGCTATGATCCATCTCGTCTCCAACTTGTTATAACCATTTGCTATTTTCAGCCGGCTCCAACCCTGTCCCCACCTCATTTGATTAATAAAAAAAAAGAGTAGAATGAAAAAGATTAAAACTTGGGTTCCAGGTATTCCTGTGTAAGTATGTGTGAAAGAGAAAGAGAGATGTTGGGTAGCTGTGATTCCGATCAGGTGAATGACCTGCAGTGTCAGCGTGCAAACATACTTTCAATTTCTTCCCACCTTCCTCCTCCTCCTCCTCCTCCTGTTTCTCCTCCTTCTCTTTCTCCCCTTTCTCTCCCTCTCCCTCCACCCCATCCCAAGAGACAGAATCTCCTTCCTTGGCTCTGACTAGGTGGAAGAATCATGCATATTCATGAGGATACGAGAGGAAATGGCTGCGCTGGTGTGGTACATATGGAGTGCCGTCCTCGCACCCAGAGCCGCCTTCACTGGTCACATTTTCAGTTCGCCAATCGCTTGATAGCCCGCAGTGTCCCTTACCCCGGAAACTGGGCAGTGCTAATGTGAAGGAGAGTTACACGATCCCCATCTCCCTTACTGACAGCCAGTGGATTCTTGCTTACCATCAATGTCAGCTCCGCTAAGTTTCGCCACTCGGGCGTCTCGAGTGAACCGGAAAGAATGCCGTGAATTACCTCACCTTGTGCGGCGCTCACGACAGAATTTTCTGAGAGTCGCCGAGACAAGGAGCCATGCGATAATGTGCACTTTTTTGCGGGTCGGTCACAAGAGGGCGTGTTTCAGGATCCATGCATCATGAGATTCCACGCAAAAGTGTTCATTGTGTATATAGGCCGGATACAACATCTTGTTTTTGTTTTATTTTTGTTTTTCAAGGTGGTATGAGAAAGCATGTAAATTCATTGAAGTTGAGAAATGTATTCTGAACATGACATTTTGAATTACACAGTAATGACATCATCAATTTTGCAACTCTTTTTAATAAATCTGGATGTAATGATGCAAAGAAATGTCCCCCCTCCTCCACCACCACCACCTGGTAGTAGAATGCAGTCAACTTCAAACTGGCACAGGTCACAGTCTATGGCTAATGGGTGTCATAACAGAATAGTGTGAAGCAAAGTCAAACAGATTTGAAAGAATTGACAGCAAACAAAAGAGGAAAGTGTTTGTATGGAATGTGCAGTACCTCTGATAACGTTTTGTGAGGATGTATTGAAAATGCAATGTTATGTGTCGCAGAGCGGCAGATGGTAGTGCGAATCATGCAAATCTTCATAAAGTGTATCAAAATGTACACTCAAAAGAATAGGATTTCTTGCTTACCGTACCTTTTCCATGACAAGTGGCCATCATTGTTATGGTGCACCGCGCTGCTGGAGTGCTGACATGTAAATTTGTGTCTTCTTAAAATAAGTCGTTCTTTACCAGGGAGGTATGGAGAATAATGGAAGAAAAACTTGAGCCACACTGCAATGATTGTCAGTGGTACAGGATCAAGAAAACACTTATGCTTGTTTGATTTTATTGCATCATTTCTGTACTGCTTGCCCACCCCGACCCAAAAAGTGTAATTGTTATTTGCTTGTTATTTCCATTCTTCATTAGCAATATGTAGCTCATCTAAAATTTTACACAAAAAGATACTGCAAGGATTACATTAAAGAGACAAAAATCTGTTAGGACAATGTCCTAGGTTTCTTTCACTGGTTTTAAATCAGTATAATGCCCCCTTTCCTCTTCCATTTTTTTCTCTCTCTCCTTTCAGTTGTTTTAGTGCTTACTCCTTTCCTTGTTTTTCTTAGGGGAGGGAACGGAAATAAGGGAGTCGTTAGTTACCTCCGCCAAGGGAGGAGGTTATGTTTTCGTTACCGTTGGTTTGTTTGTTAGTTAGTTTGTTTGTTTGTCCGTATGCAAAATAACTCAAAAAGTAGTCAACGGATTTAGATGAAACTTACAGAAAAGGTTGAGAATGACACAAGTAACAAATTATCAAATTTCGGTTGTGATCCAAGAATTTTTTTGGAATTTATGAAGGATTTTTGATATTTTGACAGGTAGGGTCAATGAACTTGAGAGTTCAAGATGCGCATTTTTTAGGTTTTCAAACGCGCACTAAAGTGCGTGCTCTAATTTCTGCTAGGGCGAGGCGCGCCACGCAGCTTAGGGTTTATGATGTAACAAAGGCTTCTATATTGGGAAATCGGGTAATTTTTCAGCATGTATGTACCTATGGGTGGAAATCACTGATGTCTATGGAAGAGCCCAAAGAACTTTTCCCCAGTGGTGGGGAGGAGAAAAATGTCTGTGGGAAGAGCAAGATCATCGGTGGAAAGTACACGTAGCTGCTTGGCGGAGGTCTGCGCTCTCAGAGTGCTTTTCTGGTTTGAAATGTGTTATAAAAAGTTGACTTCTCGACCGATGCAGAACAAACTCGAGAAGATGTAACCATTGGAATACCAATGTTTCATCCATTGGAGGTGATGTCAAAAGAAACACATGTATTGTTATTTTCAAAGCATTTACCGATATCCCCTTTTTTTTGGGGGGGGGGGAGATAGCATATTTTTGAAGAAGAATTTATCCAATGCATATTATGAATTCAGTGAATGGAGAAAAAATTTGAAGAATGCTTCAGTAAAGCTTGAGGGAAGTTGTCCATTCATGCCATCACTGAGTCAACATAGTATTTTGGATGAATTCCCCTTTTAGATAAATCAGCAAGATGCCTACAAGTATGAGAGGACTTTGAAAAATCAAATATGGTCTGAATATTGAACGGGCTGTTTATTGTGCTTTGCTTTGCGGTGAATGATTGTATTTTCAGAGTGTGTACTTTCACCGATGAATGACCTGTTGCTCGTTGGAATCAAGTGGATTTCCCCTGCTGAGGAGGCCGTTGGGAAATGAAGGAGAGGGAGAGAGTTCAGGGAGAGTTAGCCATTTAACTCTCTCCATGGGGAGTTGGGGGGAAGGGGGGTAGGGGTAGGGGTAGGGGTAGGGGTAGGGAGAGAATGAGCCCTGGAAACCTCTGTGTATTTGCTTCGCTGTACGCCTTATGTTGTGACAGGCTGCGGTAGATAGTGTGTTTTGACAAGGCTGCCCTCGCTTGTGCGTGTATGTTGTGACAAGGTGCTCACTATACAGAATGTGACACCTTGTAGACTTGTACCTCTCTTTCTCTGTGTCTCTTTCTGATTCTCTTTCTATCTCTATCTTCTCTCCTTTTCACTTAAGCTTGGAATGCATCAAATCTGCACATTGTGTATACATTTCTGGGATTCTTGTTTCAAATGAGAAGCCAAAACTCCTGTTCCCTCACCTCCACTCTGCCGTTTGTGTATTTTCATGTTTTCCTTCGTCAGGATGGGAGGGGCCTTTCCTTTCTTGAAGAGTCGGAAAAACACAAACAAAAAAGAAAGAAAAAGAAAAATCTGTTGCAAGTGTGAGGATCGCCCTGGCGGTGTAAGTCAGACTGTGTCGGCGATGACAACCTGTCGACGTGGAGAAGGAATTATATGACAATAAACACGGCCATGATTTTTAATCAGGAGGGTGTCAGCCGTGTTTACCGACGGGACCATTCAAGCAAGGATATGATTTATATTTGCTGGAGACTGCAAAGATGCGTTCACGCAGCAGGAGACCTGACTTTTGGCGGGGACTTTGTTTCGCAGAGATTAAACCTCCAGAGTTACTGGCAACGCCCTCAGCGCACGGAGGATAGTTTGCCAAATTGAAATCCAAGTTTAATGATAGGCAGTGTCATTCTCAGGATGAAAGAGACTCCACAGAACATTCTGAAGTACTTGTTTACAGTGAACAGGTCTAACTTTAATGTCAGGATTTCTAAGACTGATATCATATGATGCTACTTTGAAGTTGGAGCATAAAATACCAGACCTTTACGATACACTGGAAGAATTTATCACCAATGTATGCGTGTATGTTTGGGTTACCATTACTAAATGGCACACCCTATCACCTTCCCATGTGAAAAAAGGCAGATTTTTTGGAGATTTGCAATTTTATGACCCCGCATGCATTATTGACTCTCTCTCATCCACTCTTTGACATTTATGCCAAAGGAAATTTATGTCTCATGACTCTGAAGAGATGTCATAAATACGGTGTCTGCTAACACATCTGTCTTTCGTGTCTGTGTATATTCGTATATTCATCTTTCATTATCAACCCTTTTCTCATACAAGTCTACCTCCCTGCCTCCTTCCCCCCCCCATGTTCATGCTTTTCTCTATGTTAACTACATGTAGTCTGTCTATTGAGAAGCAGAAGGAGGTATCTTTATCGAATGATAAATTCCCTGCTCGAGTGTCAAGATAAGAAATAGTGCATTCCGTACCTGTTTTATCAGATGGGTATTCTCAGCCACTGAGATGAGTTCCATATCTTCTTTAGATAACCCGCAACAGGAATTTTCTTTAACGATAGAACAGAATCTGAATTTACAAATCAAGGGCCTGTTGTTTTTTTTTTTTTGTGTGTGTGTGTGTGTGTGTTTTTGTGATTTCACAATGTTCTTTTTCTTCTCCACAATTGAGACATTCTCATTTAACCCGTTCCTTCCGCAATTGCTGAGTGTCTTAAATACCCCCAAACGAGATTCTTTTTCCCCGCTGACAGAGAACAGACAGGTTGGTAAGCCACCCGAGCAAAAGCAGTCAAGCGGTACATGTGTCCCCTTTCCACGGTCAACTACATGTGCCACCGAACAATGAAAATATCGATAGAGTGCAAGGTATGAATAGAGCGTGCGCTGATGGGCTCACAGACTCTTTTGTTCTACATAAAACTGGGCACTTGACAGCGAACACAAAAATCTACTCGAGCTCAGCTTCGATCACTATGTACATGTTCATACGAGTTTTATAGCAAAGCAGGCGCAAACTAAATCAGAAAAGGGGTAATAATGCTGTGATATATACATTTTTCCAACAGAAAGAGGACATATGGTGATAGAATGAACTCTTATCTTTTTATCAGACCCATTTTCCTCGCCATTACAACACAAAGAAACATGAATTTAGGCCACGAAAGTAGGTTCTCTTATCTTCATCTTGGGAACCTGGTATACCAGGTTCCCGTATATCAGTTGCTCCCACAGGAACCTTAAGGAACGGGCTAACCCTTTATGCGCCCTGGCACGTCGCTTACCTTGACAAACTTTTCTCTCCAGCACTCAGTACTCGATCCAAGGTTGACCGAATTATAGAGTAGCAATCCCAGTCACTTTTACCAATGTGCCTCAGTGTAACGGAAATGCCATGGTGGTGATACAGTGGGGATTAAGGGGATTAGGTTGTATTTCTATTCACTTACAAGGAGTTTCCAGACATTTGTTTCAATTAGTGAAGAAAGTCACATTGATATGCCTGTCATTCGATGAAGATAGCACAGTATACTGCCCTACTTTGGCAAAAGGAAGTAAGTGACATACCATCCAAATTTGAGTTATTGATGTTTTCATAATTCACATAACGAGATCTTCTTCCAGGCCAAATTTCATGCGGAAACACTCGTCCTACTAAGAGATATGTTAGATAAGACATCATGATAGTCCATTGACGTCAATGTAAATGACAGACACGTTTTGCTCATTTACGAGAAGTGTCACTTTTGTCACTAGCTTCTTTTGCCAAAGTAGGGCAGTATAGTAAGGATAACGACCCAGCAATACCCAGAAACCACATTTCTTTTGGTTTGGTGTTATATGTCTTTTGATTATTCATTGCTAGTGTTTCTTCTGTTAGAGTAAACGAAGAGAAAAAAAAAGAAATTCTCTCCTGTCAATGTTTGTTGTTGTTTATAATTATTTTCTAAACTTTCAACTAATTCTAAAACTGGTAATACATTTTAGAAGATAAAAGTTCTTGTTTCTCTTTCAAGTTAACAAAGTTTTGTAAACCTTTTTTTTCTGATTTTGTGCGAATATCATGAACTTGACAATCTCCCATTCAATTTTCTCCAGTATTGGATAGAATTCATAGTTGCTAATTTTGATGAAAAAAAGGTGATGATGTATGCAGGGAAATTCCCCTAGGAGTTGATGGCTTAACGTCTCGAGCATTGTATCTTTGAATGTGCAGCTCATCATGACTCCATGTTGCTAGGTTCAGTCAAGATTTTGTCATTGTAAGAAAATAACACATGCTGTAAACGTCAATATGTTCGTGCGATTAATTTCTCGCACTGAGTGGCTTAAAAACATATTCACGGGTTCTTGAATTTGTGCTGCACAATTGTCAACCCATTCAAAATGTGCAGAGAAAATTGTGAAGATATTTTTGTGGGTTGTATAATTTGCGCCAGCCTGACTTAGCATGAAATATGCAAAAAATTAATGTACTGCAAAAATTTCTGCGTATACAGTGGTAATATTTTGTAAGTTGCTGCCATAAAGATACGTTCCTCTGCTGTGCAACAGGTGGATCCATCACTGTGGTATGGGGAATGAGGCTCTTGAATCTTGGCCCTTTTTTTGCATACTTTTGCACACCTGACTCAGCCAATGGCTTGCCAATTTTGCATATTTTGCTCAGATGCACAACCACACACAAACTGATCGATAAATTGCAATATGCCACAGTACATTGAAAGCGTCATATGCGATTCCATTCTCACACATGCAGCTTGCGGTGTGTGGTGACTGAATAGTGGTGTTCCATAGGGATATTTGAGTAAATTCTGATTTTCCGTAGAGGTTGTGTCTTCAGAAAGGTCATACTTCCCAGACCTGTTCATGAAAGTGTGAGTAAAAATGAGCAAGAATACAATTTTGCGATGTGTTTTGAGGTTTTCTTTTGAATATTGACCATTTGCCATAGGAAACAAAAAAATAAAAATGAATAAATAACCATTGCTCTTCCATCATATTCAAGTCACAGCAAAGCCTGCAACTTTTTCTACAACTTTGCTCACTGCATTTCCAGTATAAGCACTTCTATGAAAAGTTACATGGCTTTGACAAGCAGAATGTTTTCCTAAAATTCTCATGCATTGCAGTCTCAGAATTATGTGGCATGCAGGGTGTTTTATGCCAGGCATGGCACCCAAAGAGTTAATGAGATTTTAGGTTTACATTCAGTTTGGCATGTATATCCTTCGATAAGATGTATTTACTTACTATCTCCCTCATGTCATGGGGGCTTACGTGGCTATATCTGGCAGTGTGATAATAGCAGGGCCCACTAGGAGGGAAGAATAGCGTGAGCACTTCTGAGACCACCGTGGGTGAATAAAACCACCCTGATTAATTGAAAGTGTCATGTGATATTGTTGCAGATTAGTTAAAACATGTTATGTGTGAGTGTTTTGCTCATGTTTTGGCAGCATTCATAGATTGCAGTGGGAGGTAATAAAAAAAAAACAACTGACTGTTATTTCATCTGTTCGTGCAGAGCTGCGCAATTGCATCATCCTTGTCCTTATACATCCCGACAGGGAGAAACATTGGTCTACGCAAGTGGCGATGGCACCGTTTTATTTGCGTGGGAGATTTATGGACTCATGTTGTGACATTCGAATCAACCAACTGACAAAGCATGATGAGTTGAGACATGTTTCACGCCGAACCAGACTCTGGGGATGGTCACGCCAGCGCAGTTTTTGCTCTTCTGTAGTGCCGCGCAGGGGACTCCCTCCCTCTCTGCCAGACAAGTGAAGTGCGTGGCTGGGAAGGAAATGATGAATTGTTCGAGACTTCTCTGGAGAAGATTAATGGAGGGGCAGAGGCTCTCCTACGAATTTCACCGCATTCAATTAAAACAAATTGAAATGTTTGTCGGAAAAAAATGCCTTTTGATGCCTTTTATTCTTTCATGGATGCGCGGGTGCAGGGGAGGAAATGGGAGAAAGGAAATAATGAACCTGTTCTTGAAGTGATCAGGCGTGAGATCATCTTGTTTCGTTTTTCATTCCGCAGCTCCGAGAATTGATGGAGAACACCGATGATAGGGCAATTAGTGTGGGTGGATGTAAGCATCCCGATGAAGACCTTACAAGAGTCTGTGATTACTCTTTGAACACCAACCCTATAAGCCAACTACAACCAATAAACAACCAAGGACATCTCTTTCCCTTCACACTGCTTATCACATCCCCCATCACTCCCTCTCCCCCCCTTCTTCTGTGTGTAGAATGTGTGTTTGTGTCTGTGTGTCTGTGCATTTTGTGGGAAATGTGGTGATTTTTTTTTTTTTTTTTGCCCACATCTTCTTCACTGGACTCTTGAAAAAAAGTGAGTACTACTTGATGCCTGCCCTCACCTGAGCAAACAAGAAGCCTCTAGTGAAAGTTGTCAGCTCTTGTGTATTCTCTCTCTTTCTCACACACACACACACACACACGCACATATGCGCAAGCCTGAAGGTATATATATGTGCACATAAATGTATTCACTGTCACATACTTAACAGCATGAGTTAATTTTTGAGTCTTAATTACCCTCATTTTCTCTCTCTATCTGTGTCCATCTATCCCTCGTTTGTGATCTTATTCTTATCTCCCCCACTTACTTGTGCTCTCCCCCTTGTTCAGAGCTACTAGTGTATCTATCTATCTATCTATCCATCTATCTATCTGTCTGTTTATCTATCTATCTATCTGTCTGTCTGTCTGTCTGTCTATCTATCTATCTATCTATCTATCTGTCTATCTATCTATTTATCTGTCTGTCTGTCTATCTATTTATCTATCTATCTGTCTGTCTATCTATCTATCTATCTATCTATTTATCTATCTATCTATCTATCTGTCTGTCTGTCTGTCTGTCTACCAGTATCTATCTGTCTGTCTATTATATTACATCTTTCATGTTCCTCCCCTGTTTTTTCTCCCTGTGATCTTTCATGTTCCTCCTCTCTGTGAGCCTGAGCTCTCCGCACTGTGCAGTGATATGCAACCTGCATACCAGCCTCGACTTTCTTTTTAATCCACCTTCAGCTCCTCTTCCACCCAACATTACCCCCCTCCTCCCACCATCCCATCACTCTTTCCAACATCCACCCCTCCTCCCATGAGCGTAAGCTTGCTGCCCAGGAAGAGTTCACCGGTGTTCAAGTGCTAGAACCTTTGCGAGCATCTTTCAAGGAATTGATGAGCTTTAAATAGATGTGCCCCTTGTCCCAAATGTGACCCGGTTTGTCAGACAAGGTCGCATCTCGTCACTCCATTATTAAGAGTCATCCTTGATTAAAACAATGTGAGAAGGCTAGACTTGTGGCCTATTAGGAATTAATCTTTGCAAAGCCCCGATTGTGCATGTTTTTCTCGCTTCATTTCTTTCTTGCTCTGGAGCAGACAAGCACCCACTTACTGCATGACGACCCCCTAGTGGCATTTTGCAGAGATCTGTACTTAAGCCATTAAGTCGTTGCCCTCTACGTAGTAAAACTTTAACTGCCATTTGAAATCATTAGCTCATAGAATGAGTGGTACACAATGGCATAAATAGTTTGCTTCTTCTTTTTTTATACTGAACTGTTCAGCTGGAAATTGTTTGCTATTATCTCTTCTGCAAGCAATATAGATTTGATAAAATAAGTATACTACTGGTATGTAGTACTTCAACTTACACTATCACATTAACGTACAATTCTGACATTTTTGTGTGTTTCCATGGTGAATAGATTTACAAAATTTGCACTAACTCTGTGTGTGAGATTTAAAAAACAAATGAACATATTTTGTTAATAAGCAGTACCAGAAATATCAAATGCATGGATTTGTAGAGATAGTCCCTCGTGCCATGCTATGTCAAATCTTGATATCATCTGTATAGTGCTGTTATTCAACTTTGGCTATGGCATATGTTCTTGTGTAATCCTCATGTTCACTAAACAGTGAATGATCATAAAGTTCAATGTAATGATAATGTGTGTTGGTGTGGGCGTATTCATAAAATGCAGCAGAAACCACTCTTTGCTCATATCTGTGCCTTGAAGGGAGTCGGTCTTCAGATATTGTGGTTCTGTGGTTGAATCGATCTTTGTCGCTCCCAACCACATCAGTACATTTGAAAAACCATGACTAGAGCAGGCCTGCTTGAATAAAATTGCCCATCAGCTAATATGTGCACCAAAGCATACGCTCATCGGTAGTGGTCAACTCCAGTCTAGCATGATTCTTTGGCTGAGTGTATATTTTGTATAAGCCAAGTGGGGTTATACACGATTGAGATGTACGTACAATGCTCGGGATTCAGTCAGGCAAACTTCCCACCAGGTTTGGGCAGTCAGAAATTGATCGTAACTCATTTGTTGTTCCCCGCGAGCTTTGCGCAGATACCAACTCCCGTGTCCTACTAAGTGCGGACAAGCAAACCGAAAGAGCCCACGTACATTATATTGATGACTGTCAGTCTTAAAGTTGAAGTTGGTAAACAGGCACGTGTACCAAAACTTGGAACTTTGCTGACAGATACTGTAGCTAAAGCTAATCAGCTCCTTTAAAAACTGCCAGACACTCTTCTACTCTGGAGAATCATTATCATAACAGCCACTATGTCATATCAAATGCCTTTGCTGCTTTGCATTTGAGAAATTAAATGATTCGTAATGAATGCCGTACCACAAGGACAATGAATCTTGCATATTAATTTGCTCGTCATTACCGGTCTTTGGGGAGCAGCTAAATTATGGTATGAATCATTACTATTGCTAATCACCACATTTTTGTCGCGATAAGGCTGGTGACTGAATAGGTTAATTATTCACAGGCCAAACGAGGGGCAATGTCTTGCTTATCTCCCAAGCAAGGTCTCCGATCAAATGAATCATTCAGTGAGATCATTGATAGTGAATTGGACAGAGCCAGTGCAAGATGTATGGTATGGAAGTTTGCCACATTCTCTGCACTCTCACACAATCTTGTCATTTGCCCTATATCCCTCCCGCCCCCATCCCCCCCCCCCCACACACACACACCTCCTCAGCCATTTGTGCATCGTAAGACTCCAATCCACTTTTAAAGTTGACTTTCGTAGATGATGTCAAAAATAATACAAAATAAAATTAGTGAAAGTTTTATGAAAGCCTGACCAAACTCAAGCAAGTATAGAAGGTAGGGATATATGTCACAAGGGTTTCAAGAAACCTTAGAATTGATCGTTTTCAAATGTGGAAATTACAGTAGTCATTTTCTCTCAAAAGTTTTCTATTAAAGCTTTCTTCTCTTTCAGTGGATTGGAAAGGCAGAACATACTTCTATTTCATATTATTCTATAGCTGTTATTATTTGGTAATCCTGACTTTTGAAAGGGGTGTGGTTAGATAGAGCTGCAGTCTTAATGCTGGGGGAAAATTTTATAATTTGTTCCTGATAAAATCATTGAGAAAATTGTTTTACAACGATATCATGACATCATCCAATATGCATATGAGAGTTTGACAGCTGTCCGTTTCTGAATACAATGAGAAATCTTAAAATTCTATGTTTTTTCTGTCTTTTTTTGTCAGAGTGTATTGATAATGAAGCTTCCATTGTTCGTTCATTTTCTATCTGAGAAGATGGCTGGATAACCCATATTCAGCATTGTTATGCATGTTTACCAATCTTGCTAAAATGTATTACTCATGTAGTGCTTCTCGTGAAAAAGACCAACACCTGGATATTTCATTTTCATTATGCTTGTATAAATGCTATCTTGAAAAAGACAGCAGTGAAGAAGTCTTCTAATGATGTCATTCCATTTCAAAGAAATGGAGGATGGGGTACAGACACAAGAATTTTTCTCTTACGACTTTTCTTGGCAGTTCTGGTTTCCAGACAATTTGACTTTGGCCCAGGAGGAATTACTGGCCGCACATGGCAAGCAGATGAGTTGGATTGTCGTCACGCGCCAATCTCAAAACTCGGTTCTGACTCCCGCGTCCCTTCTGGGTTTCTTGGGTTGTAGGGCAAGGGTGTAAGAGCACGAGGAGCGGAAGAATTCAAATCGCTGTCATCGAGGATCTGTCGATGCACACTGTTTTGATTCAGTCTGTTGGTTCATGCGTGAGCATTCAGTGTGTCAGAATCACTGCAAAACAATGTTGTTGAGGAAAGAATGAGCTAGCATCTGTTATGTCATGAAGAGTTGAAAGGAAAGAGGGCCGAAAGAATCCTTTTCCCCTTCCCCTCCATTCCCCATCTCCACCCCCCCCCCCCTTCCTATCAGGCCGAAGTGTTTCTTTCCTTATCTGTTCACCTTATATCATCACCATTGCTGTCCTCTTTGGGGGAAGGGTGGGGGAGAGGTCAAAAATAAGGCATTACAGAGTTTTTCATCTCATTTATTCTTTCCTCATTCAATCTAAGTGGAGGGAAACCCCTACTTAGTGGTCAGTTATCATATCTCATTCATCAACTTTAGACTAGAGTCTTGCCTTTGCCTTTTCGATGGCATGTAAAAACCATAATGACAGCCAATTTCTCAGGAGGAGGTTTTCTGTTCAACAATTTGACCCTTGAGAAGCAGTTTTGGGTCTGGTGCAACTCTCTCTGTACATCTCCATAGGGGGACATTTTATGAAGCATTTTGTCAGATATTATTTCCAACAAACTGTTACAACCTGCTGAAATCCTTACATCTGATTGGCTGAATGCAAGTTTGTCTGACAAATTTGTCAGACAAAATGCTTCATGACATGCCCCCCAGGTCTTTTATGAGGACAACGCAGTGTCCTTTTTGTGAACAGTTTGGATAATGGTGTGGTCAAAGAGGTTGTGTGTGAGATGATAGTCTGATGTTTGGGTTTCACATGTTTTCTAGGGATACGCCGCATCAGAGAATGATCAACACATACAATGGATAACTCCAGGGCATATGGTTACCTGAGCTATGGATAACATGTTGGAAGTTTTTGATTTTGTTCCACAAATGGCCACAACTGAAGATGGTACTCTAAGGTGTAGGTGATGACTATGTGATATATTGGCAAAATATTGTGATGGATCCTAGCAACCAATTAGCATAGCAACTAATAGAAGAGGGAGATATTGAGAACTCCTACTTTTTTTATTTTAATCTCTTCTCCGTTATTTCTGTTCAATTTCTTCTCTTCCACAGGACAAGCTCTTGTATGACCAACTCAAGCACTATGTCTTACAGCACGACCTTCTGATTGACAACCTGTACTATAAGGTAAGCCAGTCATTGCCAAGAGTCTACAAACTCACACACACACACACACACAAATACCATCTTTGAGGCAAGGACTACGAGGAGATATCTGTCCTTCTGCTGGTAAAATGCATCATCATTAATCCAATGGAGATGGCGAGTCTCTCACCGCTTCACTCGTTGCTAGATTTTTTTTTTTTTGCGTGGAATTCTTGCTTTCTGTGCAGTAACAGACTTTAACCCATATCCTACCAAACTGTGAGATCTCCATCAAATTTGCACTGAATCCAACAGGCTATGGGTTAAATACAGTAGCATTAGTCAGTATGTAAAGGTACACCAGAGGACTGCCTACCTGCATTGTACTGTAGGGTTTCACCTCACATTTACTGCATACGCCGAATATTTTGCCAATTTTGCAAGTCGGGTGGTATTCGCGAATTTAAAAACGCGAGAAAATATCAACTCTGATCTTGGTATGAGTGTGATGTGCACCCATACATTTCTCCATTCAAACGATGATGATGATGATTATGAAGGGGGAGAAAATGAAGAACAACAAGGACAAAAAGAACAAGAACATGGAGAATAACAGCTAAGAAAGAGGTCAGTTTTATAGAAATTAAAGAACAATAGAATGTGAATGTGGAAAAAAGAATTGCAAAAGGAGAAAGAACAGAAAGAGGAAGAAGGAGACAAATTGATAGAAGAAAGTAAGAATAACTGAAATGAATTTAAAGAAAAGAGACTAGATGATTTCACTCAAAGAAGAGAGTACTTCTTTTTAGATCAGGTTGAATGCGAAAAGAAAGCCACATGAATTATTGAATAATATGCAATGAAAGGCCGGCAGGAAATTAAAAATAAATACATATATACCCTGTGGAGAAATAAGCGAGTTGTTTGGTCATGATGTATGGTAGTTATTGCCTTGAATCTATGTCATGGTTATGGATTCTGCTGAAACCTATCAATTATTAATGGATACTTTTCTCAAACAGCCTCTTCTTCTCTTGTCTTGTCCTTTTCACGAGTGTGCGCGATCTAGCGTCCGGGATTAAAAGTCATCGCCATCTCTCTTGGTAGACTATGTTCTACTGCTCTACTTGACACACATACAAACACACCCACACCTACACACACACACACACACACAAACACAAACACACACACACACACATACACAGAGAGATAGAGTGAATGATTAAGTGGCCTCTGGTGTCATCGCTTAAAGAGATTCCCGTTCTTTTTCTTCCCGTCTCTTTATGTCGTCCCATTCGTCATCACTCTACTCCCAAGATCTGATGAGCCCCTGGGTGCATTCTATTATAGACTCCACTGTTACAGCAAAATGGCAATGAGAATATTTGCACCACTTTGGTCTGACATGTTCCATGTTCAGCTACAAACAACCACCTGCTGTTGCCGAGATGTTTTGGCCCCCTCCCTCCTCGGCCCCTCCCCCAATGTTATTTCAAAGCAATGTGTCATTTTTCTTGCTTTAACCCATTGAGGACGGTTCAATTTTGCTACAACACGCATTTTTCCATAGATGCTTGCCCGCGTATACTCGGGACTCGTCCTCAACGGGTAAAAGTAATTCTTCACAGCCGCTTTTAGTCACATGGAGTCTTGAAAAAACAAACAACACTAAAAGATGAGATCGCATAAGAGCAAGATTGTTCTGTGACTAGTGGATTGTAACTGCTGATCATTATTTTTTTTTTCAAATCTTTATGGTATCTATTGGCCTCAAATGATAACAGTACTTTGTTCACCGGGAGTGTTTTGTACCCATGGGTACAGATGTCTGGAAATGAATTGGTGATGAATTACCTAATCCCCCCAAAGAGATTACCTAATCCCCCTAATCCATATTGGATCACTATGGCCTTCCTGTTGGACTAAGACACATTGCTACACATGCATTGGCTTGCAACCTGTACAACTAGGTCAGGTTTGAATGGATTTCTGAATGCTGGTGAAAAAGCTTGGCAGGTTAAAGTAAAGTGCTTGACACAAAAAGAATTATTACCCATTGAGGACAGGCTGATTTTGCTACAACACATATTTCCCACAGACACTTGCCCAAGTATGCTCGGGGCTCATCCTCAATGGGTTAAGATTTTGTTGTTGTTGTTGTTGTTGTTGTTATTGTTGTCATTGTCATCGTTGTTGTTGTCATTGATGTCATTGTTGTTGTTGTTGTTGTTGATGTTGTTCTTGTTGTTCTTGTTGTTCTTGTTGTTCTTGTTGTTCTTGTTGTTCTTGTTGTTCTTGTTGTATGAGAGTTGAGATAAAGATAGAAAGAGTACCTGGTAAAGTGTTTTGTCTGAGCATTTGGAAAACTAATCTTTTAGTGTCTAGAGCAGAAAGAACAAGGACTGTCCTTCACTGGTCTGACTTTGCAATCACAGTGGATTGAATGGAGTGAGTGATATCAGTCAAGAAATGAAGACTGGTTCAAAGTCCACCAAAATGCAACAAAGTGGCAGTGGCAGGAATGTACATGATTATTGCCTCAATGCAGTGTCCTTTAAAAACAAAGCAAAAAAGACAAAGGCAAAAAGCTGTCAAAGGATGTATGTTCATCACCTTCCAATCTCGTTTTCCCCCTCTTTAATAAGGACAGTATGTCACTGCGATTGTAGAATGTGTCATCTTTTTTACAAGGAGACATCTTTCCAATCAAATATACCCAAGGGGCAAAACAGATCCAATCAATGTCCCCTTTGGCCATTCGTGGTATCTTTTTTGTTTTGGGTTGTTGTTGTTTTTTTTTTTAAGGGGGGGGAGGGTTCATTTCTTGAACTTTGCCATGAAGTGCATGCCTCTATATCAGTAGTTCAAAAGACACTTCATACTGAGCTTGTAGATTTGATAGCATGTTATATTCATGTTATTAAGCATTGCCCTTGTAATCCTTCCATCTCAAAACATATTTGTTTCTCTTATTGCTCTATGTATTTTTGTTATTACAACCTTAGAAGTGGTTGAGATGTCAGATCATGGAGTGGGTGGTCATAAGGTTACTGGCTTACGAGATGATGTTTGTTTTTAGATTATATCATTTCTTTTTCTACCCAGATGTGACAAGTACATAGATATCTCAAATATGCTTGAACAACTAGAGGAAATTTGGGGGTGTTGTTTACATTTGGTCACCCAAATTATACATGCTGGCAGTTTGGTCAGAGATTTTATCAAATTGATGCTATTCTGATGCACCTCCAGATGAGATCGAAAACTCGCTACAGAAGAGGGGTATCCATCATGCCGAGTAGAAGGAGGTTTATAGAGCTCTTTGACTTTTGTTTTTTAAGGAAGCTGTTTGCAGGTCATATGAAATCTATTCGATGATCTAAATTGAAAGTCTTCCTGGCAGTGTATGAGAAATTACATCTATCGCCACCATAAATGCCTGGAAGAAATCATTCATCAAGGGTGTTATTGAGTCTTCCCCAAATTATGGAGCTCTGCACTGGCATCAGTATCGCCATGGATACTATCTCCAGACCTCTTCCCCTCCCCCTCCCCTCCCCCCCCCCCCCCACCACCATCAAGTTATCGAGAGGCATTTGTAGGGCCCTCTGCACTCAAGAGTTGTCATGGAACTTTATCGTTTCACATGATTAATTAGATCTTGACGTCAGCGCAAATCGCAACTGGTCCTTAGTCTGCTTTGTATCAATTTTCCATCAATGACTTGGATTTCGAGATGTAAATTGTGTTATACCCGCACTGACAAATGCACATCTGGTTGGATAAATGATATATGGGAGTATTCTCCTTTTTTTTTCTCTTTCTCTCTCTCTCTCTTTCTGTCTGACTCTTGCTCTCTATCTATGTTGGTTTCTTTGTTTTTTTAATGTCTCGAGAAATTTAAACAAGGTAGAATCATGATAACAGCCATTAATTTTGTCATCTCAGACAGTTAGAATCTCTTTCTCTTGTCAGCATCATTAGTTCAGTGTACATGACACGCCCCATTCATTATTCCAATTCTCTAGTCGTCAGCCGTCATTAGAAGAAAAACAGATACCGATACCTCTCACCGTAGATGTATCTAATGCGCGCCATTAATGTAATCAGTCGGAAACTTTTTGCCATTTGAAGCGGCTGCTTCGTTTTCCAATCTAGATGAAATTAATTTGATATCGTTGATGTTATGCATCAATGCATGCCACACAAATTCACATGCCGTCGAGTGCACAGGCTTTCTGTTTGAGCAGATACATGTTGCCCGTTTCTACTTATTTTTTCCCTTCTCTTTCCTGTTTTATCTGCTCTCTCTCTTTCTCTCTTTTTCTCTTCACCACTCCGCTCGCCTGGCAATCATAACTGTTGTAGTAATCATTATGCAAACACATGATGATATATGTTTTCTGTGTCATATTTATCACTTCTTTTTTGTTTAGATGATAGAGCATTGGGTTATGTTTGTTTTTGCATCTGTCCTCTTTAATGGACCTTATCATTTTGCAGTCTTTTACTTCTAAATAAATCAAAGTGAGCATGTATTACATTAATGTGTAAGGCCTCCCGAGGATGTAACTTCTTTTGCAATCATATGTGCCCAATTAGAAGTACAAACCATCATTTGAACGCAATGTGTATGTCATGATAGCTTTTTATCTATAAGATTTGTCTTGGAAATTTTTGTGTAATATCAAGTTCTTAATAGATTTGGAAATTTACATGTTTTACATTGCATTTTGTTTCCTTTGGGGGGATATGACAGGGGGAGGGTGGTAAAAAGGTACTCAGCAAATAAGTACACACAACTTTAAAAATCAATGAATTTCATATTCAGATTTGTTTTTATTCAGTTTTTTAAAATGATATTCTGTATCATTCTTGCATGAGACCAGTTTATGTGACATTATGTCAAAAGACCCATAAAAGCCTGACAGATATCAAAGATGATTTTCAATGGGAAAAATGATTCTCAGCACAACAAAGATAAAAAAAACTGGATGTTGAAACTCACTTTATAACAGTCCCAAGTCTGAACTGTGTGTAATTGAAAAACAAAGTCCATTCTGTAGGTATGTTACTTTTAAAATGAGTGGCTGTGAGGTTGAGGATGCATTGAAGTGACGCTATTTGCTTTATCTCGTGAGAAACAAAATTGATCAGGGGGTCCTAAAATGCTGTGTGCTCAAAAAGTATCAAGATTCTAGTACAAGGAATGCTGTTAACTATGTATTTGTGAAAGTTTGGGTTATAGTTCTGTGTATAATTTTCACCAACTCATGAGTAGAAATTCAAGAATCACAATGTTAGAAAACCAGAGATATGTGGTTGTGCAGAAACAGATGAAAAATACATTGTTATGTCTTCATCTCTCCTTTTAAAACTGTGTGTTTAGATGGAGGAAGGGTGATTTTTTTTTTTTTAAAACAGAAAGAAGCTTAACTATTTCATGCACAGCATTTTGACCTGTGCAACATTCTGTCAGTTTCATTAGGCACAGTCGCATGTAAGTATTGTGATCCAAGGCAAGTATGTGTGCCTATGATTTTTTTTTTTTTTTTTTTAATCATGGTTACTTCTTAATCAATGCGTATTTACACTGATGAAGGACAATTTGTCAGTTGCAAGGAAAACAACTTGGGGCAAGAATTTAGCAATATGAATACACAATAGCCATATTTACAATGTACCGTTTATGTAATGAATATATCAAAGGCTGTGTGTCATCAAATCTTGTCCTGCCAATATCTCAGGATGTCAAGCTGACCGCCACAAACGATGACCAGTACTTTGTCTTCGAGGACTTCCTCTACCAGGTCCTCCTGATCTTCTCCCGCGACACCAGCATCCTGAAGCACTTTGGGCGGAGTTCGGCGACCCCGGCAAAGTCGTACATACGAGGTGAGAATGTGTTTCTGTACTTTGGGGGATTCCCCCCTCCCCCCCTCCCCCCCCCCCCCTACAATCGGTCTGCTCCAACTAACTTTGGCCAGAAGCAGCATCAATGTCAGATGATGCCACATACAATTTGGAGAATTTCACTGATTCTGGCCACCCCTGTTTTTGCAGCTGTGAAGGGTAATGAACGTTTTGTTTCATTATCTTTTGTGTTGTTATTAATCCTTTGTATGTTTGTCCGTGGAATCGTCTGATGAGCACATTTAGGGGAAAAGGATAGCATGTGGAGAACAAATTTCATGTGAGTTCGTTAACCTGAACCACCCGCACAGTACAGATGTCTTCTGTATCGAGAGGAGCCATGCAGGTTTCATTTACCAGGGGAAAAAAGTACATTGCACTTGGCAGGGACTAAGGATGTGCTAGCATTTTTCATTTACATGACTGCCAGTCAGCGTCTTCCAGACAAAAGTTATTTCTTTTCTCCAACCCCCCCCCCCCCTTTCCTCAATCCCATACATGTAGGAGAAAGTACATATGAGCGTATCAGATCAGTAGAGTTCATAAAACCGCATACGATATGTCTTCAGCTATTACAAGAATTTTGTTTGTGTGTCTGTGCGTGTGTATATGTGTTTGTGTGTGACTGCTGTAATTTTGAACCGTTTGGTAACATTTCGTGATGTTACAGTACCATGGTATTTCATTATTCCTGCTGCTGATTATCAAAGTGCAATGCGGCTTGTAACACACATACACTTTAGAATAATTATCTAGTGCGAGTAAGGAAGTCACCAAGTGTCTTCAACACTTTTAATACACAGGCTGAGTTTGTCCAGAATTGCAATAATTATAGCCACTGCCATTCATGTCTTTTTAAACATTCTGTCAAGTTTGTGATGGAAATGAATATGTGTCCAACCCTGAGAGATGGAGAGAAGGAAAAAAAATAAGGCTTTGCGAGGCAAATGTTGACAAAATTACAGATGTTAGTCATTAATCCAGTGAATGGCAAAAAAAAAAAATCATGAATTTTTCAGTGTATTGACATGATAACTAGTAACCAAATATTTGCAAGAATGTGGTGGATCTTGTGAAAAGTCTTCGGAAGACTTCTAGGACTCTGATTAAAAAATGAGTTGAAATAGGGTTCAGGCAGAAATGAAACACTGATGATAAATGAATAAACAAATAAAATCTAGCCTTTTATCTGTGGTTGTGCTTAACACAAAATGCAATGTTAGTCATTAGTATGCCTGCAGCATGTAGTAATTGTCAGCCAGTTGTTGTTTTCTTTTTATTTTTTGTGTATCGGGTTGTTGTTATTGTTGTTTTTTGGATTGTCTGGTTTTTATTTTTCTGACATAATAGTTAGAAAGCTTCGCGCCACATACTCATTAAACCTGAGCGCACAGTGCAAAAACAGTGCAAGAAGCAACATTCGATAACATCTTTTGACAAGGACGAGCGAGGTCAGAGTAGCCCCTAATCTAGACCACAGATCGCCACATCCTTTGTCCTTTCCAAACATGATTGCTTTCTGGAGTGAAGTCGGACTACGAGAGTAGCATTGGAAAAGAGCAGGTGAAGACGACAAGATCTCATCACGTTGAACTTTTTAGCCAGAAAATGCCATGATTTGCCAGAAAACATCCCAGGGTTCTCCAATTAGATTTTTTTTCCCTTTATTTTTTTCTCTATTTTTTTCTCTTTTTTACAAGCATTCAGTTTGTATCATTCTAACATCCAAACTATGAATAGTTATGCATTGGAAAAAAAAAAATCAGTCAAGTAAGTTATAAACTTCTATAGGTGCACAAAAAGGTACAGCTGTAGTTATTTTTGAACACTAGGTTTTAGAGATGATATTAGATTTTTACCATCCAAGTGCTATCAAAATTTTGTGATGCACACAGAAGATATTCATCTTCTTTTTCTTTTTAGCTCACCTGAGCCAAAGGCTCAAGTGAGCTATTGCGATCGCCCTTCGTCCGGCGTCCGTCGTGCGTCGTCCGTCGTCCGTCGTCCATCGTCCGTCGTGCGTCGTGCGTAAACTTTTTACATTTTCATCTTCTTCTTGAAAACCCCAAGACCGATTTTCATCAAACTTGGCAGGTAGCATCCCTAAGGGGTTAGGATCTCAATTTGTTAAAATGGGCACCATGTCCCACCCAGGGGGCCCCCAGGGGGCCCAAACCCCCCAAATGAAGGAATCGTTAAAAATTTTCTCTAGAATCAGAAGTTATACAGCTAAGATAATACTATGAGTGAGTACATTAATGACTGTAGTTTCGAGTTTGTTCATAGGAGATCCAGGGGTGCCCCTCTTGGGGGCAGGGGTGGGGGGGGGGGGGGGTTGGTTAGGAAGGTCCAAATGGGGGCCTGAATCGTACATTGTCATCTTCTTCCTGAAAACCTCATGATAGATTTTCGTCAAACTTGGCAGGTAGCATCCTTAGGGGGTCAGGATCTCAATTTATCAAAATGGGCACCATGCCCCACCCAGAGGGCCCCAGGGGGCCCCCAATTCCCCAAATTAAGGAATCTTTAAAAATTTGGGCCCTTATTGTACATTTTCATCTTCTACTTCAGAATGCCTGGTCAAATTTTAGTAGAGCTGTGAATAATTTAGATTAGTGACTGCGTGAAAGGTGAACTTGCGATACTCAGGTGAGCGCTAGACCCGCGGGTCTCTTGTTCTTTTTTGGTCTCGATTGCACAAAGTAAAGAGCCTGCAGTTGCTACTGGCACATATGATAACATTTTTAGCAATAATGTGTTAAATTTCTGTCCTTTTTAATGTGTGATTTTTCTATTAAAGAGATAATTATATGGATTGTCCCTGATGGGACTCAGGACGTGCTGCAGCAATATTTCTACTTTGATGTCAAAGTTTATGTGTGTCTCGTCTGTAGCCAGTGAGCTTTCCTTGATTTCAAACTCTTGGTCTGTTTTTTACAAATGGGTAAAAATTGTGTCATTACAGAAGAACTGGTGATCTTCCCGTTAGCATCTTCCCTGATTCAAGATATTAGTTGTATAATATAACAGTCTAAACAAATCCGTGTTGTCGTGACGTCAAGGTTTCTTTGACAGATCTGTATACATCCACTGTTCAGATTAACCTGTTGAAGACTAGTCCCGAGTATACTCAGGCAGGTGACTATGGGAAATGTGTGTTATAGCAAAATCAGTTTGTCCTCAACGGGTTAAGTGTGAGTTTCATCATTGCAAGGACATCATTAAGTATGCAGCAAATTGATACATGAAGATACATGTAATATGGTTAATAATAGATATTTGTAACTCAGCAGATTCTCTTCAAGTCTTTTACTTCACCATACCACAAGATCTGCTCTCTACAATTTGTGGATCACAGATTGCAAAGAGTATTCCATTACAGAAATGGATGCAATTATTCAATAGCAAGTTGCATCTTGTATAAAGTGGAGAGAATGAGAAGGGTTTTAAACATGGTTTTGTTCTTTTAAATCATGTGCATTTGTTTAAAGGAAGTTATATTTTTGGTATTCAGTGGATTTGCTTGCCACTTCCTTATCCCACCCTTTCTATCTCTGCCCCCCCCCCCCCCATTTGAATATCATTGTGAAATTACCATTTAGTCCATATTTGCTTTTAACCTGCTAACGACCAGTTCTGATTATACTCGAGCAGATGTCTATGGGAAATGCAACTTATAGCAAAATCAGCTCGTCCTCAAAGGGCTAAAATATGTGTTTACAGGAGTATTCCTGGTTGTACATACATGTAGGCCTATGTCCTGCCCAACCCTTTCCTTCCCTGCTTGTTTGGGCTGATTTGGCCTATTACTGAGCATACATGTGCTTTCTTTGAGTTATCACAACAGCAGGGACCTTCATCTCAATAGCTACAGTTGCGCTTGCACAAGTGCAGATACATAGTTCGATTGTTATTTTAGCTCGGACATGCAATCAAAGCTAAAAGCTGAGGCATGTTGTGTAAATAGAAAGCCTCCACACACTGCTAAAACGCAATTACAGTGGAACAGCATTCCAGTGATGACCATGTTTTATCACACACGTACTGGAGATACAAAACTCTTGGTATGAGGCATCCCCAGTTTCAGCTCACGAAATTGAGGCGTATGAGTGATCTGAAGGCATCAACCCGGGCTGTTAATCTCATTAAGTTCCATCAGCTTATTATGATGTTGCAGCGTGCTTCATTTCACCAACATAAAATGGATCACTTTAATAATTCCAATTTCAGCATTCATTAAAAATTATTCTTTTTTTCCCCCGCACAACAGAGGGACCATTATGGTTGTAAACAAGAAACATTTGACCTTGGTAATTTGGGAACAATGTCTGTGCCAACTATACGTATATGGATGAATAGCAGTTTGTCACGGCTACCAATCAACCAATACAGATGATTTCAGTCGATATTGATGTAATTAATCTTTATGTAGCATATTATCATGATTTCATGTGCCCTTCTTCCATCCACGCCTTCCCCCCCCCCCCAAAAAAAAAAGACACAAAAATCAATGAATATGCTAGAGAACTTCTTCTTGGAAGAATGTGAACATCTTAGGAAAGGAAATCAACAGAAGATAATGACCTTGCTTCCAGACTGTTTGATGATTTTTGCCGGTGATCTATCACTTGGTCTACTCCCACTTCATCTAATAGCCATTTAGTCTCAACCCACATGGTCTAATCCTGTTTCGTCTATGACCAGTTCATCTAATGACTATTTAGTCCAATTGTCACTTAGCCTCATTACCAGTTGGTCTATACTTCCAGATGGGCTATGCCCATTTCGTCTACTATCCACAGTTTATTAGACAAAATGCGGAAAAAAAATCCAATGAGCCAGAATTGCAATTAGACCATCTGGTCATTTGACAAAATAATAATAAATAAAATAATTACCTAAACTGGACTTTAGACCAAATGAGGATTAGACCAAACAGGCATTAGACAAAATTGCAAGTAGATCAAATGAGTTTAGCCGTAGTGGTGTTAGATGAACTGGGAAGTAGTAGACCATCTGATATTAGACCAAGTGGCAATAAACCATTTTTGCCTAGCCTACTCTCTGCCTGTTTATTCCCCTCTTCTTCTTCTCTGAAATAGATCCATGAATCTGGTAACCAGACTAAGAGGCTCCTCGTTATTATCATGTGACTTTATTTTCAGGACTTGTGTCCCCAGAAAGCTCAGATAATGTGGTGGAGATATTCATAATTAGCACCATAATTTTGAATCTTTTCTCCTCTGGAGTGATTCCTTGAGTCTTGCCTCGTCAGACTGAACCGAATCCTTGAGATATGTGAATTTTTAATATGTAACACCTGGACAGATCCTTGTCATTTGATTGGTTGTTTGCTATTTCATCCCATTTTACTATTACTTCATCATTCGTGCAATTTTGGCTCCATTTACCGTGCAATCTTGGATCCATACGATTTGCTCCATTGCACACACGCCGAGAGCCCGGCACACTACGCATGTACATTGTAAAATGCTTGCGTTTGCAGTGTGTGACAATGACAGCGCGCTAGCGTAAAACGCTCAGTAAGCACTCTCGCGATCTCAGATTCTCTCTTGTTTCTAAATCCATAAAACATCAAATGACATGGATCTATTTTAGATGTTATATGAAACAAATGATAACTGTTTTTCACTCATGCAATGGACAGAATATTTAATTCAGTGAAAGATGAAATTTTTGATCCATTCAATCAAGGCTGCGCCTCGTTGAATGGATCATTTTTATCTTTCACCTCATGAAATAATCTGTCCATTGCACTCATAAACATTCATTATTTGTATACTATTCTGGACTTATCATACCATGAAGCAAACTTAAGCTGATGGTATGCAACATGTGGTTTATGTAGTGACTATCATGGTTCTACAAGAAAGGGTGGTTCATTATGCACGCGCACACACAAACACATACACACACGCACTCACTGTGTCATAACTAATTTGCCAGGATGAAGATGTGACATTGCCAAGTTGACTGGTTCACGTCTCACTGAATTCACTTGTCTGTGCTCCTCGTAATAATGATAATAAGTAAAGGCATCCTATCTTTGTCTGATGGGATTACAGACAAGGCAAAATTATGATGTAGTGGGTGCATTGTTTTGTTACATTTGTTTTGTTTATCTCTGTTTTGTTTAAACTCGCTTATTTTTTCGACCATTTTTCTAGCTTCTCATTCAACCATTATATTACATCCTCAGCGATAATCACTTAATTTGAGACAATGTTGTTGTCATAATTACCAACATATATCAAATAACTACAAGGTCTCCCAGCGATGTACATGTTGTATGCCTCATGCCGTTGCAAGTCAAGATGAGTTTACCCGGTAATTGAGCAGGGATGGTTCTAAGCGCAGTCGACGTCTACATTCTCCCCAGTTCTGGCGGAATCCCCATTAGGTTCACATCCCGTCTTTGATTTGACAAATGCGACGAATCAGCCTGAACTGAAGCAACAAACCGCGGCACGAGGAAGCCAGTAAAGTACACGGATGGACCTCACTCATGTGAATTAGAATGTCCCATGTCTAGGATTTCCAAGAAGACATGTCCCTTTGGCAACCTTTGGTTGAGTTCGTCACATGGGGGGGGGGGGGGGGGGGGGGGGGGGGGGGGCGAGGGAGGCAAAGAACTTAACAGGCGAGGTGCATATAGCTTTTCTCTGAGCACTGCATGTACTTATCACTCTCGGAGTGCCATAGATGCATATTTTCCTGGTTTCCATTCATAATTTCTCTCATTAATTCCATTAGTAGAGCCAAGCGGAGGATTTCTTCTTGTTTTTTTTATCATTATGCATCAGGTGTTCCGAGAGGGGAGGCCAGCATCGATGTGTATTGACTTGACTTGTTAGGTAGAAAAAAATACATAGACAGACTTGAAGATTGAGTAGCTTGAAAGGGGAATATCAGTTCAATCTACCCAAGGTTATGTCTCACACATCTGACTTATAAATGTACCTGTACTTGTAATCTGATAATTTGTCAGCACTTGAAATGTGGATTTTTTTTTTTTTGTATATATGTACGATGTATGATCATATGTGTTATACTTATATATACAAATATATCCCAATGGAATCCCATTTTCTTTGCTCATTTTTCCACTAATAAATTATATTCATTTCTGGTCAGTTTCCTTCTGTTTGCGTTTGTTACATACTCAGAAAGCTGCATCACTTCAGTGATCCTTCACATTTATCCCCAAGTTTAATTTTCCTTCGGGTTTATGCCAGGTTGAAGTGTGTGCGTGTGTGTCACACACAAACACACTGCTATAACTTCTGACAATTTGAGCATTGAGAATTAAGAGTTTCTGGGATGAAGATTGTACTAGGGCTATCTGCAGCTCAGTCGGTAGAGTACTGGACTAGCAATCCGGAGGTCTCGGGTTCGAATTCCGATGGAATCCCATTTTCTTTGCTCATTTTTCCACTATACAAATATATCATCAGATAGTATAAGTAGATGGATTGATGTAGATATCCGTATATCATATTGTCTTTTGTGTTAATGTCTTTAATGACATGGAAAAACAAAAGAGCTTAGTACTTGTACCTCCATCAGGCGATCTCAATGTATCGGAACACGCCCGACATTTCTGACACTAACCTGATAGTCGGCCAGGGGTCCGTTTCATGAAAGTCTTATGAGAGAATTTTCACTCATAACATACTGTCCCAGAGAATTTAGCGCAATATTCGGTCCAGGGCTGTTTAAAGAGTCTGTCTGTCTAGATGCGTCTGTCAGTCTGTCTGTCTGTCTCTCTGTATCTCTCTCACTCCATAACCTTGGTGTCTCATTACTTATTGGCTTATTTTGTTTCCTTTTTTATATCCGATTTGGTTTGAAGTTTTTCAATTTGTTTTGTTTTGCTTCTTAGATTGTATTTTTTGTTGTTTTGTTTGTATGTTTGTTATGTGCCAGTGTAGAGGTGTACTCTGTAGAGCTCTGTATGTAACAAGGCAAGATATGATCACAGCGATGGACTGATGTCCTTTACTTGTTTGAAGAGCCTAATAAATGTTGCCTAGATGCCAGCATTAGCACAATAAGAGGATGATGACGGTGATTACGCCGACGCCCATTATTCAATTTCATGCCACCGAGCATATCGTCTCTTTTCCACCGATTCTTTTTCTTTTTTCTCTCTCTCATGTGTGATGTTGGTAAAGCAGGGTATGCTTATGCCTTTCTGTCTTTCCCTTCAGCTTTGATTCTGTGCATGTTTTGCTCTCTGAATATACATGTACTGGATCAGCTTAGCTGCCTCAGAGAAATGCAGCCCGACATATTTTCTTGTCTTTTTGTGTCGTTCTCATGCGTCTTCTCCCTGATGTGCTGGTGCCAAGGGTATTATGTCACAGGCTTTTCCAATTTGTGACTGTGATGTTCCAAAGGACGACGGAAACTGTCTTTTAAAGAAACTAGGAACAGACTATGAATAATCATGGAGAGACAACCTTGATTTTTTTTTTACTGAGATACTCGATGTTCAAGGTCAAAGATCAATGCTCTGTTGTAGTATCATCGAAGATTTTTCAGCATTATGGAATTACTCAAGAAGTGTTTTCATAAATTCATTTGGATTTGTCAAGGAAATAAAACTTACAAAAGAAGCCATGTGTTGACTTTATCTTCCATTGGATCTTCTCATAATAAGATCTCAAAGTCAGGAAGTTTGAAACTTTGCTATTCACATGATAAGTCAATAATGAAAATAAATAAAACCTGCCCCAAATTGGATCAATTTGGCTGTAGGATAAAATCTGAAGGCACAGTTTAGCAAAATGCATTTGTGGTGCTCAACTTCTTCAAGGCCCGAACTTAGATATCAAGTTAAAATATTAGCTTGCAATAGCAATTATGATGTATCAGAAATGATTATGCAGAAGAATCTAAGGAAAAGGTCAAAGGTCAATGGGCAAATACTAGAATGTTGATTTTACCAGTTTACAACACAGTAATAAGCATATGTTTATATTGATAGTATAGATTGCATAATTACCTTTTAATTGAGGTTATGATTTGAAAATGTTGTTTGCCTTTGAAAAAGATTTTTATTTTATAAAATGCAAACAACTTTTGTGCATTGTGTGAAAATCATTTCTTACATGCACCGCTGCATCTCCCAAGTTGACAGAAAATGAACTTGATACCCAAGTGTTGCAGACTTGCCTAGAATGTGATGGATGACTGGATGGCTTGGTAACTAACAGGGGGATTTGGGTGAGATGTGCCGATGGATGTGCGCCCGGAGACAAAACTCCAGCGGTGCAACTCCTGGAACGATATAAATGAGTCGGGTCATGAAAGAAAAATGCCACGTGGCCTTGATCTTGGATGCCTCTTGTCAGATTGAATTTATGAAGCATCAGCGGGAAAACTTATCTGTAAAGGGTATCGGTGAATTAATCCAATAAAGGAGGGAGGGGGGTGGTTTCGTTTGTGGAATTGAGAATGTTAGATGGCGTAACTGAAAGATTTGTGCCGCAACGCAAGATCAGAGCGAACACATAAACTTTAGAAAAGACTGGGAATTGTGAAAGTGTGTCATACCATGAAGAATAATGAATAAAAGTTTAAGACATACAGATCTGAGTATATTGCTAGTTTATCAGATTGATGCCACATCATATATGATGAATATGTAAAGTTAGGCCAATAAGAAATAATTTCTTAGATTTCCCCAGAGATATGTGCTTTGTCTTTATCAAATTTTGTTTGATTATTTAGGCTACACTTTTAACCCGTTGAGGACAGGCTGATTTTGCAGCAACATGCATTTCCCATAGACCCCTGCCCGAGTATACACGGGACTCGTCCTCAATGGGTTAAGATTTTGTTTCATGAAAAATGCATCGATGTGTAAGTCATGTTCCCTGGGAGAGTTGGGACTCCATAATTGACTCTGTACAGGTCCTACAGGGCCCCTGCCGGCCAAAGATTTTAACCTTGTTTATCAGTGTAGCTATGATGGTAATGCAAACTGTTGAATGTTGTACATGTACACGTACAATCATGTTCATTAGTGTACCGACTGTATCCTCTATGCTAAGAAGTAGAAAGGATTCCCAATCGTGAGTTTCTGTCTAGGTATTTTTTTTCATATTTTGAAATTTTGTCATATCTTCCTGCAAGATGTATGTTTACTGTAAAACCAAAAATTTTCGCATGCATTTTAATTTCTCAAATGTCACAAGACCCAAGATTCGCAAAATTAGAATGCACACGAAAGCTCTTGCCTATGCTATAATGCATTGGATGCCAGTGGCATTTCATGCCATGAAAAAGGCTGTTGGCTCCGATTCGTGAAAATTTCACACTGGGAGTATTTCTTGCTTTTAGTACACAGGGATGCCAAGTTCAAAACAATTTTATGAGTGAGATTTTCATGACTCGGCATCTCGGCATGCTAATGTGCGCGCGAGCGAGGGTGTGGGAGGGGTTTTTCCCCCCTGTGGCCTCCCACGGTAGGGAGCTTTTTCAATTTTTAGCTCTTAATGGTGCGATCAGGTGCATACTTAAGTGACTAATTTTTACTTATTTTGAAAGACAAAAGGGAAATATACCTTCATCTGCAACTATCACTTTAATCTTTTGAGCTGTGCTCATTTTATAGGCCCAAGTTGCAAAATTCGCCTGATGCATGAGAAAAATGGGAGCCATGCGTGAGATCGTGAGATGGCCCCTAAATGCTTGAGTCTCACGCAGAATGCGTGAGACTTGGTAGCTCTGAGTACAGTATGCTATTTTTTCATCAGATTAGAACTGGTGGAAAGATTTGTTCATGCTGGGGAGTGCATTTAATAATTACTTTTATGATGTAAAGTATCATAGATATGAATTTTGAAAGAGGACAAGTAGTCCATGGGCCAGGCCAGATATTGGTACCATCTGAGGTGGCAAAACCTTTTTGGTGTCATTTTGTTTGTCGGGCATAGATATGCTTATCAAGCTATGATAGCATTTCCAAATGAGTAGCTTAGTCATAGTAAATGAATTTTTAACCAATTTGGTTTCGTTGTTATATCCCTATACTTCTGAATCGAAACTAACCGCTATACAAAGAAGAGCACTGTCTTCTGTATGTTCCATAGAGCTGTAAAATGCAGCTCTATGGTATGTTCACAGGTGTTCTATTGTAAACGCGGTGCGCTTAGTCTTTATTCAAGGCAGCGAAGGGAATATCCAAAGGTTATGATGTCCACAGCGCTTAGTCTTTATTCTAGACGGCGAAGGGAATATCCAAAGCGTATGATACAGTGTATATCCTTTTATCTAAAAACAACAACAACAACAAAAGCAATTCCTCGTGAATTTTACCGTATCTTTCAATTATTTATCATTTTCCGGCGAAAACGCTACGGTGAAAACGCTGATACCACGCCAATGTCGCTTTATTTCCCTCCAACAATATGAGATAATGCAAAAACAATGTACCGGTACACTACGATACATTATAATGAATGATATTGTAAATGAACAGAGTGATTTTTGTTTAAAACTGATGTATTTGTTGATAGGGTAGTATAAAAACAGTATAGATAATCCCTTTTATGAGGAACTTTAGATATGATAACGGTACATTGGTCTAAATAAAGACTAAGCGCACCGCGTGACAGCTGTGGACATCATAACCCTTTGGATATTCCCTTCGCTGCCTTGAATAAAGACTAAGCGCACCGCGTTTACAACAGAACACCTGTGGACATACAGAAGGCAGTGCTCTTCTTTGTATAGCGGTTTAGTTTCGATTCAGAAGTATAGGGATATAAAAACGAGACCAAATTGGTTAAAAATTCATTTATCATGACTAAGCTACTCATTTGGAAATGCTATCATAGCTTGATAAGCATATCTACATTGTATGCCCGACAAACAAACTGACACCAAAAAGGTTGTGCCACCTCAGATGGTACCAACAACCCATTTTTCGGGTCTTGGCCCATGGACTAAAGTATTTGACCTTTTCACAAAGTTTTGATAAGATAATGCAAAAAGAACGACAGCAACAAAAACAGCAACCAAACATATGTCAGTTACGTAGGCATCAAAGCCTTAACCCGTTGAGGACGAGTCCCGAGTATACTCGGGCAGGTGTCTATGGGAAATGTGTATTTAACAAAATCAGTCCATCCTTAACGGGTTAAGATGATAATGTGGTTCTTTTCTTTATGATGATGATTGTGTGGATATTTCCCCCCTACATGCTGTAAAGAGATAACTCTAAATATGAGTGCTGTTAAACTTTCTAGACCCTATGGTGCCATCATACTGCACCCATCCCTACTGATGCAGTAATTATACCCCCGCCAAACGAAGTTTGAAGGGGGTATATAGGAATCAGCGGACGGTCGGTCGGGCGGTCGGGCGGTCGGGCGGTCGGGCGGTCGGTCCGTTGCAAATCTTGCGTCGCGAACTACTTCCTCAGTTTTCAACCGATTCCCATAAAACTTGGCACAGATGTGTGCCTTGGGTTGTAGATGTGCAAGACGTATTTTTTGACAGTACCCAAAAGTACGTTGCCATGGTAACGGCATATTATGGGCAAAAATAGGTACAAATCTTGCGTCGCGAACTCCTCCCACAATTTTTGATCAATTTTTATGAAATTAGGTACAGATGTTCATCTGAATATGTTAATGTGCAAGACACATATTTCCGCAGTGGCAAAAAGTGCGTTGCCATGGTAACGGCATGTTATTGGTAAAATATAGGGCAAAATGCTTCATGGCAAAACTGCTTCATCAGTGTTCTTCCAATTCTCATGGAATTCATATTGAATGTTTGTCTTAGGATATAGGTCAGCATGACACATTTCTTGACAGTGACAAAAAGTATGTTGCCATGGTAACAGCTCACATAATATGAGCCAAAATGATGGAAAATTTTGTGTTGCAAACTACTTCCTCAGTTTTTGCCCAATTTCCATGAAACTTGGTACAGATGTGTGCCTTTGGTTGTAGATGTGCAAGACGCATTTTTCGACAGTACCCAAAGTATGTTGCCATGGTAACGGCATATTAATGGCAGAAGATCAAGGAAAGATCTTGCGGATTTTGTCGAACTACTTCCTCAGTTTTTTGACCAAAGCTTATGAAATATTGTTTTGACCCAAGCTTATGAAATGTTGTTTGGCGGGGGTATAACCAGTTGCTGTAGCGACATTTCTAGTTTGAACCCGTCTCTGTGTGTGAATACTTTTTAGAGCAAATGCTCAAACATCATTGTATAATGAATGAATGTGTATATGTGTGTGTGTGTGTATAATTATAGTTTGTGTTGTGATAAGTTTGTGTCACTGACAGCAAGTGCATATTGCCTTGAGAACAGCCAAAGCAGAAACAACCATTCCAGAGACTCCAACTCTCCCGCTTTCGACGGGAGATCTCCCGCCGAAAGCCCATTTTTCGCGAAATCTCCTGTTCTCCCGCTTGAGATTTAATTTCTCCCGCTTAAAATGATTTTTTACTTAGTGTCATCGTATGTTGAAAAATAAGCCTTTAGATAGCACAATATAACATCTAGAACCCTAGAACTGGACCCGGCCACAAGGAAATTTGCGCTTCGCGCACATCAAGTTGGAGTCTCCCGTTTGCTAGGGGTTTCAGACGGGAGAATCTCCCGATCAGGAGGTGCTTGGGGTTGGAGTCTCTGCCATTCTCGTACTGCGAGTTCCAAATCCAAGCATGTCTCACAATTGACATAGATGGCGCTATACCACTCACCATGGCACCATGAGATTTTTAAGCAGTGTGTTTTAACAATGTTTGTATCCGGATGTACCTCATAAAGATCATCTTGCATATGTGATGCCTACATATTGCATTTCTTTAGAAATGTATTTTCTCATAGCATTCGTAGTTAATTACAAAATGTTGATGACATTGCATTGCATTTTATCAATACTAAAAGAGCACTTTCATAATGGAATAACTGTCCAATAACTGCAATGTTGAAGGCACAGGATACATACATTGTATTTTATCTTTTAATCGGTCCTGGGTCCTTGAGTGTGGAAACTGATATTTGATTTCTTTTTTTTTTAAAGCAATTTAAGTATTGCTTTAGGCGAGGAGGAATTTGTGGATATGTTGTAATGATCATGGCATTTGGTATCCAACATTGATATAACTGGAGTACTTGTGAAGTTAGAGTGGGCAGATTTGGATTAAACTCGAGGAGATGACGTGATTATGATTAATCTAATCTTTGTGAAATACGTTCTTCTGTCACACAGGAATGCTGGGAGTGGATGAGTTTGCTGTAGTGTATCCCCCCAATGGCGTCATCCCATTCCATGGATTTGCCATGCTAGGTGAGTGAAGATTTGCAAGATCATTAACTACACTCCAGAACGAGAAATTGATAAATGTCATTTCGCTCAATTCATTCAGTATTTCATCTCATCATTCGTGGCACCTGTGGTACTTCAGTGACCGTGCGTATTTAGCTTGCAAATGGAAAATTTCAGTCATAATGTATGGCATAGCTGAGTAAGCTAATCTCCTCTCAGCTCAGTTAATAAGATAATATTCCTCATATCACACAAATATCTCCCAACCTGGTAGTTTCTAATACTGCTGTTATTGAAAATAATTTTCTCAAAATATTCCATGAAGAGTCTGTCGTAGGAAGACTAACAGTGAAGGAGAATCCAATTTGATCAACAGGTAGGTACATTACACTTAAATGACCTGGAAAAAAAGTCTTTATCCACTGTTTCGTGAAGATGTGTGTGGACTATCGTCACTCAAGACAAAAATAGATTGAACTCCCAAGATTTCAGTGGTAATGGCAGTGATTCAAATTCGAAGCTTGAGAATATTTGCACGGACAAGGAAAAAAAAACTCAAAGATTACAGAATTTGTCAATAGAAAGTGACTAGGATGGTCATCAATGGATGCTGCAGTGATGACCAGTGGAATGTAAGGTATTTGTGCGATTCCCTTCTCTCCATTCAAATGATGTAAAAGCAGAGAGTGGAAATAAAGATGGACGACCCGTTGAATTTGGCCAATTGTGCTTTTTAGTAGATTTCTTAAACAATTCATTCTTGCACCAATGAAAATCAAAGAAAAGACATGATCATGTGGGTGGCATGCATCCTTCATTAGTGAGGTGTTTTCTGTCACCCTAAATGACATACAAAATACGTTTTTGATGAAAAATTGTGAGTTAGTCATTTGTTCCTTGCCTTTGAGGTCAGTAAACTTCCTTTTCTGAAGCAGATGCATCACAACTTTTCTTCTTTTTTTATCCTCACAATAACAACAAAATAGAACCAGAGTATTGTTGCTCATTGTCACAAGTGACCTTTATTTTTTTTTTTTGGACCGTAATTTGGACACCAAATAGAATGTGATGATCTCAATTACCTTAGCTTGAAAGCAAATTTGATTCAGTGGGTATTTCTGGCTTCAATTTGTTTAAAACACATCATATATAGCATGTAAGGATCTTGAAGAAAAAAAGAAGAAGTGTAGGTTTTGAAAAAAAAAATCAAATGAGTGGCACAAGTAGCTTCTGGTCAGTGCTCCTGAATTGTTCCCTTCATCCTCCATGATCCTGTTTTACAGAAATATCAGAGAGAAAGAGAATGAATGAGAACACCTTTTGGTTGGTCCAGAAGAAGCTGTTATAATATTTTTTCAAAGCCATGCCTGCTCAGAAGATCAACTGCAGGCTGAGCCATTAACATGCTGAATAAGAATCTTATCATCTATCAACAGCAAGACATACGTATTAAGTGTAACTCCTTCTTCTACACATCAAACAAGTTTGCATCCCCAAGACTTGTTCTGCATGAGTCATTTGAAAATCTCTATTTGATTCAGTGATCCATGTACGGAATCAAGCGAGATATTTAAAGGTAAAGTGTTTGTAAATGACATGTTACCAGAGAGATCATCATCCCCACCCCCCCCCCCCCCCCACACATGATGTGGACTTGGTGTTTTGATTGATGCACCCCAAATGACTGCAATGTATCACCATATTCCAGCAGGTGCGGAAATGAATTCCGAAAGCTGTCACGAACTCAAATACAGAATGAAAGAGACAGGAAATACATTGTATCATGTTACAGGTTGTGATACATCATCATAATCTTTTGTCTGTCAGAAAAGCAACTAGCGATTAATGGTTTGTATTTGTTTTTGTTTTTGTTTTTGTCCTGATTGTTAGCATTCCCCCTCCCAACTTTTCAAAGAGGTTCAAGTTATCTTTTTCTTTCAATTCTGTGTGTATGTATGTGCGTGTGCATGTGTTTAATACATGCATGTGTGGGTGTGTGGTGTGTTTGTGTGTGTGTGTGTGTGTGTGTGTGTGTGTGTGTGTGTGTGTGTGTGTGTGTGTGTGTATGTAATTTAATGACAGATACAGTAAATCTCAGACGCAATTACAGGGCAGTGTGAGATAAGAATCACTTCTGGTTATGTCGCTCATTAAACCAACCCGCTTCTTCGCCCCCCCCCCCCCCCCCCCCCCAACATTTTGTCAGAGATTT
The DNA here is from genome assembly GCF_040938485.1 of Diadema antillarum. Classification (NCBI taxonomy): domain Eukaryota; kingdom Metazoa; phylum Echinodermata; class Echinoidea; order Diadematoida; family Diadematidae; genus Diadema; species Diadema antillarum. Next base: position 2,188,212 of record NW_027271899.1, read on the forward strand.
ATGACAGTGCATCGCTGTTCATTGCATCTGCTCATAACTCATGCTGTGGTACCCAGGCATTAGGCCTATCTTCCTCAATCTCAGCAATCAAGATTCTTGGCTTGAGTGACCGGCGCAGTTTTTATCAATGTTTAGTTCTAAAAGGTAGGAGAACAATGAAAAATTGAAACTTGGAGATAGTTATAAATTGAGAGCGTTTTGCGAGAGATGCATTTCTGTACTGTGGCAATTCATCACTGTTGTGCCATGAAATTTCCATCTCTTAACCATTACTGCATAAAGGCAACCTAGATAAAACAAAAGCTGTTACCTCCTTTCATTTCAAGTAAAGTTGCTGTGGTGCATAATTAGATATGAGAGTTCTGTAGTTTACTTTGTCAGATTTGTTTTACTCCTAGAGCTGTACTTGTGGCATCCGTTTCTCGACAGTCAGCACAAATCAGACTGTAGAATTCAATCACTGAAATTTGACATTACAGTTGTCTTCCTTTGTTTGGCTATCACCTATTAGAATTGGGACATTCACATTCTTTGATATCCAACATACTGCATGTTGACCAATTTCTTTTTTCTTTTGTTTGTTTGCTTTTAAGTTTTCAAAATTAAAATGCATTCTAGATTAACCAGGGTATTGATAATCAATATCATAGTGACTGTGGTCAATGAACTATTAATTTTTTTTTTAGATGAGCTCATCTATCTGGGCCTTTCTTAACTCATTGAGGACGAGCTGATTTTGCTACAACACACATTTCCTATAGACACCTGCCTGAGTATACTCGGGACCAGTCTTCAGTGAGTTAAGGAAGGTGCAATAAGAAATATTACTGTAACAGACTTTTTATTCTCTTGGGACAGTCCTGACAAATACAGAAAACAATGCCATGAGTAAAGCTACTCTAGGTGGTGATGGAATAAATCTTGAGTTTACACAAAATTTGGTATTCTTTTAGAACAGAGAAGGGGAGGGAGATGGTCACATTTTAACATTTTTTTTAAAGACAAAAGACAAATGCAATAAAGTAACAATGAAATTTGCAGCAAGCTGTATACTTTCGACAGCTTTTGGAACATTTTTTCCAATAATTTAATTTTTAATCTGTATTTCCACTTTAAACCAAAAAATAAATGTAAAAGCAAAGTGTGTGTATCCACAAAGCAATAAGAAAAAGTAAAACATAAGGTAGATTTTTTCTCCATTTTGCTTGGGAACCATGGCACAGCTTCTTGTTGCTTGAAAAAATTGCACATAATTTTGGCTTGATTGCACAAACTTATGAGGCACATCAGCACTCTCAAACCAGTGCACATCAACTGTATGTGGGGTTGAGGGGAGAGGGGGCCAGCCAGCAACATTGTGTTTCATTAATAGCTGATTGTAGCTTGTAAACTTGAAGAACATCTAGAACTCTGGGAGCTAGTGAAATGTAATGTGAGTTTTGGTAACAGTAATGAGCTTGAAATCAGAGAGTGGACTCTACACCCATTACAATAACACCTGGTTTCCCACTCTCAGTGATATCATACATCGAGTGGAAGGAAGAAAAAATTTGAACTGAGAGAATCATGATTGAATGAAAACAGATGCACACCATTACAACAGCTAACTCATCCTCATGTTCAAATCCTGTGCATATACTATACTTGATTCAAATGTGCATTATATTTTCAGAACCATATTGGGATGAACAAAATCCCTCCCCCCCCCCCCCAAAAAAAAAAAGAAGAAAAGAAAAGGCAAGCGAGAGGAGATTTTGTTAGGCATTTTATTTCTCTCTGAAGTGTTATCTACAATCTATTCTTACACCAGTCACCATTGCTCACTAAAATCTTGGGGAGAGAAAAAAAAAATAGAGACACTTCCTTCGACCTTGCAAGGCTGATATGGCACGGAGTCAGCTTTCCCAGTCCACGAAATTCAGCTTCGCAGGAACGTACCTTCAGACAAGATAAAAGCACTTACCGAGTCTCGTCTTATCGCGGTGTTTGTAAATTGCATCATATTTTTTTTTTCTCTGTGACCTCTCTTTATGCCCCCGTCGCCCGATGCAGTGGCTCCCCTGTGTTTTGTGTACGGCCAGCCGACGGAGCTCTACTTTGTCTTTCGGGAAATGTACATGAGACACCTGTTCCGCCTCCATACCATCTCCTCGCATCCCCAGGTAAGGTCACATGACCTCCTTGTCACATCCTGATTCGATTTGATTTGATTTGGTGAAGTTTTTTTGTTGGGAAGTGTTCGCGCTCTTCATGCAGACTTGCAGTATGCATCTATCTCGGTACACTAATTCTTTCTCTTTTTTTTCATGAATCCTTGAAACAGCGTGGAATGTTGTAATCTTTCGAAAAGCGGAAGGCAACCATTTCATTTTCGAAGAGGTACTGGCAAAGGATACAGCACCCACTGAGTGAATCAAAAATTTCGAGCTCTAGTGTATCAGAAAGTTTCTCTCTTATTTGAATCACAAGTTTTATAGGGTAACTCAAAACATGGTTTATTGTGCCCTCAGTTTGAAGCAAGTTCCCAAGAAGCCATTTTCATCTTTATGTTAAAGGAACTCCTCAGCCTATAGCTCACTTCTTTCTCTACACACCATCAACAGTGTTTGCTCATCAGCTTTTTGGTGGGATTGAACAAAAGGAGGATGGAGTATGGAACAATGAAGACCTCGCTATCTTAGGGTACTAGTATGCCATTTAGGCGTATGGTTTTTAGCCACTAAAAGTATGGCATGAAGATTAACACCTTGTAATTAGAGGCGATGTAATGCTATTAGTAACGAGATCGAGTAGAGGTTTCACACTTACAGAAGTGCTCATGTGTAAACATGTTTAGAAGAATATGTTATCCATATCTCTGATTTATCTTCTTTTTTTTTTAAGTCTGAAAGCAAACAAGTATCATGTTTCACCAAGCAGGTTTCATAAATCATGTTTTACCTATCATGGTTCATATTCCCCCTTTCGTAAATTAGATTATGCATGTAATTTTTGCATCATTTGGTCACAAAATCGGAGTGAGACCAGAGTAATCAGCACTTTTTAGATGCTGCTAATTATCCATGTAATGTCAATGCAATGCCCAGATGATGCGGATTATTTTCACAGTGTGGTCAAAAGGTCACCCCCACCCCCAAATGCGTCATCTGAGGGATGTGTGCCTGTACCATGATGATTATCCATCTTTTCCAGATTTTTTTTTTTACAGGTGAAAGAAAAAAGTATAGATTATTTTTGGTGCACAGTTTTTGTGAATAGTCCACATTACTCTTATGCAGATAATTTAGTGATACATTTGTGGTAGGGGTACCAGGTGTTTTACAATTTATTTTCTTTCTTTTTTTTTAATCAGATCTTCGTGCTCATTTATAAGCTGAATGGTATGATCTCTATAAAGCATAATTGAGGATTTGGAGCTTTAATTGACCTTGTACTCACTTCTGCCATATGTGGTGCATCCATATAGTAGATACTCGTGCAGGAATTGGGAGTGCATCCAGTGTGACATGATTGTTTGAAAATCAGCCATTATATGGGCTCTGTGACTCAGCTAATGTGTGGAATATTGTTTGAAGAGAGTAGTCAGCGAGTAGCTGTGAACATGCCCGTAGAACACTTTAGGAAAATGTCTTGAAAAGTGATTAGAAACAAGTTCTTTTGTCATGCTGAACCCCCCCCCCCCAATAAATATATTTTTTGTCATCTCTGCTGCTTCTGTTTCCCCACAGGGTATCCTCTCTCTCTGTATCCTGTTTGAGTCCCTTCTCCAGACGCTCCAACCCCATCTGTTCTTCCACCTGCGGCAGATCAACGCTCACCCGTGAGTATCCCGTCTTCCGATCCACTGGGCGGCTTTAGACACGTACACCATTTTTCATCTTCATTCATCAATCCCTATCTATGTTTTCATGGCATTCCTTCCTTCAAATGATTTTATAGCTGTTTGTAAGTATTTTTTTTAATTTTAAATTTTGTTTTGCTTTGTTTTGTTTAATTTGGGAGTATGTTCTTTGTTTGTGTGTTGTTGTTCTTCTTCTTGTTTTGGGGAGGGGTGGAGGGTTGTAGGAAAATGCATCTTGTCTGCCAGTTTGTTGAAATTTTGAACATGTCTTGTGACTTTTACTCACTCCTTTCCTATATTTGTGTTATATATAACTCATTGTAGCCTTGCACCCTCAGTGTCTCTTTGTCTGTCTGTTTGTATGTATGTATGTATGTATGTACGTATGTATGTTCTCTGCTTCCCTTCCATGTGCTCCTTCTCACTACTCTCAATCTCTTCTTCTATCTCCTTGTTTCATTTCATGCTCTGTACGAGTTCATGTTGTTGCCTTCTTTTATCTTTGCACACACGTGAGCTGTTTCTATCATTTTGTGATGAACCTCATTGAATACATTTTCCATAATAGTACTGGTAGCTGGTTTATTGCTGTATGATGGATACCTGCTATGTGTCCTGGACCCTGTTGCATAAACAGATGCAATAAAACATAAGTCAGGTATTTTTATTCCTCTGTTCAGATAATGCACTCTCAATTCTAACTAAATTTTTAATACGATGTCCCTCTCCAGATTCCTAATCATGTCCATCTCTAGTTATGTTTCCTGTGTGTGCGTTTCCTCCTTTGCATGCACCTGTCCTGCTCTATCTCTTTCTCTCGCTCTCTTGTTTCTTTTTTTTTTTCTCCCCGTTTTCTGTCGTTTTTGTCTGAGTTTGCGTCATCAGCGACAACCCGGTGCACTCTCTCCGAAGAAGCGTTTGACCCCAAATCAAATCAGTGACATCATGTGGGGTGACATATGGGGGCATCTATTAGATCATCGGGCCTTGTAATGGGACGCGAGATTGACATAATTCGCCCGACTCTCTTTGATGCGATAAGTGCTAAGCTCCGAGCCTGACACGACTGGTGCACGTTTGTCAGTGGTGATGGGAAACTTGGCTGAATGAGCTTTCTCTGCCTGAAGGAGGCTTTTCCCCTCTCTCTCCCTCTCTCTCTCTATTTCTATCCCTCTCTCTCTCTCTCTCTTATACAGTATATACATATATACATATATATATATATATATATATATATATATATATATATATATATATATATATATTAATCCATCTATCATGAAAATGAGTAAATGTTATTTGAGTGAAAATAACTTTTATGGACTAATGGTCAGAAAATCAGTTAAGTGATGTCCTGTTTAAATCCTAGCTATCTTACCCCAAAAATGAAGCCACCACGGCATGTCAAAGGAAAGTCTATCCCATTTGATACAGTGCTTTGGCTGCCATAGTTTTTTAGTTTTTTATTTTTTTTTTTTGCTCTCCTAAACATTTGACATTTTGTAGATACGAGGTCTTGTTGCCCCAGCGATGCTATCTATCTATTTATCTATCTATCTATCTATCTATCCATCTATCTCTCTATCTATCTATCTCTCTATCTATCTATCTACATGTATCTATCTATCTATCAGTACAGTCCATGTAGCTTTATCTTTATATATGTACCAGACACTGTGTATCTATCTTTATATCTATGTATTTATCAGTCTGTCTCGCCACTGACCAGGTAGGTATCCTTCCATCTTTATTGATATATGTGTTGTGTGTATCCATCTCTTTTTCTTCCTTTCTTCTTTGTCTATCCATCCATCTAAAAATGACATCAGGCCACCAAATTTCCAAAAAGGCCGACACCTTTTGGTGGCCTGTTTGGGCACTTGAGATTTAACGCATTGAGGATGGACTGATTTTGCTACAACACAGATTTCTTATAGACACCTGCCCGAGTATACTCGGGACTCGTCCTCAACGGGTTAAGATTGATTGTTTTGTTTCCATGTATTTCTGGCCACTACATTTACTTTTTGGTCCACCAAAGTTTCAGATTTTAAAGATTTTAATGGCCCGAATGGGCCACCAGAGGAAAAAAGTTGGAGTCAAGCCCTGATATAGTTCTCCTTATTTTGCCTCATGCCAGACTGAAGATTGCCTTCAAGTGGATGATGAGGGCATACTCTGGCTACCTTGCCAGCGACCAGCTCCTCCTCCTCTGGGACCGCATCCTGGGCTACGATTCCATTGAGCTACTGGCAGGTGAGTGGGTTTTCAGGTGGGGGGGGGGGGGGGGGGAGGAGTCTCCTTACCTCACGGGCGGTATCGTGAAAGAGAGACGGGGAATTTCCGAGTGCGGTGATCGATTTCAGATCAACTCACCTTTTAATGAGGAGAAGAGGAGTCCAGGACAGTGACCTGTAGTCAGAATGTGGGTGTGATGCTATTTGCATGCCCACTTCAAGTATGCGAGGAGACTAACCTTCCTAAAGTTATTCTGTTGAAGATCAGATGTTCTGTTAGAGTACACTCTCGCTTCAAGCTCTGTAAGACAATGAAGGCATGCAGTGGTGAGATTGTGTTCATTTTCCATGTGATGCAGATATGTGTGAAAGGTTTACTCAAGTGTGATGGTATTCTTGAGAAAATACAGTCATGACATACCAGAGACTCCAACCCCAAGCCCCTTCTGATCTGGAGATTCTCCCGCCTGAAACCCCTAGCGAACGGGAAACTCTAACTTGATGTGCGCAAAGCGCAAAGTTCTAGGGTTCTAGATTCTCTCTCCGTGCTATCTAAGGCTTATTTTTCAACATACACTGACAATAAGTAAGAAATCATTTCAAGCGGGAGACACAGAGCCAGGGCGGGAGAAATTAAATCTCAAGTGGGAGAACAAGGGATTTTGCAAAAATTGGCTTTCGGCGGGAGATCTCCCATAGAAAACAGGAGAGTTGGAGTCTCTGACATACAGCTGCATGACTGACACTGAAGCCAATACAAATGCAGAGAAGGTTTGAATGATTCAACATGATGAGACAATTTAGAAGGGGAGGATACGTTGTTGTTGTTGTTGTTTTTTCTTGCTACATTAGAAATGTCATTAATATTGTAAAAGGAAATCTCTTAACCGTTGACCTGGGGGGCATTTCATGAAGGACCTTGTCGGATAGAATATCTGACAAGTCAATTATATGCGACAAGTTTTGAGAAAATCTTTAGTCTGATTGGCTGATTTCTCTGAACTTGTCGGATATAATTGACTTGTCGGACATTTTATCCGACAAGTTCCTTCATGAAATGCCCCCCTGATGTCCAGCGTTACTGTACATTGTATTTCAAGTTTTCATGTAGTATAAGTTTTTTCACAGTTTTAGAATGCAGAGTACTGTTGTCATTTATCTCTAAAGCTTGCATACCTAACTTGAACGATGACGTTTTATTTCAGTTCAAGCTATAGTGTATCACATGCATTTGATATGACTAATACATACCTGCCAACTGTTCAATTTTAATCTGAATATTCAGATTTTTCACTGAAAGAAAACGCATTAATTTCATTGTGTTCTGTTTTTTTTTTTAATATTTGTTAATAGTAAAGTATATGAAATTTATGAAAGTTCAGATTTTTAGATAATTCTTCTTTGTTTGTTCAGATTTATTAAGTCTCAGGGTTGGCAGGTATGACTAATGTCATGACCAAAGGAGGGGGCAAAAGACAAATGTGACCCGCTACAACAAAATGATCCTAAAGTCGGGCGAGGTCGATTATTTGAAAATTGCATGACACAATTCCCTAATCTTTCTGCTTTAAATTGATATATAACACATCTTATAAAAATAATCGGCTGCGAAGATATCGATGTTTAAAAGAGAGCATGTCGAGACGTCTGGGAAATCACTGTTTCGAGAAAAGCACCCTAAAAGTTCTCCTTGCGATGCAATCGCGATCAAGGGACACGCAAGTCAGTATTCACCTCCGGACAATAGAAGGTAAGCCCTAGCAACCCCCGAAATGCTCATTCAAACACAGCGTCGGCGGTCTCCTCACCGTCCAATCAGTGACCAGGATGCCAGGAGAAGCGGCTGGGCATAGCGCACCCCGCCACCACGCACCAGTCGACTGGGGAGTGTGCGAGCTTCACGCTTCGGTTAGCGGCAAGCAGCAAACTGACCAATGAGATCACTCTGGTAGTTGTTAGGGGCGGAGCCTATCTGTGGCGCTCAATCCAAATGTTCGAACCAGTTTCTGCTTCGTTGAAACACCAAAAAACATGGCCCAGAAAAACGCTATTTTTTAATCTTTCCTTTCATCATTTTGCTTCAAAATTTCGACAGATGATAGAAGACATGTCAGACTCTAATAATATGTCAAATTCAGAAAATCGTAAGTTTTGACCAATTTTGATGCTCTGACTTCAAACTCGATTTTGACGGCTTCGACCGTGCGCGACTTTAGGACCATTTTGTTGTAGCGGGTCACAAATGTTCATGTATGCACATACATGTATAAGGCCATATACTGTATCAATGCCTTCAAACCACAATTTGCCAATGATCCCTCGTTCTATGTCCGATCATTTTTTCTCAGTCTTGGCAGTGGCCATCTTTGCATTCCGACGCACCAACCTACTGGAAGCCAACACTCAGCCCTCAGTAGAGGCCATCCTTACTGACCTTACCACCCTGCAGGTCACGCCCCTCCTACAGATTGTCCTCTTCCCCCAGTCGGGGTCATGAACCCCAGAGGTCAGGGGTCAGAGGTGAGTTAGCATTCATTAAGTCAGGGTGAGGTAGGACAGACCTTTTTCTTTTGACATATTCTGTGGTCAAAAATCAAACATCAAATATTTTTTTCTGTTTTTATTTTTTGTACATATTCTGTGGTCAAAAGTCAAATACATATCTACTATTTTTTTCTCTATTTTTATCTCTTTGTGTCATATGCTAATCTCTTACTCTCTCTCTCTCTCTCTCTCTCTCTGTCTTCAATTCAAGGCAAATCTAAAGGTTCTGCACATATTTTAGCCACAAGGTACACTTACACAGAAAAGCATGAGTAATTTGTTAATGCTTGTCTTTATTGCAGTATGACTCTAATCACTTAATTTTTTTGCATGATAATACCATGGACAAAAATGCATGACCAGCATCATAGAAAAGAACATATTTACTGGTATATGACTAATAAATCACCCAGGGAAAAAGTGAATGAATACTACAGGCATGAATATCTCCTGTTGATTTCAGATTCAATTCCCAGAAAATATGCAGCATGCACCCATAATATGTAAACAAAGAGAGAATTGTGAATTTATACCACTCAAATGGGGGGTAGATCCGTAACCGTCATGTTTTTCTCATCTTACATAAGTGTGATCAGTGCCATGTGCAATTTTGCCATAACCAGCATATATACTCATGAAGCTTCAGAGACTTCTTTCACTCGTCAGAAATATCCATGTACTGTATGCAGTGCAAGAGTCATTTCTATTTATGGACTCCTCGACAGGTGTTTCTTTGTGCAGCATTCAGTCAGGAGTGTATAATATGCTGGAAACCTCAATTACAAAGTCAATATCAATCTGAGTTTGGTATTATTCCACAGGTGGTATTGAGGATTCTGGGTCTCTTTTTGTGTGTGTGTGTGTGTCTCAAAAAGACCCATACCACAGCTATTCAAGTCTGTCCAAATGTTCTTTGTCAATAATGCACAAATCGATCTCAAAGTGCTTTCAAGTCATCTTCCAGTCAGGTGATTTTCAAAGCAATAGATTCAACAGAAATGTTCACCAAATCAGAGCATAGAATTTACTGCAAGCTTCATAATAATTAGTTTGTATGTCATATTAAATTAGAAAATTAGTTCACCGCCACCAAATGAGCAAATTTGTATATATAGCCATCACACATCATAACTACTAGCTTCTCATGAATTGTAGAATCTCCCATCTACAAAAAGTGCTCCACACCCACGATGACATTGTAGTCTATAGCTGTGCTTCTAAACCAGTGGGCCACAAAGCTCTTGTAGGTGGGCTGTGATGTCTTCCCAAAATAGAAATAAAAAAGATTTGCCTTTGATCTGTACAAGTAACTTGACCTAAAAAAAACTTTGTAGGAGCCAAAAGTGGGCCTCAGGTTTAACAAAAGATTGAGAAGCACAGGTCTATAGAATTATCGACTTCAATTTTCTGCTTGGCAGATCAGAGCAGGGAATAATTTTCCAACTTGATGGCAATTTCAGCTGATGAATGATATTTCATATTGTATCCTGCACACTTCTATGGAGGAAAATTGCTACACGAAAGATAGGTTGTGTAGCAGTGGTATAAAAAATGTATGGCAAATTGTGATACTAGGAAAATTATTCCCTGCAGAGTTGCAGAGCAAAACAAAAACCAAAAACCTCAAAGAGATGAAATTTACCAACATCTTACCCCAAATAAGATGATGTGGGTTTTTTTTTTTCATTTAATATAAGCCTGTCAGCATCTGCTGCATGTCATCATCAATGTGGGCATATATAGTTCATTGTTAATAAATAGGTGTGAACCATTATTTGATATACAGATTATGACAAATTTACATCAATGGCAAGAAAACGATTGCAATAAAACTCATAACATGTTCATTTCCTATCAAAATTACAAACCTATAATATGGTGAGATATGGCTGTATTCTCTAAAATACTTAAGGTTATTTCCTATAGATTTTTTTCATATTTTGGGGACGAAAAATAAGATTTTGTCTATGCATTGAAAAATCCACTTTAAGACTAAATCAAATCATACAAGCGTTATATCTATTCACACAAATATATTCATATTAATCTTCTTATACTCATTTGTTTTTTAAGTCTAAACTGCAAAGTTTGTCAAAGAAGAAAGAACCGTTAGTGAATAAACAGACTTTTTGTGTCTTGTGTCTCTTCTCAGGTGACGTGCAGGAACCCATCAGGAAAGCATCACTTTCTTAATGATCTGGTCCTGCATCTCTACACCAACACCTTCCTACCTTCCTACCAAATCAAAGGACAGCATCACTTATAGATCTGCTGTCTCCATGACAACATCCCATTGTCATCTTCCAAGAGGACCAAGTCAAGAGAAGCATCTTTGAAAGAGACTTAAGTCAGCATTGCCATGCTACCTTCAAGAAACAATCTACAGTAGATGGCCATGTTAGATTACTTTATGATCTTGCCCATAATTATTTCAAACTGTGCATGTTTGTGTGTCTGTCTGTCTGTCTGTTTTTGTGTGTGAGTGAGTTAAGACAACCTTCATAGATTAAAGTTATTATCATTAAAGTGGATACTGTTCATCTTTTCTTATTTGTCATTTCCTCTGCTGCATGTAAATTGTGCACTACATGAAATGGGCTCAAATGGCAATCTCATATGGACAAATATTGCAAAGTATTTTTTTTTTAATTCATTGCCAGCCATCCTAGCTATCACCTGTTTTGTAATATTGCTGAAGAAATATACCAACTTCGAATATTGCAATCAAAGGACACTAACAAACACTGCCCACTATATAAGTCTATTTGCCACTTCTCCATATAACATAACTTTGACAGCCGTGACATCATGATGAGGTCACTGCGTGCACATCACGCTGGTAGGGGTACCTCCTCATCTCTGTCCCTTCCTCAAGGATTCACCACTTTGCAACCCAAGTGGCACCCAAGTGGCACCCAAGTGGCACCACTTGTAAGCTCTCCACAAGTTCCACCAAGCACTTTCTCCTCTAGCAATAATTCTCTTCTATTTGTAAGATTTGCCAGTCCTCCTGCACCTTCATATTGGTATGGAGACCGCCAGACCCTGTCTGTGTTCCACGCTGGTCACCAATTATAGCCACGCCCATTCTGCATCACCTGCTTATGACTCCGGGCCCTTACACTCCTCCATACTCTGCTGGGACCCCCTCCTCCAGCCTTACCATGTTGTAGTATCAGATTAAGCACCTTCCCACATTATATGGTTCCACGCACCGCCCTTAGGGAACACTTGACATGACATGTTGCGAGTCTCTGGATGTAAAGTCCTCCTCCACAACAAGTCAGAGAAATGAAAAAAGGTCCACCACTATGCATCATCACCTGGACATGATTCGTGGCCCCGCCCTATCCAGCACCTCCTTCATGGTGCTCCTCATCTCAATCTTCTTATACTTCTCCCACTGGGTGGTGACATCCAGGTCCTTCAGGCAGGTGTCCTGGTCCGGGTAGGGCTCGTACTGCTCAGGCCAGGCAGAATGGGGTGATAGGGGTGAAGGAGATGAGATGAATTATCTGTCAGTTATTGGCTTCAGAATATATCGGGCTTTCAATGGTGGAGATACAGCTCATAGCTGTTTGATATTATGGCTGATTGATATGAATGTCTACACTAGCTAAATTCTGTTTACACAATATGTTTCATGGAGTTTTTATTTTTATGAATTTTGTGAGTTCGGTGCTGTTCGCAAATTCAGCAACACATGAAAATATGTGACACTGCACCTCAAAACAAACAAAAAGTCGCCAGACATGAATTTTTAGTTAAGACCATATTCTGAAAGAGCAGACTTTAAGCTTTAAAATGATGTATAACTCAAATCAAATGGACTCTCCTAACCTATCTAAATATTGGAAAGAAGGCACATACTCGGAAAAAGTGTGAACTGAGAAAAGAGGCTCTGAAGTACAGTGTATATTCAAGCGCTTAATCTTTACCAAACCGTGCTGGCTGTGCTATGAATGGGACAAAAAACAGGAAGTAAACCACCAGAGTGACAACAATGAAGGGATTATCAGATTAAACTGAAATTTAGCATGCCTCATCAACACATTCTGTCCATAATTAATGCCAACTTTCAAAGCAGTAGCACTATCCTTTCAAAAGTTATCAGAGTTGAAAGTGAAGAGTGTGGACAAGGTTTTTCAGAAATGAAAAAGGGATTCTAAAGAAACACCTAATCACACTATTCTACCAAAAATGCTCGAGATAAACTGCTAAAAAAACACACTTTCCTTATTTTTATGATACCAAATTTTAGCATAATGTAAAAGAAGACCCGCTCTTTCAGAAAATATGAAAAAGTCAAGTTCAGCTAGGTTGACCCATTTCACTTATTTTCAGTCCTCACGCAAAATCAGTGTGTGCGACTTTATGTTCGTTTTGAGGTGCATGGTCACATATTAACTCTGATATCGACATGAATACAACATGCGCCTGTACGTTTCTCTGTCCATTGCCTTAATTCATGATCGCAAATTTCACCAAATGTAGAATTGTTGGGAAGTCCCAGTTTGGGAGAAATTAGACTTGTTGCATATACAGTAGATGAGAGTTGAAGTACAGTAACTGTTGAGATTTGTATCGCACCCTCTGACCTTGTACAAGTACTCATCTGTTTGGGATCTTCTTTTTTTTCCAACTATGAGAGTATGAAGTTTTACAGTAATGACTTTTCTGGCTGTTTGTGTGAACTGTGGCACTTTTCTGTGATGTACACACTTGTTACAACAAAGACTTACACAATATAATTATGTTGGTCCATGAAGTTTGAGCATTTCTGTAGTCATATGCTTTATACACATTTCATGCCTCAGGAGATTTGATGAGGAAATCATTTCTTTGCCTCCAGTGGTGAGTGTTATTTTGTTGGGATTATCTCAAGAGCCAGATAAGTTAATCAAGATCACACCATCATCGGTCTTTGATAAAAAAAAAGATGCATAAAATGGGGGGAAAATACTTTCTTTGTTGCTGCTGTTTGAGAACAGAAATTTTGGTTTCACGTGATTTAGCTCCTGCGACAGTTGCTCCAATGAAATATCTGCATGCTAGGCGAAACGTAATCTCAAACCACAAACATTTACCCTTACCCTAATTCTAATCCTCACATAAAACTATTAAACCTAAATCCAAATCAAATCCCTAACCATAAGTCCTTGGAGAAAATAAGACTGGAGTAACTGTCAAAGGATCAAAACATGACATCCAGTATAAGAGCATGGATGACTTACCCTCATCTCAATCTCAGTAAAGACCCTCTCATCAGCATACTTGAGGAAGAAAGACTTGCTGATTTTGATTGCCTCAGCCCCTTGGCTCACCTGTGTAGGCAGATGGTGATAGTAATGAAACAGCAGATTAAACAGTGCTGATACCAGTGGCGGATCCAGAGGGGGGTGCACCGGGCGTGTACCCCCTCTTTATTTTTTGTTAAAACAAAAAAATAAAAAAATAAATAAAAAAATGGGGGGCATGCGCCCCCTTTGATCTTTATAAAGGTGCCTCCCTTTTACAGAATTTCTGGATCCGCCCCCGGATACTTTGCAGATGTGATGTGGTGTGGATCTAAATTCTTTTTGGCAATGAAAAATTTATCACAAACTATTTTGTAGAAGAATTATAAGTAGTTACAATGTCAGTATACTGGTTCCTCTATTCAAATTTACCATCGAAGTCGTACGCATGAGATTATGAATTAACATACGATGAATACCATAGAGCCATTCACATATTATCCCTGTGGTGCCAACAGGGCCACATATCTCATTTGGTACATTTTAGGTATTCAGAAAACTCCTACCTCAGATTTTGTATGTTAAGAATACTGATTTGAGTTGTAAAACATTACAATTATAACTGTAATAAAAAACGATATTTCTACATTATTTGATGATTGAAATTTGATCTGAAAACTCATGACTTTGAAATATGAGGTCTTTTCACCCCAGGGATGATATGCAAGTGGAAAGGCTTTTTGCAAATTCACATGTGAAAACACATTTGGCAGTTTTGCCAAATCAACACATAGCAAGTCACATAGAGCCATACTTTGTATGACACACAAGTTAATTCACTGAGTAGCAACAACCCTAGAGCATCTAACCGGATGGAGTTGCCACCTGATAGATTCTCTCTATAGAGTACCAAAGTGATGATGTCACAGTCTTTTATTATAGCGTGGGTTGGAACCAGGTGTGTGCATAAACACTCGGGCCAGGTGAGGATAATCAAAACCAGTTTCCGTGGCAACGATTGGCCAAGGCATCACACTTTGGTATGCTGTTATTTTCTTTACATCATTATCATTATGACACTGTTATTTTCATTGATATTAGTAGCAATTGAGTATATGAATATAAGAACGACCCAAGTCCATGGATGACCATTTCAAGTAAACTTAAAAAAACTTCATATTTTTTTTATTTGTCCAAAAATATTCTATTTAACTGTGATGGGAAAGCAACATTGTATATACAATTTAGAACATATATTATTATGACAATTAACATTTACATTAATTGTGGAGAGGCCATTTTGTGTGATGGACTTGGGTCGTTCTTTGATTCATATGGACTTGGGTCGTTCTTTGATTCATACACATGATATTCTGCTATAGAGATGAGAGAAGGACGAGAGAGGGCGCTATAATATGAATGTAAGAACGACCCAAGTCCTTCATGTTTACATTCATATAAGATTTAATTCATTTATTTCAGGCACTTCCGGGGGTAATTAGGATTTATCATTTATACACAACATGAGTCCATGCATAAGCTACAATTTCCCATGTCAAACTAAATTTGGCCAAAAATTGGACTTGGGTCGTTCTTATATTCATATACTCAATTTTAGATTAGAACATTGAAGTACAATGTAGTATTATTACCTGTAATGTCATTATCATTGCTATTATTATCATTTTTATTATCATTACAGTCATTTATTCATGAAAGCTGATGAATAGTACTCACCAAACTCACACTGGCACTCTTACAGTGTTTGTATCCAGGCATAACTGTGAGTATATCCTACCGATATAATTAAAAAGAAAGAAATTTGGTAACAAGTATATAATTTGTCGTAGTTTTAATAAAATAGCATGGCTTATCACTCATGTATTCATGTTCACATTAGGTTGTTGTTGTGGCTTTCTCAAATCACTGACCTTTTTAATAATATCAGATTGATAGGCAAACTATTCAAACTACAATGAAAGAAAGGTTCTTTTATTATCAAACTTTTGAGGAAAATATGTGATGGGGAAAAAATAACTTGTGAGAGTTACTTCCTTGCATATACATTGTAAACGCATTGTACAAATATCTTTGGAAGATATGCTTTGGCTGTTAGTGCCTGGAAATGAACATCTTTCTACCAATGACTCAATCACTGCTTAAGATGAATCAAAGATGTACAATTACTGATAGCTTTTTCATGTACATGCATAGTTCTTTTTGCTGATTCCAACTAGCAGTTCCAAGAGCTGGGGTCAGAATAATGTTGATGTTAAATGTTGATTTTAAATGTTGACTGGGACCAATTATTGAGCATGTACATTTTGCAAATTGTATAAAATATACTTTGTACAGATGTAAATATGATGCTGGTGCATCATTTGATTCACATTCACCTTGCTTTTTCAAGAACAATAAAATCACACACACTGTTTGACAATCTCTGATCATAATGTCATATGTGTGCTGAAATTGTGTGCAAAAATGTTTACAAATTACTTTGTGAAATATTAGGTCACAGTTGTCATCTCTTGGACAACATTATTTTGCTACGTGCAATCAGTCACGGAATTGTCGTTTTTGTAGGTAGTGGGTATTGTACCCATATATGATGTGCATTGAAACTCGACAAATGCATCACTTGGTGTATTCCTGATGCATATCTTATGTTGATATCTTGATGGATTTATTGTCTGCTGAAATCTACATTCTGAAACTATCCCCCAACAATAACAACAACATCAACATTACCCCCCCCCCCAAAAAAAAAAAAAAAAAATTAACAAAAATCCAGTTGGCTTGTGTCCAATTAAGGTCAGAGTCGGTTGAATTTAGATCAGATGTCAAACTTTGCAGTGGTCAAGTTATAGGAGAAAGAACAGCAGCTGAAAGACTTACAAAGATATCTCCTGCCTCCAGCTCCCCTACCCTGACACAATGAGGAGTGAGAGGACTGCTCCCTTTCTTCACACACTGCCTCAGACTCTTACTCCGCAACGTGGAACCCTAGGGACAGACAGAGATACAAAATAAAAGGTACAGATAAGCATAGGTGCCAACTATTAGTAAAATTTAGTGAACATTAGTCATTTCAGCATATGACTACTGTTCTTGGCCTTTTAAAAATCTTTGTTATTAGCAATCAAAGTATTTTTCCTTCAATTTTTTTATATTAGATATACTGTGCGCTTCTCTGCAAAATGACCCACTATCAGTAATTTTCATGAGGTGACTATTATTGTGCTTAGACATGTTGGCAGTTATGAGTAAGACAGAACATTTAAAAATAAAAACACCTACAAAGAAATCCAATGTGACCCTAAAGATCTATAAAGACCATGAGTATGATTATGCAATTAACACTAAATACGAGAGTGTAGAATGCTCATGGTAGCTTAGAAGACACCAAAAGAAAAAAAATCAGCAAAGCAAACAAACAAACAAAAGGCATCACAGCAGGTGCAAACTGTGAACCTTCAATGTAATTTCAGCTAGCAAATATGGCAATTTGGCATGAATACAGAGGAAAAAAAAGGAAATTGATAGTGATAAAAAGATAAAGGGTAATCTAAAAGATATTTATTGGTTAATCCCATCAGTAATGATACCTGGATGCTTAAAATGACTTAATTTTGGTGTGGATAATGCTGAAATTCCATCAATCCAATAGCACATTTTATGTTATAATTATACTTTAAAATTGGGACGATAATGGCTCACAAGGAAATTAATCTAATGATCCAATTTTTCATCTTAATTACACAATTCCTGTCATACACAAAATATTCCTAATGAATTGGTGGTTCATTACACCTTTTTCAAGCCACTCATATACTGTCCCATTATCAATTTAGTGTTATTAATGATCATATTGACAAGATTATTTTTTAATGAGCCCATGCCCCTTATTTGCTCTTGTTTTTGCAATTGAACAGCTTCACTCTGTACACTGCAAAGTGAGAAAATAGGTATTTTTACAGTCTTCATAAAACACAGTGCTTTACTACACAATACATACTTCAAACTTTGTTCTTTTCAGGAGACTCTGCCGTGATGTTAGAGATTTTTATTTCCTTTGTAGTGAGTGGTTTAAACACACACACACACACACACAAACTTGAGATATACAGTTACAGTTACAGAAATGTTTATTTCTGAAATGAGATGCATTTTTAATTCTTGCTAGGTTATAGTTCCCAGCTATTAAACACATTCTCCCCCCCCCCCCGAGATATTTTCCTTCTTGATAGCTGTGAAAGTACTACAGTATGCAACAATGAGTTGTGATGCTCTACCATAGTCCTTGTGTTTTTGTTATCCATTGTAAGCTTTTAAACATTTCATTCATGTTTCAGTTCAGATTTCCATGAGCAATCCCATTCCCACAAACTTTTCCTTTTGGTTGAAGTAATGATAATTAATTGATTATAAAAGGAATGACGGAAACACTTGGCAACTAGTCCTGATTAACCTGATTATGTCTAAAGGCAAAACTGTCAATTAAATTGTCAGTTTCCTTTGGAAGTATTGGTATTATGAGGGTTAATAGGTTAGAGGAAGAGGCCGGTCTTTGAATCCAAGAAACATACCGCTGAGTGGGAGCCGCCTTTCCGCCGCGATATGGTATCCTCCGACATGCCGGAAATCGGTTGACGATCCCTCAGGCTTCGGCCGCTGCGGGCGCTGTGCGGTCCGGGTGTTGTCAGGAACGTCACTGACAGAGACAACGTCCATAGAAAAAAAAAAGGCGTTGGTATGATACCATTAGAATTAACGGTAAAGGTACAAAAGTAAGTATATAGCAGGATTTATTTCGTCAATCATTTCTTAGCAGAGCCCACAGACTTAGCGACTAAACCACAGTGCTCTTATTCGTGATGATGGTGCTTGATTTATTTTATTCATTTTATCACTGGTAAGTTGTTGGTTGCTTTATATTATCATTGTTCTTGTAATCGGGATTCTACTACTCCAATCGTTTGTTCACCAGTCGTTGTTTCTTCATTTATTCACTCATTAATTCATTCATGCATGCATTCAGTCATGCATTCATTCCTTCATACGTTCATTTATTCAATCACTCATTCATGCAATCATTCCTTCATTCGTACATGCAATAATTCATTCACTCATTCATGCATTCATTCATTCATTCGTGCATGCATTCATTCATCCATTCATTCATGCATTCATTCGTCCATTCATTAATTGGATGTTATCTTACCTCTGGAGTGTGCTGGGAGTTTCTCTGCCATCTTCTCGTTCATCTGCTCCATCTCGCGGGCACTCTCGGCCTTCTTGAACTCCTTGCTGAACTTGCCCGACTTGTCGATCATGCACACTCCGGCCGTCAACTTTTTCAGTACGTCACATGTTCCCTGTTGGCACGGAATACGGGGCATAGTGCATCATATAAGATCTCAAACTTTTGTATTTTAAAAGCTAGCCTCTAGTTTTGGGGGAGTAAAACTCATAATAGGTAGGTGAAGATTGCAAACAGGATACTTCTTTTTTTAAATCAACCACAAAATAAGAAGTAATCTGAAGCCTTGGTTTTTGCTTACTTAAACAATAGTTTAACTGTGATTGTAATATTTCTATGGCAGAAAATTATCAAGAATAATCAAATTAAGACATGTGGTGGCAGAAGAGGTGGAGGAAGGAAAGAGAAGTGGGAGGAGGAGGAGGAAGAGGGGTAGCAGCGAGGATGACTGGGTGGATGTAATTAAATCGATATCTATCTATCTATCTATCTATCTATTTAGCTATCTATCTATCTATTTATCTATTTATCTATGTATTTATTTCTCTATCTATCTATCTATCTATTTATCTATCAATCTATCTATCTATTTATCAATCTATCTATTTATCTATCTATCTATTTCTCTATCTATTTCTCTATCTATCTATCTTTTTATCTATCTATCTATTTATCTATCTATCTGTCTCTTCTCTCTCCCTCTCTGCCTCTTTGTCAATCTATCTTTTGAGAGCCTGAAGCTTACGACTTTCTTCTTAGCTGTAATTTTACGTTGAAATGCTAACAATAAATTTAAGGTCGCACCTAAGTATCCTAATAAAGTTTGGAAATCCAAGCACGAAAAAGAGATTAATGAACAAAAGTGATAAGGAAGATGCTGACAAGACTGAGAATAATGGATGTGAGACTGAAGAGCGAAGAGATATAAGGAATATTAAAGTTTTTTTTTTCTTTTATAGAAATGTCGCTACGGTAATTATAGGAAAAAGACGATAATATATATGTATATATCGTCGAAAGTTACCATCAAAATGATGAAAATAAGCGGGAGATGAATGGTGGCGTTGGTGGTAAAATTCGGGGGTAAAATGTAGGTATTCTTTTCATAAGACAATCAAGTTGAACAATTTTGACCTTTTTTTTCAGCATCGACTATAAAAGTGTCCGAGATTAAATAAGATAAACGATTCTTACCGACTTAATGACATAGATCCAGTCATTCTTGATACTGTCGGGTACAATCACCTGTCCAGCCCTTTGATGAGAGAGAGAAACAAACAGCATGATGATGGTGAACCGCTGGTAAATTTGGCGTGTTAAATGAAAGTACGATAAGCTATGATTTTCTTAACTCCATCGACATTTCTCTTGCATTTTATGGATGCTATCATGAGTTACCTATTGATGCATACCACTACAAGCGGCAGGCTGTACGTCGAATATCGTTGGATCAGCTTTATGAGGATGGTATGACGCAACTTAGGGTTGGTTTACGTAGAATAAACCCGTTTACATCTCTTATGACTATAATAATGGAGCTTGGCTTTATGAGACGGCTACCAAAGCAAGGCGTTTCTTTACCTGTAATTCTGCACACCCCAGTTGGCCGGGAAATCGGGAAGTTTGTCGTGTCCTGCCCATGCTCTGAACACCGGTAAAGTTCTGAAGAAAAAAAAAAAAACACCCCCAAAAAAGAAAAAATTCATAGCAGCAATAACGAAGGGGGTGATGAAATGTTAAAGAAAGCAGAACGGATTGGGAAGAATACAGAGATTTTATTGAGGAGAAAATATTGCAAGACGCAAACTGGTTTCGATTCAATTTCAAGCTAATAACGAGGAGCTTATACGAACGCAGATGGTGATTTTGACGGTTATAATCGTGTATAAATTGGGTATCATGTAGGAATGCAATATTAATAAACACAACTTCTTGCAGTAAACGAGCAGACAGACATTTAGACAAATGAAACCTTAATCGTTTGTCATACTGACATGAGATGAAATAACGAACAAAAAAAAAGACATACCAAATGCAATCACATTTTCCATTTGCAAGTTTTAATGTCATATTGTAAAGACGATCCCGTTTCACTCACTTGAGGTATTCTAGACAGTCTTCCGGTTTGACGTTCAGCTTGGTGTCGAAAATATCGGGGTAGTCCTGTGGGAGTGAAAAAAAAAAGAAATGTATCCTCTGATCTTATTTTCACAGAAGGAAAGATTTTTTTTTACATTTTGTGACAAAAGTATTAGTCGACGACTCTCTCACAGCGACTCGACAAAAGGTAGGTTTCTCATGAGGTTTTATTAAATAGAATGTTTAGAATTTCTAATCAGTCTGCCGATTACCGGTCTTCCGATGTAGCGGGAAATCATATCTTCGTCACTTATTAACATTTCAGTGGGGATCATTAAGTGTAATGTTGTCTTCATTCATTAAAGGTCCACTGTCGGTTACAAAATGCGACAGATACAGTTCTAATGTGCATTGCCATTTCACACGCCTCATGGATATTCATGATTTTTGCCGAAATTTCATCATCTCCTGTGGTTTGGAAGCACTTGTATACTTTCTTCTGAATCGGAAATCTAGTCTCCATACTCTTTAACTTGTTAACTTTATGATGAAGACTCTTGTTGCCAGAACGCACCTTAATAAGTGAATAAATGTAACAAGCTCTGAACGATGCCAATCTCTGTATGCTGTTGCCGATTTTAACAGATAATCTTCATACATAAAATTTGGACACGGTAAATTCACTGTCGCAAGAAGGCAAATATTATTCTACGGTAAACTCGATTTTTTTTTCTTTCTCACTCAATGTATTTTACTCTCTAAGTACCTTCATTCATAATAGTGATGTAATCCAATGCTTCTTTACACATCCCAACAAAATCGAACAAAACGAATAAAATATAGGAAAGTAAGAGTGATGTAGCAGTAGTGTACGAACAGATTAAATCTATGGTATATATAATCTAAGTATAAAGCAAAGAAAGAACTCATACCTGACTATGAATGCAAAACAGTTCTATGTTCTCCTTGGACATCACTGTACAGCTTCTGTTGGTGTTGTTGATGAGATCGATCTCCTGTTAAAATACAAACACATCGTCAAAACATATCGTGTTTGAAAGGCATGTTGTATAATTATGTCGGATTGTGTTTTGATGTTAGAATTGAATGATCTTGCTTTATGTATGTACGAAATAGATCTGTAAAAGCATGCGTCATGTAATCCGATATGATACTCGACTTGGGGATTACTCGAATTAGAGAATCAGTAATGATGTCAAATAAATAATCGCACACTGCAGGAAACGGAACCCTTTGAACAAGCGCACTACGTCATCCGTGCACGTCACAAGCACAATGAGCATTGTATAGCTCCCCCTACGATTTTTTCTGCACCAACGTCACTGCTTTCTCAGTTAGGTAAATCCCAAATTAAAGACATACGAATCAAGTACAATGTAGCTGTTTTTTCGTTTTGTTGAGAGAAAATTGCCAAGGGGGATCGTAAACTACGAACAACGTATTAAAAGTGGAGTGTATCCAAATTCATATGCAAGTCCTTCTTACCTTATAATGCGGAAATGCGGAAGCGTTCAAACGGATAACAAAATGGCTACAACATCGACTGAAATATTTGCGCTCTCTGAGTCAAAACACGCGTAAGAATACTAATTAATGACTTACACAATCTTTGAATATAGGCATACTCATTTCATAGAATGGTGACGAACAAACAGGAAGTATACACGAAAATGACGTTCGGCTTACACCAAATTTGTCTCCCTTTTTCAGGATGTACGTCTGCCCTCCTTTCGTCTTCGTTGCTGTGTAAAGGGACACACAAAAAAACAACAACAGCAAGAGAAAAACTTTGAAAAACAACAATTCCAAAATCTTCTAACAACGCATGTGTATGTTATAGATTGATGTGTCTTTTACAAAATTTTTACTCGGAGATATTCATCAACTAATGAAAAAGTAATTTTATAGTATTGGATATTAACCTTTCCATCCATTTTGAAATTCATTCATCCTACTGTCCATTCCGTGTATGGAATAAAAATTCTGATGTCGTACAAAGTTGCTTACAGAGAATTACATCATAAAATACCAAATGAACACATCACAGTGCTGTTATCTAATGACCGCTTCTAACAGGGCACCAACTTTAGCTTTCTTCAAACAGTGACGTGAAAATTCCGAAGACCACCACAGTTTACTTCGGATGGAATAGATAGGCCTTTATCAAATCCGAACACTGCTAGATTTTAGAATGAAGATTAATTTATTTCTCAATGCACGTTTCGTCAGCAAACAAACAACCCAACCAAGGAAATACATTTTGTTGTTATATAATTGTCAAATCTTTCGGTGTTTTGCCTTTTCACTGAATACGTCTATACGCTGACCGAAGTCTCACTTGTTTGATATCCAACTCTGGTATTGTTTTACTTAATTTAAGTAGCAAAGATAAGAAATTCTATATCCATCATTATATTGACGTATAGATATAATGGTTTGTAGTCCGCGCCATGATTTCAGAGAAGCATGAGCACCTCGCTTACAGGTTCATGTACACGTTAATAATCTACCCCGATATTTCCCGACATCATAATGAAACGACATGACTGAAGAGGCAACAAGCACAACAATAACTCAACCACAGTCCTATACCTTTTCCAGAGAGAATGAAGTACATGCCTTCCGCCCTCTCTTGGTCCCTGATGATCACGCGATTCCGACTAAATCTGGAAAATGAATGAGTTGGGGGAAAAATACATGCAAAGACAGTTATTAACTTGCTATTACGTATAAACGTCATAGTCTTTATTCAAAACCTTTTCGGTTCTCGCCACATTTTATCCCAAGATATGAAAGGATAAAATACAGCTCTAACTCACTCGTAAACACAAATAAGACCTACCTTCGGAGTTTAGCCGGAAAAATAGAGAGAGAGAGAGAGACATAATAGATATGAATCGAATCGAATCAAGATTATTTTGGATTTGTGTCTACGTGTTTCAATTTACAAACCGTATTCCGGTTGCTCTTTGGTGGAAACATTTGGACTCGAATTAAAGAAGAATTACATGTATAGCTTTGATATGAATGCTGTAATGATCGCTTCCTTGGCACTTTACTTCTTTTTGTGTATCTGCTTGTGTCGGTAATAGCCTACATCAGACGACGCTCTGAGAAAGTTTTGATAGTTTCAACCAAAGAGATCATCTCTTTGGTTTCAACCTATAACAGACGATTTGCCTCAAGAAATGCCAGTAAACCAAAACAAAAGGAAGCGATATATA
The DNA here is from genome assembly GCF_040938485.1 of Diadema antillarum. Taxonomy (NCBI): domain Eukaryota; kingdom Metazoa; phylum Echinodermata; class Echinoidea; order Diadematoida; family Diadematidae; genus Diadema; species Diadema antillarum. The sequence continues at coordinate 2,212,658 of NW_027271899.1, forward strand.
TAGGTGACATTCTATTCATTTCGACATGTTTGTTTTACATTATACTAATGACATAAACTCCTCAAAAAAAAGTTCTGCAAGTCCAATTTGACGTATCATATTTCTCTCAAAACTATATCATTTCATTCAAATGTGACATCATAAGAAATCCTGATTACTTATCTTTAAAATGACACCTCACTTGCTATGATTGGGTGTTCTTGGAATGTGCAAAAAGGCTAAGTATGGGGACAGATCAAAAGTGAAAAGTCGCAACAATTCTGCTATTGATAATGTACAGTTTTGATGAAAAAAGGCCACTGGAATAAGCGATGCTAAAATGACAGCACTTTCAAAAACTCCCATTTCCTAGACATTAGATGACTGTTTGGTCAACCTTTATCATTAATTTTAATCTGCAGATACTACAGCATTTTTTAATTCATGGATGAAACCTGGAATCTAATGATAATCTCACAATGCATTCTTTTCAGGCACATTCCTTCCCCGAAACGACAAAGCAATTGGAAATTACACTGTTTGACATAACATGTTTGCTCTATTTTGCAACATTTCACATTTGGCCTTCCTCATACTCAGTCATACTGCGCATTCCAGGAATATCCAATCATAGCAAGTGAGATGTCATTTTAGAGATAAGTAATCAGGATTTCTTATGATGTCACATTTGAATGAAGTGATAAAGTTCTGAGAGAAATATGATACGTCAAATTGGACTTGCAGAACTTTTTTGAGGAGTTTATATCATGGCCTGAACTGTATAAACTATTATAACATTATTGAGTAACATATACCCTTTGAGAATGCAATTTTTCTGCCAAGCGGCCCAACTTAACTTCTTCTCTTTTTTTTGTCTGAGTCTCAGCGGGCAATCACGGAATGTGTGATTTCATATTTCGAGTGCTCCTACTGACAAGTTCGTGTTTCTTTGAACCTGGCCTAGTTTCCTGCGCTATAAAGTTTCATTGTTTTAGCACAGATATGTATTATCATCCATTTGCTCCCACACCGGGCTGCCTATCTATCCCGCGGAAAACGCGGTCATATCGGCTTCTCTCGGGGAAAAGTGGTTGTAGTAAATTGCAGTGTTTTGCAAATGTTGTGCCAACAGTCTGGAATGAGTCTTGCTATGATGGTCGTGCACTCAGATTAAAAAACAAACAAACAAACAAACAAACAGGTGTTTTTTCACCTTCATGCCACTTGGAGATATCTGCTGACTACTTGACAGAGACAATGTCTGATTCTTTCATTCTTGACAGAACAGCAAGGCGTGAGGTAATTCATGTCAGCGTAATCAGCCTCAATAATAGGGAAAGAATTTGTTCAAGTCTTGAACGGAAATGGATTCAAAATTGCCAAATTACATTATCAGTCGAGATCAGGAAAGAAAAGAAAAAAATTGTTCTATTCAGTGCTAGCAGTCATTTCTCATTCAAGCACGCCGTCATAATCAGATTTACGGCATACAGAACGCACTCTTTGTATACTCTGCTAAAAAAGAATACAGCTTTTGATAAAGGCAAGATGTCAAATTATTGGAACACGATAAGTTTTCTCGTTTAATAGTGAAAGGGTAGATGAGTTGTTAAAATTCGGCTAGATAGCTTGTGTGGGAGAGGTTTTTTGAAATCACGCAACCATACTCGTTCAGAGCAATAAAACAAGAAGGCCATTTCTTTTTTTTTTCTTTTTTTTTAGATAGCAAGTCGAGATGTTTAGGACAAGAAGACATGTAGATGATCGAGTCGTTGGAAGTCAGCTTATTTGAGAAGGTATGAAGAGATGAAGTAAATTGGCAACTCGACAACTCGTCTGGTTTTGGCGTATTCATTTTAGAGCACTAAGTCTTGTAAACCAATGGGATCAACTTACACGTCATACCACGCACACCGACACATCCTTTTCTGAATTTCTGGCGGGTACTTGGCAAACTCTTCGATGCTCTGCATACTCCGAACCACCTAGAAAAGTAAGAAAAATGAAAATAAATTAAACCATGATAAACCTTTTAAAGGACAAGTTCACCTTCATAAACATAAGGATTGAGAGAATACAACAATATTAGTAGAACACATCAGTGAAAGTTTGAGGAAAATTGGACAATCGATGCAAAAGTTATGAATTTTTAAAATTTTTGTGTTGGAACCGCTGGATGAGGAGACTACTACAGCTTGTGAGTCATATGCGTACAACAGTATAAAGAAAATGTAAAAGAAAATTCAACATATTTTCACTTTTTTCGCATAATAAAAGAGCTCTTGACTTGCCTCTTTCTAAAGGCAGGGAGAATAATATTGCCCATAACATTTGTCGGTAACGAGTCAGGGGAATGTGTACTTTTTTCAAAAGATGGAATTTTGTGAAATTTTCTTTATATTTTCCTTATATTGTTGTACGCAAGTTATTCATACACTGCAGTAGTCTTCTCATCCAGCGGTTGCTGCACAAAAATTTTAAAAATTCATAACTTTTGAACGGATTGTCTGATTTTCCTCAAACTGTCAATGATGTGTTCTACTAATATTGCTACATTCTCTCAATCCTTATGTTTATAAAGGTGAACTTGTCCTTTAAACAGACGCTCAAGTTATGTAATCATGGAGTTGATTGAGCTTCGACAACGTCTATATCCTTTATGAGTTACAACTGGTTATTTTTACGATGTATTATTACAATCTATTACCTTTATCAATTCAGTGTTGACATAGAAATTTACAGAGACTGTATTTAATATTATACAGTAGGCATCTATTCAGGTTTCCTCAAACTCGAAACTGTGTAGATAATAATGATAGATATAGCACTGTTTTACGCAAAGATAGCATTATTATGAATTCTCCGCGAGAGAAAAGTCAAATTTCATTTAGATAAGTTCTAATGTGTCAATGATCGGTATACAGGCTATATACTTATAATTGAATGATTATGCACAAGCTGCGTCTCGGACATGTGGCTATTTAGAGATCAACATAAAGGACTTGTCATGCTTGTAGAGATGTTTGAATTGAATTCGCGCAACTTTCTAGCACACTTTAGATAGAGGAACTATGGGTGTACCATGTATCAACTCTGCTGGAAAATTGCCGTTTTGTGGAGGTAACGATCAGAGGAGTTAAGGCAGGCCTGTCTGATTTCGAGCACTTTTAGTCTATTGTTTCTTCTGACGTGGTACACTGATACTGTCGAAGCAACGTCGTATTTTGTGCTTATTGACAGTTTCTGTTCATATCGTTACCAGGGCCTGTTGTCTTTTCCGCCTACCGATTTTATCTGACCAAAACCATTATAATTGACATACAAATACCCTTAAACATTGTGGATTGTAAGATTTCGTTACAAGATTAATGTCGCCGTGTTAGGACAGCTAGTAATAGCCTTAAAAAAGGCGAAGAAAAATAAGAAGAGAGAAGGGAAAATGTGCACGTCACTAGATCATAAGTACATTATTGGGTGCGTATTGTATGCTTTCAACATAATTGAACCAGAAGATCGTATCTCACATTTTGGATTTGTTCCGGCGTTCGCTCCTCCTCGTCCATTCTCAGGATTTCTTTGATCTTGTTCGGCAATCCCTCCTACAAGAGAACAAAGATGTGAAGACCATTGTACAGGGTGAATAGACTCCGAGGTGGTGAAAAGGGGAGAGATTTCAGCGACCCAGAATGATATAAATGAATTTCATTATGCCGAGGTAAAAAGAAAAAAGATGATAAATGAATGAAATAAAAGAAAATACCGAGTAGTTGTTAGGGAGAATCAAGCTGATAATCTCATCACGATTTATCTGCACCTATTGATCGAATGCACACAAATGACAAAACAGCGTAATCTTTGTTCTACATTGTATTTTCAAGGACTACAATGTGCGATAGGGATCAATGATGTGACTAGATATTTTAAAGGATAAGAGGGGAATTTGTATTCAACCCTTTACCTTCCCTCTTTTCCCACATAGATCTCATTGATTAGTATCTTGCATCCAGAAATATTGACGTTGCAAGAAAACGTGATAAATTACAACGAAAGAGTCTGAAATGATTAAAAAGTGAAGTTAAAAGGGAAGTTATCAGAACATGATGTTAAACAAGCAGAATGCACTAGTGAAACTTGTGTCATATCTGGCAATCTATTCAGAATTCATATTTCTTTTAAATTTGATTGGTTCATGCACCGTCACGTAATAGTTAAGATGACTATGAAAATACATGATGTCACAATACAAACAGCATTATAGAAAAATACGAAAACAACGCCAGAAAATGTCAGTGAAACTAAAAAGACATACTGACATTTGTCAAGAGTAATATTATATGTATTCCCTCTGCTTTCTAAAGGTGGTAAGTCAAGTGTTCTTTCATTACACTGAAAAATAAAAATGAGAGGAATCCTCTCAGTATTAATCATTCCAGTACCGTAGCATCACAAACTGTTGGAGCATTTTTATCTTGCGATGAATATGACGGCACATAACTCTCACAAAAACTTGAAAATTCATAACTTTTGAACTGATCATCCAAGTTTCCTCAACCTATCCACTGATGTGTTCAAACATTTCCGCAGTGAATACACACTTACATTATGTGGATCGTTTACGATAAATGAAATATCATAATAATGCTATCTATTGTAGGCATACAAAAATAACCTACAGGCTGGAATACGAAATTTTTGTCACACTTTACTCCCGGAATGAGATTGGCAGGTTGAATGATGGCCCAACTCAATGAAACCAATCCAAAAATCCTTTCTTTTTTTTTTCACTGACCGAAGATACGTTTGAGGTCTCGCCTTGGATTATAAGCCTTTCCAAGACGTTGAGTTGTTATCAGTCAACTATCTTGTCAATTTTAATTCCCCGTATTTTTGCAATCCAAATAAATTCTATCTCTCCATGAATCGTGCTGTTGAGCAAAAGCTCGACCTCAGCTTTCTGTCGAGTCTTAATGATATACCTCTCTCTTGGAAAACCGCTGAAAGTCCGTCGCGTCAAACGTCATATCCGGATAGGCTGAGCTGATGATGCCCTTTGGGTAGTTCCCATCATTCCCTGTGCGCTTGGCTTCCTCTTCCGCCGAGGTCAAGATCTCCTCTACAACCTCCAGGAGACTCCCCTTTAAAGCCCGCTCGGATGCCTCCCTGCCGTAGACAAGATATAAGGAGCGCACTCACTTCAGTTATTCTGAAAACTATCATCATACTTATCATAATTATGTTTTCCAAAATATTTCATTTCGATTGGGAAATTCAAAAGACACATCAGGGTATAACGAGAAGAAGAAAAAAAAATAAACATCAAATGTGAACGTGCCAAAATGTCAATGCTCTTCATACTTTTGAAACCATCCTTCACTCTTTTTGGTTTTCCCCCATGAATGCTTTCCATTTGATTTTTTTTTTAAGCGTTCAGTCAATGAATATTTTGTGTGATTAATGATGAGCCGACGCCTGTCGATTTGAGAAAATTCGAGGGAATGCGATGTGTTTTAAAACTATTTTAGAATTTTCTTGTGCTTTCGTGTAGCGCATTGCTCAAGTGTTATTCATGCTGTTACAAAGTCAGACGAGGGTTGTGAAAAAACAGAGTCTTTATTTTGTCATTTTTGTTTCCCCATCCGTCTAATTCAACTTTCAGCACAAAATTATCAAAAACAAACACCTTTGAGTTATTGTACGATCTTCTATTTCATTGAAAGGCGGTCACTGAATGTTTAAGTTGACATCGGTGACTTAAACCTGAATCATAGATAAGAGTATTACTCAAACCCTTTGTCTATATAGTTTGCACCATTATAGGTTCTCAGTGATCGAAAAAGCAAGAAACATTAAACTATAAGGGCAAGACAAAAAAAAAACTTCTATAGTGATGCTTCTTTCCAGCATCTGCCCTGATCCTATCTACTCCCGATTTTTCTCATTTTTATCTCTTTATCTCCCTGAGCTTTATTATACCCATTTGTTGTTGTTGTTTCGTTTCAATGACTTAGGAGATAGGAATCAAGTTGTAGGAAGTCAATTTTTCTTTTTCTAGTTCGACCTGCGACTGCTATACAGTCGTCCACATAACATCTGCTAACCTCATGTATATGATGCACACCATACATAGCCACTTCACGGCACAAGCCTTCCTCTTGAATCGCTGGAAGGGCTGCGGGAAAACAAACAAACAAACAAACAAACAGGTTATACACATCTAAGTGATAATACTGAAAGATGCAATTGTTAGCATTTCTTGTCGCACATTATTCGTGCGTTTATGTGAGCGTGGGGGGAGGGGGTGTACCAGCTTAAAGTTTGATTTCAAATTGTAGGTCCTCGCATGTGACCAAGCGTCCTCGGTTTCTTGCAAGTGTTAATGGGATTGTATAGTTTTGGTTGAGACCTAACTTCACGTTTCTAACATTTTTTTTGGTGAGATAATGAGTAAACTCTTCTGAAATATGAAAGAGCATGTAATTCAAAGAAGGATTAGATGTTTATTTGATGAAAATAGGCCTTTAAATGGCTGAGATATCCAAAACAGAGCATTCCTATAAGAAAAGGCGGGACCCACCTTTGATTAGGATCGCTTTGTTTTACTTTGTTTTTGGATGTCTCAGCCATTCCAAAATCGATGTTCATCTAATTAACTTTAAATTCCTCTTAGAATGGTATGCTCTGTATCATTTCACAAGTGTTTTCTTGGTATCTCGCAAAAAGTAAAAGCCCAATTCTCATCACCACCAATAATATACTATCCCTTTAACATAAGGCCAGAGAAATATGCAGGTTTCATCAACTCTACTATCAGATAATACAAACATAGACTACAGGCATAGCGATACTGGGTATAACGATGGACATACCTCTATACAGTCTGTTTTGTGCAAAGCTAACTACTTGTAGGCGTGCAAATGCAGGCTGATAACAACATCAATTGATCATGAAGTCTTGATGCCATGAATTTCAGAGATTACTCCCCCAAAAAAGGCCAAAAAAAATCACTAATACATCAACTTTGTACGTTTCCACTCGGGACTGATGGAGCAAAATTCAAATTTTCGTTTTGTTGTCTGTATCGTTAAAAGGAAACTCGTATCTGAACTTCTCCGGGATGTCTTCAAGATTACGGGGGACGGTTTGCATGTTGCATCCCAATATCTGGTTCGGGTCACACTACATCAGTCAGATTTTCTATGTAAAGAGGACAGTTAATTACCCTTACGCTTGTCAAGATAATGCACATTCATGTCGTTGCCATGTAGAGTAATGACGTTCTTCACGTGGAGTTTGTTCGCAAGTACGACATTTAATTTAATACCACCATGTGAGCACGAAACTTAAAACGAGTAACCGGGCAACGGCTTAAGATTTTACAGCCCTGCACATTAATCGGGTTTATGTTCGCTGTTTATGGCAACAACAGCAATAAATTCTACCGTTTACTGGTTTTCATGGTAATCTTTCAGGAGTTCGTATTTCCATGGTCGTCTTCTGTTGATACATGTTACGTAATCAGCATTGTGGTTTACAGCGTTAAATGTAATGTGTTCAAATTAATCCCTATGGGAAGTAACTTATTGCGTGCAAAAGCGCTGAAATCGCTACCCAAAGATTTTAATGATTAAACATTTCGAAGCTCTGTGGTAATAGAGAGCTAATCATTACGTAATGTTGTTTTATGCTATAAGATATAAAGGAAATATTGTTGAAATCGTACATAACATAGGTTCACATATTCATAATGCACGAAACATTATTCATTATGATAATTTTGATGAAACATAATAAAACATAGATGATGTCCAAGTATAGAAGGGCGATTTCAATGGTTTTGAGTGAATATATGACGGCAAGTGATTGGTCCTTGGGAGCATTTGCATTACACAGCGCAACTGTATGTGTAGAGGAGAGGGAGACGTTTGATACAGCTTTTGATATCAAATAAAATAAACGCAGCATTTTTTTACTGGGTCTCAATCAGAAATCGACAATACAAACTAAAAACGCGATAACCAATTTTCAGAACATACTGCCACATGTCACTTAGATATTGATAAAAATAGTAATAGCCATGATTATAAGCATGATTTATAATGATAATCATATCATATTATTCGAAATTATGAGAAATGATGACGATTATAATGAAGATGATAGTGATAATATACTATCGTATTCATAAGCGTAGCATCTTCAGTGTCAGCACTCTTCCGGTACTGACACTCGGGTAAAAAGGGACATCTTGTCCAAAAGTAATGACAATTACAGAAATAATAATAATAATAATAATAACAATAATAATAATAATAATAATAATAATAATAATAATAATAATGATAATTAATAATAATAATAATAACAATGATAAAAAAATCACTATTATTACTATCCACAACTATTATCATCATTATCGTTATATTAACATTGTAATCAATTTAATTGTTATGAATTTCATTATTATCATTATCGTTATCAATGTTATCATCATCGTCAACATCATCATCATTATTGTTATGAATACTATTCATGTAACGCTCAATACTGGCGTTTTTAGGCACGCACATTAATACAGAACTAAAAAGTTGAACAAAATAACAGAATATAATTACAAACATTGCGATATGCAGGGCTCCACACTAACTTTCATTTTTGGTTGGCCAATCGGGCCACCAAAATCATTGATTTTTATTCTTTGGTGGCCCGAAAAAAAAAATCAAGAAAAACATAAGGAAAACTAAATCGGTGCTACTAAACATAGAAAAATAAATATTAAGTATTACTGAAGTGATACAGGTACCCATGTTTAAAATAAATGAATAGAAAATTCAATCATCTTCCCGTTATTCTGAGTTCTACGATTTAACAGATAGGCTTACAGATTATTATAAAAGTTGGTGCCTATATTGGTGGTCAAAACTTACGTTTGAAAAGAGAAAGTGGGAGCATTTGCAGACATTTGTAAACATCCGACATTTGTTTTGGCATTGTAAAGAGCCGAAAGTTACCGTTATTCATTTCTGATTGTAAAAGCAATCATCCAACATTTTACTAGTATTTTAACATCTTACGGAGCCGAATGTTATACTGTTAATCATTTTCAAATGTCAAAGCAAACAACCGACATTCATTTTAGCATCTTACGGAGCTGAATGTTATCCTTATTCATTTCCGAACATGCCGAACGTGAAAGGAACCATCCGCTATCTATTTTAGCATCTAACTGAGCCGATTGATACCGTTAATCATTTTCAAATGTAAAAGCAACAATCTGTTATTTATTTTAGCATCGTACGGAGCAGAATATTACCGTTATTCATTTCCAAATTTAAAAGCAAACATCCGACATTTATTTTATCATCGTACGGAGCCGAATGTTATTGCTGTCCACTTCCGAAAGTGAAATGAATCATCTGACATTTTAGCGTCGTACAGAGCCGAATGTTACTGTTTTTCATTCTTGAACGTCAATGCAGACATCAGACATTTACTTTACCATCAAACGTAGCTGAATGTTACTGTTATTCATTTCGAAATGTGATAGCCAATATCCGACATTTATTTAATCATCGTGCGGAGTTGAATATTATTGTTATTCATTTCCGAACGTCAAAGGGATCATTCGACATTTATTCAAGCACCTTCCGGAGCTGAATTTTGTTGCTATTTACATTCGAACATAAAAGCAAACATCAGACATTTGTTTTATCATCGTACGGAGTTGAATATTATCGTTGTTCATTTCCGAACGTCAAAGGGATCATTCGACATCTTAGCATCATCCGGAGCTGAATGTTATTGCTATTTACTTTCGAACGTAAAAGCAAACATCCGGCATTTATTCTATCATCGTACGGAGTTGAATATTATTAGTATTCATTTCCGAACGTCAAAGCAAACATTCGACATTTATTTCAGCATCTTCCGGAGCCGAATGTTGACCTTATTCATTTCCGAACGCAAAATCAAATATCTGACATTAATTTTAGCACCATATGGAGCTGAATCTAACCGTTATTCATTTCCAAAAGTATAAGCAAACATCCAACATTTATTTTAGTATCATACGGAGTCGAATATTACCTTTATTCATTTCCAAAACTAAAAGCAAACATCTGACTTTTATTTTAGCATCTTACAGAGCCGATTGTTACCGCTGTCCATTTCCAAAAGTTTAGGCAAACATCCGACTTTTTTTGATGGCCCGATCGGGCCACCGAAATCTTCATTTTTGAAATTTTGGTGGCCCGACGTGAGCTTTTGGTGGCCCCGGGCCACCGGGCCACCGGGCCACCGTTAGCGTCGAGCCCTGCGATATGTATTAGGTAACCCACAGATTACGATTGTATGAACAGATGACTCTCAGCATTGATAAAAAATTGTCTACATCGTGAGCATTTAGAATATGAAAAGGGGAGTTTGTGCCTAAGAAATGGAGCACAAACACACGGGGGAGCCAAGGGAAGATTCAAACTTGAGAACATTTAATAACCATGAGTCAAGAATGGGTGACTTACCGTTGGGCCATCCTCTTTGACTTCATCCTGAATGGCCATGACTGTTCGCCGGCGGTTGACGACCTTCCCCGCCGAACCAGCCCCGACCGAACGTCTGGGAGTGGTAGGACCCAGGTCCGAATCCACCGACGTCACCCGCCTCGGAAAGGAAACACGAAACATAATGACGACATAAATAACTTTCGATCTGACCCATCTGGAGAAAGACAAGACGAATGTGCTCCTGCGAACGCCGTACACTGGGCGTTAAACGGTGCATAAATGTTGCGAATTTGTCTTGGGATGGAATGCACTAATACAGAACATGGCGAGAGTTTGCTTGTTGGTTACCCAGAGTCAGAGTTTATTAGAAGAATTGAACAATCAAGGGGAGTTGTTGGGACCGTCCCACCGTGGCGAGTACGCGGCGTTTCTATGGCGAGCAGTGATACTGACTGTTGAAAGCAAGAGGTCATGCGTCAACTTCAGCCTTGCCTCCAAGCAAAACGTTTGATATCTCCGAAACAACAAATACCGGGGAATACCACCACACCCTACCCGGCCCCTACACGGACTGACACAGACAAGAAAAGTGACGCGTTGCAATATACAATTATCGTCAAGTGTTTAAGTCACATCTTCATACGATAATCCTGTAGTATAGAGTAATCTGCAATTACAAGAGGCTGGTTGGATCGTCTTTCCAATTATGGAGACGAGATTGACAGGGAAACGATAAAATTGCGTGACCCTTGAGAGCAGACTACCCTTGATGTTTTGACTTAATGACAAATCATTCACATGTGGTTGCCGTCTGCTAGTCGTGAACTCACAACTCTCAATGGCGCGCATCGCCCCAGGATAAAAATCGTCGTGATGGGCGTAACAAAAAAGGGCGAAACAAAAGAAGGTGCAACCCATTCTTTCGACACCCCCCCCCCCCCACACACACACTCAACCCTTCCTCTTTAAACGCCGATTTCTTTTGAATGTACACCAGCAGTATGGAATGGACATAATGACGGTTTCATGATAACTGACCCGTGTGAGAACACCAAGGTCAAACGCATTGCGAGTTGATTGCCGCATTCAAACTACCACCATTCATCACACAGTTGAAATGGCGGGGCATGTCAGGTTGTGTACAAAGCATATTAAAACAAATCCGTTTGAAGTAAAACTTATAACTTCATTTTCCTACTTACCTTGAGAAGTGGACCAAACGCAAACTACATAATGAGAGGGCAGACATTTCATGTAAATTACGCACAAACAAAAAACATTTCTATGATTCTATCATTTAATTTCTCTCTTTGAAATAAAACAAACAATCAACAAACAGTCACGCACAGGTAAATCGTCTTTTATAATTCGTCGGCGACGGGGTGTTTGGTAATCTTGCAGTGGGTTTGCATTCAAAAGCATACGTACACGTCTGTGGCACTGAGTGTGCACCACAAATCATTATCCCAGCGTTTTACATTGAACTGGGTCAATGAGCCCTTGTGCGGTTTGAAAACGATGTCTGTTTTCGCCGAAGTTCGGGACCTTGACGATGACTCTCCGCGTAGTAATGCAGTTGAGTCCACTTCCACCCATCACACAAGTGACGAATTAATCGTTGCCGTCTTTTGTCTTGTAAATCATGTATGCATTCCTTCATATAGATTAAATCGTAAAGGCGATTTCGATGGGAGCGTGAACATTGGACTGCTGCATTAAAAAAATCCGTTCTATTTTGTTTCTTTTCATGATTGAAATGAATTGATAAACTGTACTGAATTGAGTTCAACTTGAGAAGGTGTGTAATCGACTAGCGATGAAATGAAAGGGAAATGAAACCCAAATAAACATGTGGATTGAGTGAATGCAGTAAACTAGTAGAATATATTAGTGAAAGTTTGACGAAAATCGGACAATCCGTTGAGCTTCGATACCACTATCGCTAGATGAGAAGACTACAATATTTTGTGACATCATATTCTCAAAACAATATAAAGGAGGTGAATTCCACCAAATGCACATGTATCATTTTTTCTAATTATTAATTAAATATTCATTTAAACAATTACACGTTCCCCCGACTTGTTACTGACATGTAGGCTAGACCCGAAACTGCACTGCACCGACTCGATCACTCCATTCCCCCAAGAGAGTTGTGCCGAATATTATTTTTATGAGGCCCCATCCATTTCCTGCTCAACCACTCACAACGATGGTCCCCTGTATTCAATAATCTCTCATATTTACTAAAATAATACTCACTATGTATCTTATTTGCAGGTTTTGTATAATTATGTGTAATGCACAATACTATTGTTTATGTTTATGTTTATGCTATCATTTTAAATCACTGCATTTGCTATTCTACGTCTTTGTAAGTTTGTGCCTTTGGAATTTGTATTGAATTTGTATTTGATTGAATGTGGAAACAAATCAAATCTAATTTAATCAAACATGTGTTTAGGGTAATGATATTCCCCTGCTTACTAAAACAGGTAAGTCAAGTGCCTTTTCATTGCGCTAGAAGAGTGAAAATATGTTGAATTTTCTTTATCTCATTTTCCATACACGAGCTTGCAGCAAATGGATGGAAAAAATTGTATTTTCAGTTTTGACAGTTTTACCAATTCAGCACAATCTAGGTGGTTAGTCTGTATGCGGAAAAGAACAGCAAAATGACAACAACAACAAAACAACAACAACCCCCGAACCAATGCTTTTATTTTGTTTGCTTTTAAAGAGATTATTTTTGGGGAAGAAGAAATCGGAAATCCTATCACGATTAGGTTTGGCTGCCACGGAATACTATTTCTGGTTAATATCAGCAGAATCTCCTAAGGAAATAAGTGACAGAGAGAGAAAGAAAGAGAACGAGCAAAACGGGATACCTGTGAGGTGATTTAACCCGTCTAAGACGAGTCCCGTGTATACTCGGACAGGTGTCTATGGGAAATGCGTGTTGTAGCAATAGCCCGTCCCTCAATGGGTTAATCATCTATTTGTTTCATAAGCATGCATAATTTATGCGATTGTAATCAACATCATAGTTACGTGAAATTATATCAAAGTGAAACTTCTATATATTTCTCTTATTCTTCCGTGGATTTTGTGTGTGTGTGTGTGTGTGTGTTTGTGAAACATTTACCATTCTACTTGTTTTTGTTTACTTTTCTACTCAAAGTTCTCTACAATACAGAGAAAGCTGTGTATCATATACACCACAATATACCAGAAGAGACGGCTAGCGTACTCTTGGTTCATAACGGCGACATCGCCTAAAATTGAATGTTATGAAGTATTCTATAGTATCGTTCATTTATTTCATCAAGTTATGGACATTTCGCCATGGAATGACAAGTGGCTATATTATCGTGATTCAAAACATCAATGTATAGTCACACATTGAGAATGTAATGATTATAGATCACAATGTACTTTCCAATATACCGTAGTATGGAATCGATTACGTTTGCAATTCTGTGCCCGTAAACATCTCAAAGATTGAAAAAAAAAATGTATCCAATGATTGAAAATAAGGTTCAAACCACATAATCCGGACAGAATTGCTGGTCAGCGGACCGGTCAGCCATTTTGTCTCGCCTCACCTCATCTTTGGTTTCAGGTCCACTGGGGAGCTCACATCAGTACGGTCCATAACTCCGCGTTCCTGCTCCCTTCCCATCGGAGTTATCCGGAGTCAAAGCCAGAGGAAAAGGAACACCATAGACTCTTCTAAATAATTCCTGAAGAGGCTCTGTTATCTGCTGCTTCTAAGCAATCGTCATAAACGTGACTCTGTGGTCGAGTTGAGTAAATAAAAGCCTCCGTGTTGATCTGAAACACCGGCGGAATCACGCGAACAACGAGCTTGACCGCTAGCCACTGAGCGCGGGTGCCGGCTTTTTTAATGGGTTCCAGTGTTTGTCGAAATGTGAGGCCAGGAGGCGAGTTGCTACAATGCTATACAATGAGGATTAACGGACTATGGGTAGCCGGGTAGGGGTTGCTAACTGGACAATGTTTAGAAGAACTTCACCAGCGATATCGATTAGGACTCGCCATCCAGTAAGGACAGCCAGGGGAAAAAAAGCGGTCGAATGCGAAGGAAGACACCAAACAAAATATTGACAACATAGGTCTTTCTCATTCCATATAAGATCACCTGATTTGATTGGTCAGATCATCTGCAGATATGATACGCGTCTCCATGGCGACGCCTCAAGCGAAAAGTCACCCTCCCCCATCCCAGCAGATGGATATGTTTGTGTGTGTGTGTGTTAAGGAAGGGGTGTGATGTCGTTGGAATTGCATTATTACTGTGAAGGTCTGCTTTATAGCCTCTGGCCCTACCTAATGTTTATACACATCCATCTGTGATCTAGGTCCTGTAGTGTGCACCATCCCCAACAACTAAGGGATGTCATGAGGAGGGTACTAAGAAAAAGAAATCACTTGACATTAAGCTATCAGACCTCGAAGGCTCTTGAAAATGTTCCTTGAAAGAGGCGTTTTTAGTGTCTGCTTATACTGGTAAGGGTCAGGGTCCAAGCTCATGAGCAGTTACGCTGCAAATGAAGTTGGCAAACCATACAATAATACCCAAACTGGGCGCTCTAGCAAATACTGAATAATTTCGAACACAATATGAGTAGTCCTTAAAATTCGGCCGTCTTGTGGACTCATTTCGAATTGTGTTGAATTCATTGTATGAACTCCAGATGTCCTTTATGATGTCACTTAATGTCGTTGAGATCACACGTGTAAAAAAGAAAAGAAAAAAAAAGAATACAGAAATGAAATACAAATTGTTATCCATGAGCTGTAGCACGGAAAACTTATTTCATCATGAAACTGTTGATCTTGGAAAACGTATAATAATGTATTGTCCGAGTGCAAGAAAAACTTTGACCAACGTGGCAGTGATATTTCATAGGCCCTTTATTGCAGTTTCTAAAGAAAGAGCCGAATGTTGTGAAACAACTTAAAAGTCGACTAACATGGCATGAACATACAGATTGACCCATTCTCACTATCTATATGATTATGAACGATGCTAACTGTGCTCTTTTTCTATCACGCCTTTTGACCCAGAGTCGGCACGCACACTTCGACTTGTCGCCGAGACGTGCCGACGAGAGAATGTTCTCGAATTCTCCCGGGGGGAGAACGGATCGATAAGGGCCTGGTGTGTAAGGTCTGACAACAGCGTCGCTTTGTCGTATGCAGATGAGCCATTGTCCCGAGTTCAGACGAGGGGAACGGGTCCCAGCCCTCTCCTTAATAGAACCTATCACTTTGGAAAATTATCGACTTGGAACGGTCTTTTAGTCCAGTCTCGACGGACCTCTACGTGACACAGCCTCTCTTCCAGTTTGCAAACAAAAGAACAGGTGACAAAGGTTCGCTAATTCTAGTCATTGTTTGGGGGTCAAGAGTTGAATAGGAGGTGTCAAAAGTTCAATCGCCGGTATCTTCAATCTCCATGCCGTAATGATTATACTGTTACAATGAATGGAAGCGATGAAATCGATACCAAGCATGGTTTCTTATGGAATAAGATAACTGCAGTAATGAGCTTTAATGAGTACAGAAACATATAGCTGAGTACAGTAAGCCTGTAAGTTGGGCATTATATACAATTGTACTGCCACTTAATTGTGGGTTGACTTTAAAAATACACCCATAAGTGCAATATCAATGAGTTTGATCTAAGAGTTTGATAGGAATGAGTAAAGGTTAACGTTTGGCCAATCATCTTTGGAAGAAAAATGGTGCTCTGGACTAGAGAGGGCGCATATCAGCGTGAAGACAACTGGTCTTATGGAAACTAGTCGGTATGTTGTGGTCTGTGGAGGGTTTTTAATCAAACTCATCCATTGTAAGCTAATTCAGAAAGTTCTATAGGCATCTTGCAAACAGTTGTTACTACATCATGCAGAACTCTACTCTTTGTGAACTTTCTAATCTCCCAGAATGATCACTTTTTTTCATATACATCCTCTCTTTCTTACACTCCCCCTTTCTCTATCTATCTACCTATCTATATATCTATCTATTTATCTCGTGTCTCTCTGTTAATTTTTCTCTCAATCTATCCTTCTCTCCCTCTCTCCTCTCTCCCTCTCTATTAAACGAACATGAACTTTGAAAGAGCTCTGTGATTTTTTTTTTTCCCATACCGACAGTTTTGTACCAAATAATTATTCAGTTCATAGGGGAAAGCAGATTTGTCATACCGCCCTCTTCGGTCGGGATTTTTATTGTAGTTCTAAGAGACGTGTCGCTCCTCTACCAAGCGATACCCTAATCTGTCTTAGAGCGTTTGGGGTTGTTTTCGTTTGTTTGTTTGTTTGTTTGTTTGTTCGTTGGTTGGTTGCTGTTCTATTCCTTTATTTTTTTAGGGGGTAGAATGTTTTGATAATTTGTTTATTTTTCCTACGTAGGACAGTGTAGGATCTGGCTCCAGAATCGAAATTTTTACTCGTTACTAGTTACCGTGGTTCTTGCTGTTGTTGTACATAGGAATTTGGCAAGAATACACTGTTTCGCTCACTGTCGGTCAATGACGTCACTTCACCAAGTATCCTAGTCTTACTATAGGCTCGTCCTCATCGTACAGGTTAGTGCAGGGATTACTAAATCTTTTCTCAATTCAGAATATCTTTCTTTATTTCTTTATGCGCTTACATCCCTTGGCTATTATTTCTGATCTCCTGACACATTCGTATAATTTTAAAGTTGTAGAGCCTATATCTGGTTTTTGGTACTGGTGAATCGCGTACTTCAAATACCAGTTACACTGCATGCGCCCGATGTAAACTCATATGAACGTGAAAATTGTATGCCATTCACCGCACACCCTTCCTTTCGTCCTTCATGAGACAGGATGATAATCAGAAATACGTATAATAATAACTGTTTGTTTATTTGTTTTTTCATTATTCTTATATGATTTGTACTTTCAGTCAGAAGTCAGACTTCTAATCAACTTTTCTATCTTCTTTTCAGTAATCTCCTTAACCAATTTTGGGAAGACTTAAAACCGGCTACCGAGGTGACTTACGTCTGAAAAAGAAAATAAATCAAAATCAAAGTAACAGAGCTAAGAAAACATAAAAGAAGCTAAATCTGCTACTCTCCTTACCTGCCTAGGAGGTGCCGTTTATCGCTCCCCCTCCCTCCCTCGCCAATGGAGTTCAACGTCAGTGAGCGAGAGAGGAGATTTCGTCTCTGAAGCAGGAGGGCTCTGTCCCGCTCTCTGTCCCTGGGCGACCCGTATTTGATTGTCTTCTCGACAAACTCCCTCGGCAGACGGGCGATAGTGGTGGATGACCTCCTCGTTGAGGAGCCGCCGACGTCGATGACGTCGTCAGACATGGTTGCGTGAAACTAGATGGTTGTGGTAGAAAATTGACACATACCAGACAGAAAAGAATCCCCGTACTTATTAGAAGGTTTGCATCAGCGTTCATTGTGTACAAAAAGAACGCATATTTTAATAGAACGCTCTGTTAATCAAGATCGTAATAATGATCATTTTTGCTACTTTCTTCATTTTTCTGGCACAGAGAGCGAATTCCATTGGTCCTATAGTGGCAAAGAAAGCTGTGTTTTCCTGTGGGACCGTGTGTATTAGGTATTGCTTAATACTTTGTGTGTGTGTGTGTGTGTGTGTGTGTGTGTGTGTGTGTGTGTGTGTGTGTGTGTGTGTGTGTGTGTGTGTGTGTGTGTGTGTGTGTGTGTGTGTGGTAATAGCAGCCCTAACGCTCAGGTTTAAAACAGAAATCATGATATTCTTAGAATAACTGTCTGCCTCACATCCAACTGGTCCCCATGGAAGACCAGCAAGTGCAGCTGAATATAATGGACTCTCCAGCCATCTTCTTCGATAAAAAAACAAAATAGAAATCAGACAGACAGACAGACAAACAAACAAACCTCCTATATGTATACGAGCATTAACATGAATACATGTTTGTCGGAAGAAAAGGGTACTTTTACCTTTTAAAGTTCAGATGACAGAACAAGAATGATAAATTTGAATGTTAAAACTTTGACCTAAACCGACTTTCATGACAATTCATGATCAAGCGGATTATGTCATCATCATCATCAAGAAAATCAAAACGAAGTTAAAATCCTACATGCACCTTGAGTACTCTACCGACTGGATTTGGCGCATTCTATTATTATTATCATCATACCACGCATGGGTTTTACTACTGGACATGCACCCTAGTACCAAAACACAGTTCTTCGAATTGTTATCTTTTCATGTGAATTTGGTTGCTCTCCTGTAATTCTGTTTAAAAGAGATGTAAACTACTTCCCTGGATGGTTATTGCAGTAAATCATCCTTACATAATCAAACTAGGGGGTTAGAATACAAACAAAGCCAGATGGTCCACGAAGTTTGTATGGGATTAACATTTCGATGAAAATGTACGAAGCCCTCATAACGTTTACGTGTTGATGCATGGACGTGGTCGTCATAATCTTCTTATGTTCTTTATATCCTCGTTACAACCCTCGAATTTCCCACAAATGTGACCAAAGCGAATTTGTATGCAATGACTTGCCCCTTCTCGGAAGTGTCATTGGAAGTATGGAAGCGTGAAATACAGCAGAATGATATCGTGGTATCTGCTTGTGTGAACAATGATCTTTTTTTTTTATTGAGAAGTTAGAGACATAATGATGACAACAATAACAACAACAACAAGGCCAGCGAGGCAATGAAATAGAATGGATTTAACGCGTGCGAACTGTAACCTTACAAGTATTACCACGCGAGGCGTGAACGTAAAAGACATTGGGATCATTGTTGCACAGTAAATAACACCCAACAGGATTTGTTATGGAGGATGTGTCAATTTCAGTGAAATGTCAGGATAAGGTACCTGGATGTAAGCCCTTCATGGTATGTTGGACACGCTATGCCTAACGGATGAATCATACCGAGAATGAAGCGACCGTTCCGTAACTTGTTTCGATCGCTAATTTGTTAATCAAAAGTGAACAGGCAATACGCACTCGGAATAAAAATGCCTCTGACAACTGTATGGCAACACGAGAAACGTGTGCAGAACAAGGGACACTCAGCGAAAATGCTTATAATGGCCGCAATTGATTACTTATTAGACTACCAACATTCTGTGTTATCATGTCTGATATCTAGCAGTATTAAACGCAGTGACGAATATACTAATTCTCGTTATAATTTACCATATTTATCATAACTGTTATGACTACTGCAACTACAACTGTAACTATCATTCTTCTTCATCTTATTTGATACATTCATCATCAATATAATAATAATAATAATTATTATTATTATTATTATTATTATTATTATCATTATTATTATTATTATAATTATTATTATTATTGTTATTATATTCATCATCGTCGGTCTCCAACATTGTCGTTGTCATCATCATCATCATCATCATCATCATCACGATTATCATCAACAACAATATCATCACAACGTAATGAAAAGAGAATCTACATGTGACTACTCTTTAGTCAAGAACCAGAGGTTTTTGCTGAATGCCATCGCCTATCTATTATCTAAGAGGGAACAAATATAATTATTTTTATCAGGTACTTCCTGACAAAGTATATAAGCATAAAATACTGTAGTTTCTCGTCAAGCAGTAGTGATTGCAAAATCTTGCTCACTTTGAATTTGTCCAAAACATGTCAAAGCTCTCTGCATGTTTTCGCCCCACGGCTCTTTCAAACATATTACTTGATACTTGCTTAGAATCACAGGCATTATAAAACCACGATCTGTTATTACGACTATAACACTGTCGTGCCAGCCGGCTTCCCGTGTACATGATATGGCAAGACCGAACGATTGAATTAGTGCTAATAACTTTTCAATTTGACATCATCACCTGTTCCAATTTGAATACATGAACACGGTTATTTTCACCGGTTCTTGCAATCAGGAAGAACATTGAAATTCCACAACTTTTTGTTGAAATTACCATTCGGGTCACCTGCTTCTACCGTAGTCTTCAAAATCACTTTGGACGTGATTAGGGATTAGATTTTCAAAGATGAAGGGGGTAAATTCAACAAGATAGATTGTTCTGATGACATGACCAACAAGCAAAAACAAACAAACAAACAAACAAAATGAGGATGCATCATACCTTCACAATGACACGGCCAGCGTTACATTTGCAACACGAGGATAAAAACACAAACATACAAACAAAATATGTCTTCTTCACATTCCTATGTTGACAGAATTGAAAGCTATGAGTAATGAATAAAATTAACGATAATAATGATAATAACAAGAAAGGTGTTAGTATTTGTTTAAAACGGAGGAGTACTGTATATTGATTGATATATCAATAAATCATCTATTACACCTGGAGTATAAATGTACACTTATATCAACCCTAACACACTGTTATTTACCTTTTCACACCTTGTCCAGCATCAATTCAAAGACGAAAGGCAGGGCGATCCTCCCTTGTGTAGCAAGTCACTGCTTTGAACCAACCATGTCCGGCTGTCGCCCGTTACATGATTATGTCCGTTATGATAATCTTCCTCGGCGTTGATCTCCGGTATTTGGTGTTCAGAGTTTCTTGATCTCGACGAAAATAACAACTCCTTTGCTGTGATTCCTCATGACTGTAACTTACAGGATAGTTCGGTTCTATTTCTTGAGCTGAACGATGCGTCCAACGGTGTGAGGTTCTTCGCACTTGAACAGACAAACTGAAGGGGGGGGGGGAGGGGACGGTCTCTAACTTTTATCCCGGCTTCTCGGACGCATGGGCTCCTATTGTCCGCGCCCTACGGGTTTCCTTCCTTTAATCACCAAACAACCTCCTTTTTGAGCCAACAAATAAAAGCCATAGAGTTGTAAACTTTACTATCCCCTTTGCTTCTCACAGCCGAACTAAAAGCCGTTTGTTGTAGTCCGGTATCAAAACGAAAAAAACGAAAAGACATTCTTGGGCTTAAACTCGGCAATCTTTCCTGCGCATAATACACTGCGTGGGGAATTGTACTCAAGAAGACTTGATACCTTAATACGCAGGGATTGAAGAGTACTTAATCTTTTGTTTGTGACCGAGGAAGCTGCTGGTTTATCGACTATTGTGTGCAAATATAAAGATACTTGAGGGGCAAAGCAGGGCCCATAGCCTCTTAGTAGGCCATGTAACGGACAGACACCGAGATACTAAACCGGTTTGAAGGGGGTAGGGGTACATCGCATTTGTTTCAGTGAAGAATGAATGTAATCTTCTTAGTACTGAGATACATGTATTTATACTACAATGTCGAATATTTGCTAATGTCTGCTACATGATCAAGTATTCTTGATCTAGGATTACAATGTATTTAACAATTGAAGTGTATGTTTGAGGGATGAACAAATAAGGTCATACCGTAGTAGTTTTCCATTAAGCTCGACTATGTTAATTCATGTACGGTCTGCGTATTATACCACATCAGTGACAGATAATTGCATGACTTAATTTCTTAATTGCATACGGGAGAGGCATGCGAGTGTCTGTCTGTGCATGTTTTTGTATATTTCGTGTTTGCTTGTGTACGTGCTAACGTGTGCTGCATGGGTTGGTGATAGGGATGTTCTCTGATACAGTTGTATCGTCACAGCTGGAGGATTTCCTTGCCATTATAACTGCGTCGAGATTATCCAAAGCATCTTTCACGAGTGCAAAAAAGGATTATGAAGAAAAGAGGCATCTTGTTTCAAGGCCACGAATACAATGCATAGCTGACAGAAAATATGTTTTTGGCACACACACACACAGACACACACATAATTAGCAGGGCAAAATTGGTGAATAATTGTTATGTATGATTATTAAGGCCCCAAATTGCTTTAACTCTATGCTGCGTGAAACGCAAAGAACCAATTCGTAGCGTTGAGTTAAAGCCAGTTTTTACTTTGATACTTTTATAAATTGAAATTTGTTATTTGTGTGTTCTATAGATGGCATTTAATGTTTGCAGTGTTGTGAAAATCAATTTGCTTACTTGCCAAATCCGTCAATGTGTTAGAAAAAAAAATCTCTGAAAAAGGTCTGCGGTGACTTGACATAACAACACTGGCTTCTTCGTGGCAGCGAAGACAAGTTCACTGGGTTTGCAACCTAGCACGCCCTCTACGTTTGGAGAACGCCAAGGCCACTGGAAGAACGGTCCATGCTTGCTTGTTGAACGAACGATACAAAAGAACAGTTATTAGTAGGTCGGCGGGGTGTCCATTTGTGTCGTATATATATCAAGGAAGAAGGTTGCCTCCGCGAACTTAATGTTCAGGAAGAATATAGTAAGTAGGCCTGCAAGGTGAAAACAATATTTAAGCCCTCTGTGTTATTAGTGTCTAAACAGAGAAACAGTTATGAGACTATGTTATTCTTCGTAACACAATAACAGGCGAGTACACTGAAAGTACACTACAAACGGCACACGATAAGTTGGTTGAGAAGAAATTCTTTTTTTTTCTTTGTGTTTAATTCCATCTTGTGCAATATCCGATAAATCATGGAAATCATTATTCAACGACACACCCATCGCCTGTACAAATAAGATCTCATTCTACATAATCATCTCAACAAAATACATGTAGGCAGCAATAATTATTTGTACATCTTCATGTCTGTCGCCTTTTCTTTTCCTTTCTTTTCTTTTTTCATTTTGAAAGCAACAGTAATCTGAGCGCTATAGCGATACGTTTAATACGATAAAGCTCATTTATACAAGCATATACATTTATGGGTAAAGACTATTGACAACCTTATGTACAGGTAAAATGAAATAAGTTTTTAAAACAGGAAAAAAGCCACAAATAAATATGAAAAGCTTTGGCAGTAGATCCAATGTGAAATGAAAATTTGGTCGTGATTGACGACTATGCAATCTGTTTATTTCTCAAGGAAAACTTAAATGGCACCGTCATGGCCAAGAAGATGTATCTAAAAGAGTATCCAGCTAGGAAAGAAAACAACATCCAAAAGGTTAACATTTATTATTCAAAGAATGGTCTTAATAAAGGGCATGTATAGCGAACATTTATTACGACATCTGCTACATCATTGAAGATGACATCGAAATTTCAGTTTCAGAGGGGTTCTGTTGTTGTTGTTGTTGTTGTTGTTTGTTGAATCTTTGCGTGTCAACCCCAGCTTAAATCATACTGTCTGTTGTTAGCGATAAAGCAACAAGCAAAAACTTAAAAAAATAAAAAGATAGCCGAAACTTAGCTTGGTTTTACACATGTTGTGACACATATCAGTTCATTTAAAAACAAAAAAATGTCCCTGAAAATTCTTCAGCCAGAGTTGAGCAGAAATATCATTACGCTGTATGAGTGGCTTGCAAAATTCCATTCCCGTATGCACGTGGTCTTACTGGTTGCAAAATGCGTAGTAATGTTTGGGTGTACATGATTGTGTATAAACATGATTTTAAGCTTTGGCCAACATTTTGAACGTACTGTGGGCGCTCGACATTATTTACAACAGACTTACTGCGGCTGAATCTATTGCGATAACTGCCTTTCAACCGTAAATAAAATCATGATCATGTTATTACTCATTGCTGACATTGTTTTTCTGTTCCGTTGGAAGCAGGGGTTCAAGAAAGGGTGAACAATTTAATGAAGCCATTGTAATTCGAATTTAGTTTCATCATTCTCTTAACATGAGTCATAAAAGCCATGTTTGAAATAACTACTTGTAAAATTGCGTTCTTTGAATCACAATGTCTATAATATTTCACTGTCAACTGACTGTATGGGTACCTAGCATCATGCAATGGTTTTAAGTACATTTACAATTAACAAGCGTTTCATGAAAGCCCTGTAAGAAATATCGCGTAAAATCTCCTGAATGGGAAGACTTTTGGTTTTAGTCGTTGTTAAAATTGTAGAAGGGGATATCTGGACTAATGCTGCAATGATTCTACACAGATATCTATATTCATTTTAGATACGTTTGTACATTCGATTTGGCAATATTCTCCAATAGATACTCATGATGGAATAAAAACACGAGCAAGTGAATAATCATCTAAAACCTTACAGTAATCGGGGAGGTAGATTTTGTTGAGCTCGTGAGCAAGCAAGGGCGCTTTAACAAGCAGTATTTCGAGGCAGCGTTAGAACTCGCATTACGTTTACTTGAAGTGTTCAAACATATAGTAGTACAACCCCCAGTAACAACCAATAAACTGCCCTGAGCTCCATACAGTAGCAAAAACTACAATTGTAGGAATATTAGTAACATCGTCATTTTAAACAGAAATTTTAAAAAGGACTTAATATTACTTGGGTCAATCTTCCTCCCTGCAGTTCCTGCATAAAGAAAGATATCAAAATTTCAGTTTTCTTGGCGTGTATTGAATTCACAACAAATATTAAATTGTCTGATCGGATGATAGTTGCTGGGTGCAATACACACAACTTGCTCCTACTCTACAATAATGACGATGCACCTCACATAATACGTCACAACACAAGGCAACGTTCTGTGACGACAACATGGCAGCACTAATTTCAATCGAAAGAATGATAACTATACTGTCTTGTGACACCTGCTGTACACTAAGTATTCAGGGCCCCGTTTTATCAAAAGATATAATCAATTATAAATTTCCTTAACACACAGGCTGCCATAGCCTTATGAGAGAAATCGACTATACAATTCATAACTCTTCATAAAACAGAGCCCAGATCGCTTATATACTGCACATCCTTGTATCTGATAGATTTGGAACACTTTAGTCTTGCTGAGGGTATACTCGTCGAGAATGAATCCGAGAATGAATCGTGGAACTGCTGGTCAATCATTGTTTTGATCATTTTGTTGGAAAGACTGAGGTATTGGGAAAACATCTACGCGTGTTTGTTTTAATACCATTTTAGTTATGGTCGTCATATCAACGCCAAGAATACCAGTCGCTCACGAAGTATTTCCGAGTATCACCATTAAACAAACAACGGGAAACTCGTGCATAAAAGAAGTCCCCATGTCTTGATATCGCAATCATCATTGTTCAGGGGATATTATTTCTTTACTTCGAAGTGGTTTAGTCACAATCATTGGTCAATTTTTGTCCAATGTTCTCAGTATCAGTTAACCAGTAAGTGTTACATATTCCCATGGGTATCGGGTATGCCGAACAACAGTAGGTACAATCTGTTTTTCTATGTCGTGTATCAACAAACCTTACAACTCTTAACTCCCTAACAGGACGGCGAGGAGCTTCTCTTGGTAGCCAATTATGCACTTTTAATCTTTTGCTCTCTAATTCTCTGATCACCACCTTAGAAATATATCCATCACACTTATTACACGAACATCAAATCTTTTACACAGCAGAGTTTTCTAGATGACAATAGACCACTGGTCATAAAAATAAAATTGTACTTCTCATACATCATGTTGATTGGATCTTGAAATGCAGGCAATTCACATTCGATTTGCCCTGGAAACATTAAAATTTGTTGAAAAAACCCTAGAAATGTCGCTATGGCGACTGGTATGCCTCAGGCACAGCTCTTGGTTTTCCCAACAGCTCTTGAGTACGTCTTGACAACGTGAGACGACAGTTTCACATAATTGGCAAAAAATTCAAATGACATGTTTGTCACAAATTTGTTGAGTGTTTTCTTTCCCTGAACTAGGTTTCATTTGGATGGATGGCTAAATTGCTCAAGAGAGCAAGTATCCCGAAATTTCAGCACTTTCACTTGACCTTTGACCCTTCCCCTTTTGAGACCATGGCCCAAATTTCTTCAAAATGATCACTTTTTGGCAACATCCATTTTCATGCCAATACTTTTAGCCATTGTTAAAATATGAGGCGGAAAAATCCAGCAGCCAATAAAACCATTTAGTTTTCGTGAGGTCGTTATCACAGACTACACTAACTTGACAATGAATACAAACAAGCACCACATATGCCTGTGTATAAAATATATCATGATCCGATTTTCAATAGATGTGGTGTGATCATAATACGTTTTCTTCGAGCAATCAACGGGCAATACATAATTATTGGTAGTATACTTCGAAACAGTATTTCGACTGAAGTTACAGAAAATTATCGATAAAAGCATGATTGAATTCCTATTTCGTCCGATGGCGATACACACGTATTAGCATTCGATTGAAATTATATTTGAATCTTGTAATTCATCCAAAACGAGTCGTCAATTTGACGTGAACACATCTCCAACAAAGTGTTTGTTCATCTGAACTGGTTTGTCTTGCCATTAGTTAATGATGTGGAGCACAGCTTAAGCCTCATTACTGAAGAATGCAAACTCCCTTTCTTCCAATGTTGTGCTCATTTTATCTTTTTAAAATCAAGAACTTATAAAGCTACCGTGAATGAATAAACTTGAAGAATTACACAATAGGAAACCATCAATACTAGTGATTGAATATTGCTTGAAGATCCAGATCTGAATGGTAGTGGCAGACTGCAAAGAAATATAACTTATGCGTTTCTGTTCAGCAATATCTGAAAAATACTCCATGAATATCACACTCTAATAAATATATCCAAATGTAGACAATGGTAAAGATAAGTAGTGCGTGGATTGTCTGACTGATGTGCACGAGCTGATATTTCACTTTCCACTTACCACGCATTATTGAAACAGCACTCCAGAACAAGAATTGGCACAACATTCAGAGTAGAAACTATTACGCCACACTTACAGTGAAGGAAACTCGATTTTGATACAGCCAGTTACCCTGGGAATATTCTCACAGGAAAGGAAGTCTTCTGCAAGTGTAGACTGTTGGTTTCATATGATTTGTTTGTTTAGACAGAAATTCTGTACCCATACAGTTTATAATAATTCAGTAAACATTATCTGTAAATCTTTATGGCTCTCATACACAAATGGCATCATAACAGGGATCCAGCGCGCAAATCTCTCTACTCTGTGAACAGGGTTTTGCATTTTGAGACCGTACGTACGTGAACCCTTTCTTCGATCTGGGTTCCGTGCACATCACTGGAATATTGCATGCTGCCAAATAGGACGTTTATCCACGACCCCCTATCATACATCGGGCCTACTTCCCTCCAGCAAAATCAATTTCTTGAGTCAGACAAGCGAGGCAGAAGGAGATTTGGCCTTGCTCATCTTGTTGATTCGCCTCTTGGAAGGCCCCTCAGCCATCGGGTAGGGGTTTTCGAAGAACGACCCGGGAACGCTGGGAATGTAGTAGTCGAACTCCGGCTCGTCCTGCGAGATGGAGAGATCACTGTGCACCCGCTGTTTGAAGGGTCGGATGGGTCGGGGCGGGGAGAAGCCCGAAGGTGGTGTGTCAGGAAGTTGGCGGTGGGAGGTGGCAGATCGCGTGCTCTCCGCGCCGGATCGGTCAGCGCCCGACGGGGGTCTCATCAAGCTCTCGTCGCTGATGAACACCTGCGTCAGCCGCTCTCGATTTTGCTGCAGATTCAGCGGGCGGGGCAGTCGGATGGGCGACGGTTCGACGGACATTTGGCCGCAGCTGTAATCAGACATGGTCATGTGGTCGCTGGGCAGACTATAGCTGGCTATATCTTGCCTAGAACTATTCTGGGAGCTACCTACATTGTTTACATGGTGGTGCGGGTCCGGTCTAGGCGGTACCACCGGCTTCTCGACATGCCTTTTCGGCTTCGAGCCGTGTCGCGGTGGTACGGGGGGCTTACGATTTTTGTCGTGTCGTCCGTGCCTGTCTAACGAACCCGCTTTCTCGTTTCGCAAGTTCGAACTATGTCCTGAGCTTAAGCCATCTTCCCGCGAAGTCCTATGTGGAGATAGAGCGTGGTTATGGTCGTGTTTCCGTGAGCTCGAACTTTTGGTCCTGCTGGATTTTTCCCTGGGAAGCGTCTCTGCCTTGATATCCTCGACGGCGGGCTCGGGCGGTGGTGGCCGCCAATCCGGCTCGTCGTCAGAATAAAAAGCCATTTTTGGCGCGAGAGGCAACTTTCGCCCAGACTCCACTTCGCCTTGTGGTGGCGGTGATTTAGCCTCGGGATGCACAGCGCCCTTCCGCTTCTTAGTGTCGCTGTGCGTCACATCAGGTCTATTTCTATCCGCAGAATGATCTTTGTGTTTGTGAGTTCTGTGACTCGTATACTCTCTCTTTTCCTGGTCGGGATTCTCTGCCCCTTCCGGTATTCGGAACTCCAGGCCGTTGTCGTTCAGTTTCGAAACGGCAAGGCCCAGGGGAGTGAGTTGTCCGTCCTTGTTCACGTAAGGCGACGTGTTGTCAGTGCTCTCCACGTTGGCTACAGCTTGAACTTGAGGCTTCGAATGCGACGCGTCATGCTTATGATGTGCCCTGGAGCTGTTCACGCTGGTATGACTATCGTGCGAATGGATACCTCTCATTGCATACTCCTCCGGGTTGTTCATCGCAAGATGCGTCGTATTGCGATCCGTTCGTCCGCTGTGTCGACTGTTGGAGAGCTCGCCGGCCGAGCCGCGGTTCATGTCTGCGGCGTGGTAGGGCAGCGTGATCTTGTGGCCGTGTTTGCGCGTCCACTTCTCGAGTTCCTCCTCGTGGTATGGGCTCGGGATGTCGGGCAGGATCTCTTTGGTGGATCGATGCGAAGACGAGAGGCTCGCGTCCGGCAGGTAGTTCGCGCTCTCATTGTGCACCACATACAAGTGAGTCCTGTCGCCGTCAGGCCAGCCCCGCTTGCTGGTGCTCTGTTGCGACTGCTCGGATTGAGATGTAGTACTGCGACCGATCGGCGCCGCGCCCCACGGCCGGCTGTTGTGCGTCGACGACGAATTGATACTCGACGTGCCGATGCCGATCCCGCGGAGCTGCGTCTCAGCCGTGTCGTCGTGCGGCATCCCCATCTTGTAGTCGTAGCTGCGGCTGCACCGGGCGTGGATGGCGAAGATGATGCTGAAGAGGATGACGAGTACGCCCAGCGCGATACCCGCGATCAGGAAGGCAGTGTTGTTGAGCTGACCGACATCGACTGGAGGTTCGTCATCGCTGCCGACATTTAGAGGTGGAGCAGGGGTTTCAGCAGACTCTGCAATGACACGAAAAATGTCCCCATCAGTAAGCATGATAAATGTGATTCCACCATCGCTGGATTAATCTGATTCAGACCTAATCATTATGAGATCATCATAGCTCATTAAAAATACAACATTTTATTCCAATTAATTACTTACTTCAATGAATTTACTTGAGGGAAAACCTCTAGATTAACATGGGCAGAAACGTTTTTGACAGAAGTTCTTGAAAATCCAGCAAATATCGACTCCAGGAATACTGCTTATATTCTTCTTCTTTTTTATACTTTTGTTGAATGGACAGATCCAAGATGCTACTTCTGCATTGTAAGTCATTATTATTATCATCATTTTTTTTTTTTTTTTTGGGGGGGGGGGTTGATTATCGACCATAATCATAATGAAACCGTAACGATCGTAAGTGACGCTTGGCCGACAGCTCGGCAATGATAAACAGATATGTATGTCATGCAATCAATTACGCCTTACACGTATTTATACTATGATGACGGCTTCGGGATTTAGAACGCTACCTTTAGGCGCTCCTTATTTATACAATGTACTTCTTCAGAAGGTATATGGCATATTCATACACGATGAATGAAGTTTTAGATTCAACTTCCAATATTTACATTGAGCGTGCAACAGGACACGTCAGCTCCGGGTCCATCTTATATTCTTAGAATACCTCAGGAGTGTTGCGCGCTTTTTTTTTTCTTTTTTTTTTTTGGTTAAATGTATAAATGACCTCTGGTTCCTTAAAAACATGTGGCGAATTGAACCTTGGCTCTGACTTGTCTAGCAGTGGAATATTTCCAAGCAGATGCCTCTCGTCTTCATATGATCTGAAAACAAGCAATCGTGGGTTACTAACTGACGGGAAACGAAGAACACTGTGAAATAATAACAACAATTTTGAGGATTAAAGGGTTTTTCTTCCTTTTTTACACAAAGAGCAACGATATTGCCATCTATTTTTCCAGGGATGACGTGCAAGTCGCCGTTTGATATGATTGTTCAGAAATTCTTGAATATGATTTGTAACTACGTGTTAAATGCGAATATTATATATACTATACATATAGTATATACATATAATATATATGCTTGTATGTGGACGTTGGAGAAAATTATGAAGTGAGATTGTGAAAATCTTTATTATGTAACAGATAAAAGGGAAAGATAATAACAAACAATGAATCAAAGACTTTGTGTCTGCTTAATGTGATAATGTTGGGAATCACTGCATAAATCACGTCACTAGCTGTCGTGGAATGCATAGCTTTTGAAGTTCATCACTTTGAGATCACAACGTTATCAAATAAATGATAACAAAAAAAAATCCTCAGATTTTACGAGTTCACCAATAGAATGCCTTCATCTCATCGGGTTTACGCTGAACTGGTAAAGGTGGCGAAAGGAAAGAAATTCGGTTAGATTTTCGCCTCCGCAAGACGAAGGCCATCTGTCTCTGTTTATATGCCGATGTCATGTAGTTTACGATTGTAACCGTAAGTTACGACTCAGCTCAGGATGGAGTGTCAGTCAAACTGTCATATATTTGCACGCTCGACATCACTTTTACTTGCCTGTAATTAGATTCGGTGCGGTTAAGACTCCACTATTACGCAGTTCTTAGCAGCTAAACAAAACATACCCTTGTAGGACCTTTTAATGTAGTATACGTCCAGGGCAGTGGAAATGTGAGTTCATCGTCAACACTCTTTCTGTACCCGAGTTGCAAAAAAGAAAAGAAAAGAAAACCAAAACAAAACAAAACGAAAACACGAAAAACGGAAAAAAAAACCCGCTGCAGCAAATCTTACCTCAATCGAGTCACATTCAGGACAGGGGTGCATAAATAATGGCAAGCCCATAGATTACACATATTGTAAACTTGTTGACGCAATGCAATTGATATATGCGCAGCTTATATGAAATATTTGAATTAGCGTTGAGCAATGTACATGGCATATTTCGCGGTTCCACTTTCGATTCTAGTAGGCTCAAAAGCATAAAAGGTGTCTTAAACGTTCAAGTTTATTTTTGTGATTGTCTAGATATTTTGTTATTAGTGTTGTTGGTGTTTTGAACAGTCCAAGTTGGTTTACACAGCAAAGATATTCTAAAACGGACCACGGGACAATACTAGAGTTCCTCACCGGGCATCGCCATGCTCTCTGATATTCCAACACTGAGCACTACAAACTTAGCAAGAACATCATCCTCAAACGCGTTTTGGCGGATTGAAAAATCCGCAAATGTCGACCTTCAAATATCTAAACTGGCACGGTTAATTTCTGCTTTGGATATGAGATGAGAACTTTCAAGTTCCTAATATTACTGTTCCAAATTCCAGAGTTTCATTTATTCATTTATTGATTTTAGGCTGGATGTAAACTTATGTCTGGATGATGCTGTTGTTGTTTTCTAACCGCTCAACAAAGGTAATAGCAACATTCCACTGACTACCATCTTTATTGTCACGTCATATTGTTCGCAGGTGACACGTGACGTGTTTATAACGACTAAAATTTCGCTCACATGCACTGCACTTCCAACCTGTTTGCCGATGCGAAGAGGATATTTTCCGTTAATAAAGTTTTGATACTCTATGTGCCAAGTTTTTCGGGTGTTTTCCGATCGCCAGAAGATTTTTGTATTTGTATTTTTGTATTATTTTGGACTAAATGTTAATTTTTCTGGTAAACTGTACGTTTAGAAACATCCGTATTAAGCGCCTTATAGATATATTGTATTATTATTTTTATCATTATCATTATTATTATTGTTATTATTATTATTATTATTATTATTTTTATCATTATTATTATTATTATCATTATTATTATTATTATTATCATTATTATTAATCAGCTCTAATTAAGTCAAAAGTCTCAATAACAAAATTAATTCTTCGCCATGATGTAAGTACATTGTATTGTGATATCTAGCCTTTTGCAATGGCAGCTCGCCATAATTTGAGGCGTGACTGTAAGTGTCGGTTAATAACCTTTCTGCGTTCATTCTTTTCATTGTCAAGCAAAGATTCACTGAATGCTGCTAACATGGTCTGATGACCGACAATGAGCCAGCCATTTTACGGCCACCAAAGAATGAGAGGACGAGCTCAACAATAATGGACATTACGCATCGCCCAGACGAGAGTTTCAAAAAAGAGCTCAGAAACAAAAGAGAGTAAGTGAAGAGAGGGAGAGAAATAGAATAAACGAGAGGTAGAGGGAGAGAGGGAGTTAGGGATGAAGAGATAGAATGAAAACACTTTTGTACAATTACGCTGCCCAAAAATATATTAATGTCGTGTGCAAAAAACGGTAAAACGACAGTGACTAATACATTAAAAAAAACGAGTACTAAACATCTGATATTTTCATATTTCAGAGTCTGAAGTAGACTATGAGGCGTTTGATTGGAAAGATCAAAGTCTTCTCCAGGCTGACTAATGGTTACACCACAAGAATAACTGGTTTCACATTGATCAGCACAATTTCTTCGCGTAGGCTATCGTGGTGTGATGCCACGTACTGTCACAAAGACCGCGTTTGACCTTGTAGAGTAACGTCTTTTTCACTTTTACAGCATCACGCAACATTATTGTTCCAAGTTCGGCTCCCATGGCAACCCCCCACGAGATGATAGAGGAGTGTATAAAGTAACAATAAACATAGAATTCTTTATGATGATGGGGGACCTTGTCATGAGCGTTAAGGAGCGCGTGTAGGGCAGGCTATATGCGTCGCTATGGTGATGACACTGCCAATACGAGCTGCCGCGTTGTATCATATTCCCACGCCTTTAAAACAAAAGGTCAAGGGGCATACAGACATATTATCGCTGCGCGAACCCACGTGTGGTTATTTGAGAAATCAGTGGTGGTGCTCGTAACGCTGAGCGGGTGGCTTCACGTCTATATCGCTCTATGTATATTGGATTGCGCTTTGAGGGAGACTGAGAACTCAAAATCAAATTCTCGTTACGCCTTATTGGAAACCTGACGGAAACAGGTGGATTTTGTGACTTTTTTCTTACCCAGAAATTTGTTTTTGAAGCATTCTGTAAACGAAAAAACACGGAAATAATCCGTAGAGTGTCGACATACGAGCCACGGGTTTGCGAATAAATTCTGTGTATACAGTGGCATCTGCACCGGGAAGTGTCAGCTACATAAATTTCACATGATTTGCATTTTCAATTATGTTTGAGCAATCTAATGGCTATGAAGTCAAATCATTCGCCTTATCTTGCTCATCTTTGTGCAACCAACTAGAAAATGTATTTCAACAGACGGACACACAAATCATATCATACCCCAGTCTAATGGAGATTCATAAAATGATTTCGTATTCCATGTCGTCCTTTTCTTGAGGTTGCTGTAGAGTTTACGGGAAATGGCTACTTCTCTTTCTTTACTACGTAAAAAATGAACATAACTGTTGATTGTCCCTTCACATTCTGAACCCAGGTAGAGTAAAAAAAAAAGAATAAATGGATAAATATGAGACTGAATTGGAAGTTGAAATATTAATATTAGTGAAAAGCAAGGAAGGGTTTACTATGTCAGTTATCCATCAACAATCATGGTCCCAAAGCCGCCAGTAAGTTCGGCCACAGATAACAAGTATTTGTGGAGAGGGGCGTTTTCCAACCACTCCTGGCTGTCGCTGAAGCCAAACAAATTGCTCAAAATCCGTAAAGAGGTCCCTCGTATCCTGGCTATGATAGAATAGGGAGATGGCCAGGGGGAGAGAGAGAGAGAGAGAGAGGGGGGGGGGGGGAGAGAGAGAGACAAGCCGTCCTGCTATATGCAAAAGAAATTAATGTCTTCCATTTATAGCAGACTTCTAGAGTTCCTCAAGTCTTTATTTCAACATTCAATATTGCAGAGTGGTTTTCTTCTTTGTCAAAACTACCGTCGAGCCTGATCTGATCTCACAACCGACATCCAACATCGGCGCACTAGCTCTCCGGTGTCCTGGCGATTGTATGAAACATCATACAGGAGATAGGAGAGGGCACCCGACAGAATCAAAAATATATTCAAGTTTAAGGACAATTTCCCTCAAGATCTACTTAATTACCGGCCATTAATTCCACCAGTTCTTCTCAGTACATATCCCAAAACTTGATTTCAAGTTTGCATAGACTAGTGCTGTTGCTATGTCGAGCAAATCGTTTGGTTGTCAGGAGCAATCTTTAGTTCAGTAGAGGTTGGGATGAACTGTGAATATGTGAGTATTTCAGAAGGATCTACCGCGCTCTCATGTAGGAATGGAAAATGCGTGTGCGTTGTGCAGTACTATGTGCTCGTAGTGTGTGGATGGGTTTGCATAATATCATTCATGTTCGAATTTGATTGTTTACAGCTTGCTAGAGTTCGTGCGGAGAGAGGTCATTCAAGGGGCAATATTTGACAGTAAATGTGACATCTTATTACGCACCCGCTATCAGACTGTAGGCACGATAACGAACTCGTGTGAGAGTTCTGCTGCATCCTTCCTAGAGGGCAGATAGATACAACCCTGGGGCATAACTGACAGAGATGTACTCGGGTCGTAAATTTCTCCTTTTAAGTAATAGTCACGTGTCCCTTTTCCACGTCTGCTTTAAGTGAATTATACGAGCGTCGACGTTGTTGCCCCACAGCGCACGAATGATCTTTTTAGGAAGCCTTCAAGACGACGCCGTGCAGGTTGAATTAGGCGCACTTCCTGGGAAACACGAATGGAGGCATCGACGCTAATCTGTCGTGATCGCTGGGAGGTACATCGAAACTGATGCGGAGTCATTTCATTGTCGTCATCAGTTAACAGAGATAGGGGGGAAAATTTACCCTAGTGTGTGGGGCTGGTGATAATTTATGAGCAACTGGTTGGAAGAGCGTGGAATAACGGTCGTTTGTGCGAGTCATATGCACGCAATCTTCCCATTTATATCCATTCCAAACATTCTAAAAGCCAATCTAACGCTATAAAATGGGTAAATCAACATTCTAGTCATGTTAATGATGACACCTGCACAAACACCCATCTATAAAAAAGAATCTAGTCACGTTTTTGAAGAGATTTCAGTGATAAAAACAGAAATGTTGTTGGCGTAATCAATGTTTTAAGTCATGATTCATCATTATTACTGGAAGGTTGTCTATCAATTATAGAAAATAGAAACTAGTTTACTTATAAAAACGGTTGTTATTTTCGGTTTCATTTGTCATTGGACTCCAGTCTAGAGAGATCCCATCCAGGATTATATATGATGCTGTATTAAACATTCGTGGAGTCGTCCAAGACCCCGTTTACAGTGAGTGAAAAGGCCGGGCTCCCTTTCACTGTAAACGCTCAAAAGGCCAAATGTGGTACCAAAAACGGCCGTGCATTTGGCCAAGCTCTGGAAGTAGTCTCGGCCAAGGCTCAGCCCGGGTTCAGCCTGGCTTTTTCTCATTGTAAACGCAAACTGGGCCAAATGCGGTACCAAATTGCGACCGGCGCGCTCTCAAATAATCGTTTGTTTACATGCAGAGCGCCACTACGACAAAATATTGAAAGTTTGAATTAAAAGCCCGGGCCGAGCCCTCCACTGTAAATTGCGGGGCCGAGTGCCGCAATTGAGGCCGTGCTTGGCCTGGGCTCGGTCCAGTCCTGCACTGTAAACGGGGTCTACGTACTATACACGATGGTGCTCTTGCTGTTCTTGGTTGTCTCCAAAATTCAAAGTAAAGAATATGTTTGAGTTTATTGACAATGCAAAGCAATGCATTGCTTAGTATTAAGGCAATCTTACCGAATGAGGAGAAGAAGGCCTTGAAACCCTTCATGTCCAGGTTGCCTCTCCGCACCATCCTGTACTCGATGTACATCGAGTTGCCCGTGGATACCACAGGAGCCGGAAGAGCCACGCCCGTGTGGTAGGCCAGGTTCGGGGAATCCCCGTGCTCCCCGTCGCGCACGCGCAGATACTCCATGTGGATGGCCAGGTAGAAGTAGACGAACTCGAGCCGCACCACGCGGTTGCCCGGCACGGAGATCACCCAGCGGAAGGTGTTGCGGCTTTCGCAGAAGAGCGGATCGGAGAGGATGGTCCCGTCCGCCACCGTCAGGGTGCAGCCGCAGAAGCAGTTTGCGTTGGCCGTGGTGCTCAGAACGGCTGTTGGTTCTGCAGTTGGTGGCACAAACGAAAGTTCTTTACGGATAATTAGCAAACTTTTCTGTTTTTACATTATCGTCGTAGGCCTAACATCTCCATGATGGCGAAGGCATCGAAATCAATATGAAAAGTGACAAGAGTAGGGTAACTGTATCGGTCTAGTTTGCCATCATGAAATTGTTTTTTATTATCATTATCATACTTGAGAGCCATTACGACAATATTCAATCCCCCGTATTACAATCATTTTGTGAATTATTGGTGCTTTTGTATGTGCGTCTTTATCATTTGTTTCCAGATACTAATGAACGTACTACTTTATGTACTTACTTACATAGGTCATTTTCCTAAACTACAATGAGCCTATATACTAACGTGGAACACAGACAGTGTCTATAAGAATGGAGACGACTTTAATATGTCATCTAACTCATTCCCTACGAGATTTTTTTTTTTTTCTATACAGCCTTTACACAGGTCCCATCTGTTCCTGGTATTCAATGAATAATGTAATGGCCTGTCAAACGAAGAGGTATATCAAGGCAGCAGTTATGGAAGCAGATTTACTATTTCAATAGCAAAAAGCTTACAATAAACATAAATTATGAGGAGAATGCCGAGAGAAAATAATGGAGGATAAAAAAAGGCACGAGACGTGAAGACGTAGAGGTTCGTTCTCTAAATCTGATCATGGATTATTGTCTGTAGATATTGACACGGCATCCATGCTGCGCTATACCACTAACCTGGTGGACATGGCGGCAGGTCGCAGAACTCGGTCATCAGGAGGTTGCCGTCGCACGAAGCGCCCCCATTGGCCGGCGACGGGTTATTGCACGTCCTGGATCGATGTCGCACGCCCGGACCGCAGGTCGCCGTACACGATCCCCAGCTGGTCCAGTCACTCCACTGCCCATCGATCGGGTCACCTGGACACCAGGGTACAGAAATACATCAGACCATGAACACCTGTCAATCGAATCCGCCTCATTGGAACATCATTTTGAAATTGTACCCCTTGATATGAGATTTAAAGAAGCAAAGGTCAATACAAGCCGACACGCCTTTACATCAGTTAGTATACAACTCTACATTTCTGGGGATTTTGCGTGTGTGTGTGTGTGCGTGCCGCTAATTCATAGCTTAATCTTTCGTTCGGCTTTCCTCTGTTGCGGAGGGGAATGTCAGTATGAGACGTTTTATTACCGATAGTAATGGTGGCTTATTCCACCCAGACAAGTCAACGCGGTGATAATCACATTGTTATAAGCGCACAAGCCCGTTTTTGTTACCATATTGTAGTAATGACTCATTGTCCTCAGAGGTACGAACTTACATTACATCGCAACTTGGACATTGGTTCATGTAACGATAATTTTCTTGATGGAATGTAAATGTAAATGATAATTAGCAAGCATCCTAATGTATGTAGGAAAGGAGGCACTTTTTGCATCTATAAACCAGTAAACATGGTTTTCATGGGCACTTGAACGAATTCAAAGCAGTATTTCATTATGAATCTCACGAACCTGTGTACTCAAGAGGTATGCACACGGTGACTTGGTCTTCGACCGCACCAGATCTTGCCACGCTGACGTACCGGAAGCAGAAGCCCGTGAACTCGCTACTGAACTCGCTGCAGAAGAACTGCATTGCGGTTCCACTCGTTGACATCCGCTTCTCCGAGATGTGCCTGAGATCCGACTGCGTCGGTGCGTAGGAAAACTCTTGGTCCTGGCCCAACAGTCTGATGGTGTCCTCGTCGTTGGGACAGGTGGGTTGCGAGGCTCGAACCTCGATGGGCTGGACTCTACCCCTGCCAGAGCAGTTGGGGTAGACGCCTCGCGTGGAGACGCTGAGGCCGTAGTCATTGTTCCTGGCGGCCTCGAACACTTGGCTTCGCGCGATCGTACTTCTGTTGAAGTCGGACTGCAGGAGTACTGTGTAGAGACCGGCCCGATCTGCCGAAGAGCACCCGAAGTCTACAGTCATGTCAGTCGAAATGGTGCCGATTGGGAACGAGTCCGCTACGGCTCCATCACCGATGGGGATGGCCTCACCGCTGGCCGTGAGATTTTTCCCATGATACACCAGCAGCATATTGACGATATAGCGATTACTGTCTCGCATTACATTGCATAAGTTTGAGGTGACGGCTACCACTCGAAACTCTCGCGATGACGCAACTAAATTTGTGGGGACACTAAAATCTACTTGGGGCCAAATTACGTGTACTACATCACTCTGTGCTAAGATATCGCTAGAGTTCCTTGTCGACTGCAGCCGGAACTGAAATTGGCCCGCGTGGTCGAAGTAATTGCATTCGAACTTGACGGAACCACTGGTTGCTAGGGGAACCGTCTTTGACCTGCGCACTAGGTTGTCACTGAGGTCGATCAGTTGCACAAGGGGTGGGAAGGACAGATCGCTAGCTGGTATGGTAAAAGCGACACTGAGGCCTCCCCGGAATAGCGCCACGTGTTCGCTGGGGGCCTGGAGGCTGTACTGGCCACTGACCAATCGTAAGACTGCAGAAAGGAAGAATGATAATAAAAAAATGCAAGCACTCAATTTGTATTCAATTTATACAGTTTTCACCATGCAAATTTAGTCATACATTGTTCAGTTCTTAAGAAAGTGCAAGATACATTTCCGAGTTGTTTGTTCAGGAAACCTCGGGCTGTTAATGAAAGAAATGAGAAAGGTCACGACAAACCATAAAATGTCACAAGATGTCGATGCGTTGTAATCATTGATTGCACATTCTGTGTGTCCGAAGCAATATCGATCGTGATATACTATAATTACGGAATGTGTTATACAAGTTGCTTTTATAAATACTACCAACCACAAATCTGCTATGTGGTTCAGCCGTATTCCCATAAACAAGCTGTCGTTTTCCATTGTCAGTGATGTAGACAAATAAACACTGGTTATAAAATACACACGATCTTCACAGTTTTTCTTGTTTAACTTTATGTTTTATGGCGTAGTAATATAAGTAATGTCGTAATAGATTTTGGCGCATCACCAAGGACTTTGTCCATCTCATTCAAAATTCGTCGAAGGGATGCTTCTGGCACACCACAAGAAAAGCTGTTGTTTGACCCTGGTGAGACAACATTGTACTCGACAATTTAGGCACAGCAATGGCTTGTATAGCGAGGCGATACTCGATCCCTGCCTCGTCCAAAAGGCCTAATCCTTTCCATGTTGTTGCAGATCACGCCCCACAGGTCGACTCATTGCTATTTCGAAGAAGTTTCGATGAGGCCAGGAAGCTCGAATACACACGCTACGATACCATCAAAACATCGTGGACCAGCAAAGCCATAATTCGGGGCTGTGGTTATGTTTCTTTAATTCAGAGGAAGAAATATGCGTTAGCTCACCCTTACTCCCTCTCTCTCTATCTCTCTCTCTCTATTCTCACGTTCCCTCAATTCGCAGTTTCGGATAAAATCCGCGTAATATGAGAGTGAAATTTGAGATAGCTGAACTTGGCTATCCTATACGTCGGGATGTTGTAGAGGATGAAAGTCTCATCAAGTAGTAAATGATTTCGGAATGTTAAACCTTGCAGGCACCATAAGGGTTCTCCCAATTCTCCATCCACCCCTAATCGCACGAACGTGGCCCCGGAACTCTACCACATCCCCAATGATTATTGCTTCGCTTCACATTACTCCTGCGCGGTGGGAGTCTGAACGCCAGCTCCTTCACCAAAGAAGACCTGCCACTTGAGTAGATGCATCATCACACGAGATGTCGTCTTGGTATGCCACGACTTTAGGGAGGATGGTAGAAGGAGTAAGGAGGGTGTAGTGATGAGAAGGAGACTAGAGAGAAGGAGAAGGATGGTATTCTTGGCAATGCTCACATCATTTATCATGAATATCTTCTCTGCGGAAATCAATCTTGGCCTTACTCTCTTTTTCTGAGCCCCCTCCCCCCGCATTCCCTCCCCATCCCATCCATCCGATCCACCCATCTCCCATCCCCCACCCCCTCCCCGGCCTGCCCACCACCCCCATGTCCCATTTATGGAATGTGCATGGTATCCGTGAGCGTCATAACAGCGCAGACTAGACGCCTATCATATCCACACTGAAAACACGACGCCGAACATTAAAGGGAGGAGTGTAATTTTGGTTGAGATGGCGCTTCAGATTTCCAACTTTTTCTTTTGTAAGATAATGAGAAAGCTATTATGAAATAGGAAAGAGTATGTAATTCAAAATGGGTTTCAAAGTTTACTTGATGAAAACTGGTTTTGAAATGGCTGAGATATCCAAAACACAGGGCTCCTGATAAAAGGTGGGACTATAGATTCGCTTTGTTCTACTTTTTAATTTGGCTATCTCATTCATTTAAAAACCGATTTTCATCAGAGAAACTTTGAATTCCTCTTAAAATTGTATGCTCTCTGACATTTCATAAGTGGTTTCTTGATATCTCGCGAAAAGTTAAAAGCTCAATCATCATCTCAACCAATGCTATACCATCCCTTTAATTACACGGAGTCGAAACCTTTGTGAGATCGTGGAGCTACATCGGCTTCATGGTGACATTACGACTGCGGGTCCAAAATGCTTGTGCTATCGTAAACTTTGAAAATGAGTAGCTCAACTACTCCTTGCTACAAGCAACTCTTCAGACATAATCACACATACCCAGATATGCATTGGCTATCGATACCCAGATTTCTATATAATCTATCTATTCATTTAATCTATCTATTCATTTATCCTATATCTATCACCTTATATAGATCAGGTGCATGTACATTGTGTTGACGTTAGCTTTAATTTCAGTTAATCAAAGTCAGCCTTAAAGATTTCAATATGTTTTGTGACTTTCGAGTTCAAACTCGTTTTTCACTCACCGAGGCGGTCAGAGTCAAATATATAACTGAAGTATGTTTCAAAGGGTAGCCAAATGCTGAAGGATTAAAAGTTGAAAAATATGAGAAAAAGAAGAGAAAATAACAACACTGATGGGACAGATAAAACGTTCTACTAGCAATTCGTATTTCAAACATTAATTGTAACAATTATAACAAAAAGGTAGACAACCCCCTAAAAAAACAAAAGCAAAACAAAACAAAACCTTTGTTCATTCAGTCATTACGTCCTAAATAGAAACTAGAAACTTTGTTTAACGTGTATCACAAATTGATTATTTACAGTTTCTTTACATGAACATCAGCTTGACGGTTCTACATCTAGATTTCTGTTTCACATAATTTGTTGTATTGTTCACGTCATCAGCGTTTCAAGTGGTGGCTTTTTTTTTTCTTTCAGTTAACGACGATCAGTTTCCCTGGTTCACATATCATTAGCACAATTATTAAACATTGCTCACAGGCAATGTCTAAAATATTGACGCATTCCCATGACTAATGGAGCTTTCAAACTTCCGCCATATCCAATAATTATATTCTCACGCGTCTCAATGTTTGTGCCACGAAAATGAAATGAGTGTGGCAGCGTCAAAATGCTGTTTTCTGCTGACAAGCTAAATATTACTTTTTCGCACTCATTCTGCAATATCCCCACTTCATTAATAGAAAATGACAGTCAATATCATATTTGCCACGATGTGAAGCGCTCTAAAAATGAAATTACGTCTGAGCAGCAAGTATTTTCCGAATGAAAAAGTAAATTGCTTGTGGTTAACGTGATGATTGCACATATGTGAAAGGACTCTTACAAACAACTTTAGTTTGGTATTCTTTTGACAGAATCGTCTGTACCAATACACACGATTTAACCATACTATTTGTATTTTGGCATAAATGCGAACGGCTGTCACACACGCTTGTAGAACTGCTTAAGAAAATCACAAACCCTAAAGGGATGGTATAGTTTTGGATGAGATAGGGATGTAGGTTTTAACTTTTTGTGAGATAATTAGAAACCACTTATATCACTGTATATGAAATATTAAAGAGCACGCTATTAAGGGGAATTTAAAGTGTATTTGATAAAAATCGGCTTTGAAATGGCTCAGATATCCAAAAACAAAGCAAAACAATATGGTCCTGATAAAAGGTAGAGGACACATCTTTTATTAGTACCTATTTGTTTCTGGATATCTCAGCCATTTTCTAAACGATTCTCATAAAATCAACTTTTGATTCCTCCAAGCATTGTATGCTCACTTGTATTTCATATAAGTGGTTTCCAATTATCTAACAAGAAGTTAAAACCTGATCCCCGCCTCAACCAAAACTATACGATCTTTTTAACTTTCATGTACTACGTGAAAGCGAGTCTCTGACGCATTATCACTGCCCTTTCAACATGTTCCGTCTGAACACTCGTAGCACACGATACCCGCTGTCACTCGAGCAGACGACGTGCGATAAACATGGATGGGAATGTTGGTCGGCGGGAATTATTTGGGCACAGCTCCTGGCATCGGCGAGGTGTAATAAGCAGAGATTGGTGTGGAGGAGGAGGAAGAAGGGGTAGAAGAGGCAGAGCAGGAAAGAAAAGAAGAGGAGGAGAGGAG
Source organism: Diadema antillarum (assembly GCF_040938485.1). NCBI lineage: Eukaryota > Metazoa > Echinodermata > Echinoidea > Diadematoida > Diadematidae > Diadema > Diadema antillarum. The sequence goes on from NW_027271899.1 coordinate 2,255,867, forward strand.
GAGGGGAGGAGGCGAAGAAGAAGAAGAAGAAGAAGAAGAAGAAGAAGAAGAAGAAGGAGAAGGAGGAGGAAGAGAAGGAGAAGGAGGAGAAAGAGGAGGAGAAAGGTAAGGAGGACGAGGACGAGGAGGAGCTGTTGGAAGAGAAGGAGGATCAGTCTTGATCCTTGTATTTCCAGGACGACGGATATTCTATCGGGGCATTTTAGGAAATTTTGCGGATGGACACTGGTTTGGGCAAATAAAAAAATGCATATACATGTATACGGAAGCAAAAGCCAAATGAAAACTGGAGAAGTCATCCAAAGCTCCACGCAACATTGAAAGGTGTTCGAGAAACATGTTCAATGGAACATAAGATTATACTTATTTTATGTCTTATCCTGTAATTTTTGGTCGGAATGACGTCATACACTGTGCGTTTTACATTTGACGGAAAGGTAAACCTGATCATTAAGCTTAGTGACGAACGACATGATTAGTCAAACAAAATTTAGGAAATAAAGACAAATTTTCATTATTTCTTTCTAAGCATGCGATGCGGCAGTTTGATCAGTTGTTTCCGTATAATCCCTTAAGTCGGTCTTATACATGATGATGATTGAGGATATCTCGGAATGTCTTTGAAAAATGGTCTCAGCCTCCGGGAGCATTGACTTGTACGTGAGAAGAGAATGCGGTGGAGAGGCATTCGGAAGATATTCGGTTTCCGAAAAAATATACAATGAGGAGTCATGCATCGTGACCCAGACCTTGATGTCTTTGATATTGGCCTGAAATTGAAGTGTAATGCCAAGAATCAGAACCACTCGGAGAGCTCAAACCTCTGTCGAAGCTCAATCAGGGTCAAATAAGACCGTAGAGCTGTATACGCATCTCCTAAAGTCCTATCCCAAAAATGTCATTCAAAATTTCCCTGGCACGACCTTTTGATATATATTACTAGCAGACAGACAGACAGACAGACAGACAAGCAGGCAAATAAAACAAATAAACGCAGGCAGAACACAACCTCCCTCTGAGGTGGTGATTACAGCCGTAGCTGCGAGAAACAAAATCACAACAATTTGATTCATTGCTCTTTTAGAAGATACACGCATTTATGTATCTATCATGATTAAGAAGGCGTTCGACAAAACAAAATGGCTTTGAAACGACAATTCTATATTGCTTGCATATCACTTACTGGCCAGGTTAATTATTTCAAATTCGCTGTTCCTTATGGTACTCGAGGAGTACTTGTATTATACAAATGGTCACGTAATATAGGCCTACTCTATATAGAAACTAAAAACTCGTCTTAGTTTCGTCACTTTGTAAACATTGTCCCAGCACACACACACACACACACACACAAGTCAGCTAACGATTTTTTTTCTTTTCATACGTAAGCAAATTACTGGAATTAAAAAAATAAAGAGAAAAAAACGACCTAATAACCATCGATGCAACTGCAATGGTAAAATGTCAATGAGCACAGCTAACCGGTTGTCACTTCGCCGTTGTCATGGTTATCTCTTATTCTACGCGTGCATTCCAGCATAAGGTCCATGTATGTCTGCAAGTCCTTTTTTTTTCTGAACCGCGTGTTACAGAAGAAAATTCAGAGCTTTATTACTGTCTGAAGTTTTTGCCTACAAAGTACAATATTTACATCCTCGACTCCGCCGTCGATGGTTCAATATGAATCCCTCAAAGGAGATATTTATATCTCCCTGCTCTCTCGCAGTTGTGATCCATACTGATCGCCTTGATTCCCATGTCTATGTCACAGCCTTCTTTACCCTCGGAATCCAGAAATCAAAGCAATCACTTGACGAAGGGTTCATTATTGGGGAAAAACACAAGTCAGGGAAAAAAAAATCATGTCAGCAAAACTACGGTCACTGGGTTTCGGATACCGGTTGATAGTGGCATTGGATCCCCGATATGATCGCATCGAGTTTGCCTATTCAGAGCGAACAAACTCACCAGGTTTCTTATCGATAACAGGCTAGTCAAGCACGCACAACTCACCTGTTCAGTCAATATTTGGAGACCACGATTAGAGATCGAGGGATAAATATTTGATTGTCAATTACCCCTCGAGATGGGAAGTGGTTCTCTTCACATCACCATCGGTTCTGGTGGAAACAGCTTGAAGAGAAAAGCAACTGTTGCATGCTTTCACCGGTATTAACTGGCTTTTCCCTCTTTTGGGTTTTTCATAAAAAAGATTCGCTAAAAAGAACCTAACTAGCATGAATGTAAAGGTATTTCCCTACCCGTCTTCGTTAATTGCAATAATTAGAACGTTACCATAATCATAACAAAGAAGACGTAGGACAAGAGAAAAGATGGTGAAGATGAAAAGGAGGAGGATGAGAAGAAGATGAAGGAGAAGAAGAAGAATTAGTGCAGTTATAGGAAGATGGAGCAGTAGAAACAGCTCAGTCGTTGTAATAGTAGATAGTAGTAGTAGTAGTAGTAGTAGCAGTAGTAGTAGTAGTAGTAATAGTCGTAGTAGAAGCAGTAGTAAAAGCAGTAGCAGTGAGTAGTAGTCGTAGCAGCATCAGTAACAACAACAGTAGTATTGTAGTAATAGTACTAGAAGCAGTAAAAGTATAAGTTGCAATTGCACAACAGATGTTAAAGTCTGAAGAAATTCCGAAGAACGTCACATTTTCTATTAGCAGCTGGTATGTGCTTTGAGAAGCACCCAGAGGTTGAGGACATCAATGTTGAAGTTTTTGTTTTCTTCTTCTTCTTCTTCTTGCTATTGTGGGAACAGAAGTTTTATAATCCAGGTATTTGAAATACAGGCAAACACGAGTGCATGAACTTGCTTCCCCGGAACACTTTACTGTCGATGGCCGGGACATGTTTGTTTCATGCTTTGAGGAGCCCGATTCGTGCCTGAGGGACGATGTCACTACGCTTGAACGTACCTGTGCATACGATGAAGGTGATTGTCTCTAGCCAGTGCCATGGTGGAGCTTTCATCATCATTCTGATCGGACTCGTTGCTATGGCGACGCCGCATCAGCTCACACGGCCTGTGTCGGAGACTCATCTGTGAGTAGAAGTGCCCTCAGTCAGCATTCTGTTCGGGAAATAATGACACAAAGATTTTACTCCAGGCGTATTGTCCATGCGAGGATGAATTGTATTCGATCCTGAGCAGGTGTTCCTTGAAGAACCCCAGTGATTACACCTATTCTCCATGCTTCTTCATTTTCGGCCAAAGAATGGAGATCGAATCAACATAAATCGTCCCGTTGATACCAACCTTAATCTTCTGATAGCAGTCTTTTGCGGAATAACCCATGCATTTCAGAGATTGCTAGATAGGTTTTCACTCTTTTGAGTTGCGGTAAACAATGGACCCTCTTCCCCACTTTCCTTCACTATGTAGGTTTGAGGCATGGGTAATTTGCAAAACTATACTATTACACCATTATCATTCGGAATTCATTACCCACATCAATCATTTTGTTGGAATAACCCTCGAGTCACGGCCAATCGAAGGTTAAACGAATGCTGACTTGGATTACGCACCCAAGTGAGATTCTGGAGAAAGCAACCCTGACTCCTGTTGAATTCTCGTCGAGGGAAGCTAAGCCTGCTGAGATTATGACGTCGTTACTATGACAGCCAAACGCGCGCGCTATTCTTTTACCAACTTCATCATGGTTGTCTGACAAATGGTGGACTAACAACGGGGTAACAACTTGTGCCCTGGTCCCGATCAGCATGGCATGCTAAAACTGCACGTGCGACACGACAATCTACGCTTCATAAGATACAGACTCATGTCATTTTCAAAAAGCTTTTAGTCATATTGGTTCTTTCCCATGTGCATTACAATGGATTAGAACAAAAGAAAAAGAAGAGCACAGAAAATACAAGAAGAATTCTCGCATAAACGAGCAATGAATATCATTCCGAATAACATCGAATTTCTGTCGTTGCACACTTGTCTTTTTCACCCTATATATCTCTCTTTGGTCGTCTGAATAAAACTTCCCAAAAATAAACCACAACAAAATAAAAGAAAAACCTGGTTGACGATTACTTCGGGCAGATTTTTTAGCTGTTGTTGTTGTTGTTGTTGAAATTTCTTTCGAAACATTGATACAGCTACATTCTATATTCTCGCTTGCTTGTGTGTGGTGATGTCTCCAAGACTTGGGAAAAACTGGGCGGGAGAATCTTGCCTACAGTAATTTGAATGCCGTTTATTACACGTCGAAAGGGATTTTGTCAGCGCTGCAGAAAGAATCACATCATGATCATCCTCTTTGGCAACTGGCCCCCCTGGGTAATAGCTGGTGCCAAACCTTGAGGCATCCATTCAACTATCAAGAATGAAAGCAGAATTTCCAAGCATTTTCTTGAAGTTTCCCTTCTTTATCTTTCTCTCACCCCCTCCCTCTCTTCCGTCTCTTCCTCGACCGAATACTTAACATTTTCTCTCTTTGTTTTTTTTTCTGTCTGACTCGATCTATCTATAGAAGGATGCATGGTTCGTCACATCTAGATTGAAAGGCGTTACGAGTGAGATTAAAAAAAAAATCTCAATGAATACATGAGTGTCTGCAGGGACAAGGAGTGGCCAGTAGAATGACTGTATACGTTGCCCATGGTAAAGACCCCTATGCATCCATATTTGTTTGCTTGCCGGTCTTTTTGTACTTTTGTTTGTTTGTTTGTTTGTTTGTCTGTTTCGAGTTTTGTTTTCCTTCACGATCACATATTTCCCCAAACAAGTATATTTTGGGCAACCCAGCATTGTTGACCCGGCATTATTTCAGCATTTTATCGACGAGTTCAAGTCTTGTTCCCCCGAGCTAGACAAGCCCCCTGCTGAACGCCAGGTGGGCCGCCATATATGTCTGTAGTGTGTACTACACCTTCTCTGGAAACATCACAACACGCCATCTCCGGTGTTATCAGCTGATGTCAAAAGATCAAGTGAGTCGTCTAGATTTACGTGCCCTATAACGTGACTGGGAGCCAGCGAAGGTGTGTGGTACGGAAGACTTGAACATGTGAGGTGACTGATCGAAACTCACCAGCTTGGGCACCCTTGATATATCCCATGCCGAGATACCTCGATACGAACAAGAAGACGAAAAGGTGTGTGTTCGTTTGTTGTACAACGAGGACTAAAACTGAATGCACTGTTGCTATACACTGTCGCAGGGACAGCACACATTCAGTTGTTTCCTTACATGGAGGTCGGTCAAAGTTAAGACGGCTTACCAGGATACAGTGGGTCTCACTCACGGATTCTCAATAATGAGGTCCAAGGTTCGAATCCTCTGGCCACGCCCTATCCTCAATGCCTGGTCCTCCGGAGAGGACTCAAATGTCGCATATCCCATTTGCACACGTCACAAAATTTTGCTCAGTTGAGGAATAATGTATCCCAACATTATGTTTGAAATCTGACGGCAATATACCACAGAGGTTTTTTTTAAAAACTCAATGAAAAACTAACTTCATGTCACTCGAGAACACGCTCCCCTCATACTGAAAATAGAATATTGTGAAAAAAAGTGAATACAGTAACACTTTGAAGTTCCAAATGCCATGCTGCGAGCGCTTCCACGGCTGCTCGCCAACACCTTATAGTTTGCTTCCTTGTGGAAAGTGTGGCTATAGAGAGCAGTTCAACCCTGCAGAACACTATATTGAGCATCTGCAGTGTCTATCTATAACGAAAAAGGGTGACGAACTGAAACAATGGAAAATAGATTTGTTTTTTACACAATAAAAGTACGACAAACACATCAAAAAGTTTCTGAGTGACGTCAAGTACTACTTAACGTGTGGTAGCAAGTTATTTTGTCCTTATTTGCATACTAGCGAAGTTACGTTTGATTGTAAGCTATTGTAGCTTGAAAAGGTAAATGAGAAACATAGCTTAGGGACTCTTATTTTGATGATATTGTTTTTGCCTTCAGATTTGTGTGTGTGTGTGTGTGTGTGTGTGTGTGTGTGTGTGTGTGTGGTTGTGGTGAAAGTAATGGCTATTATTATAACAGTGGTGTTATTACCTGCTACAGCTAGATGACATTTAGTGAAATTCTCGTCTTAGGCGTGACGGCACGCGAGTAGGATCCCCAGCACCGCAATGGGGTCATTGCCATGTTTGGTACGAACCCCTCTACATTCCCACAACATTCCCACGCCTGTGTCTCTCTTTCTCTATGACAGCAATAATCCATTATTTGCGTCTCTACCTCCATTTTCTTTCTCTGCAAGGGTTCAAATTTATCATTAATCATTTTGATTTAGGGCACCATCAACACATTTTCCGGTCTGATTGCGATTTCCCAAGTCAACACGAACAATAACTACTTATGCGCACACACATCGCGTCGTTTGCCTAAAGTTGAAAGTGGATGTATGCTGAGGGTGGGGCGGCGTTGCTATAGTTACACGTGTGGGGGAAAGTATGTTGTCGTGCGAGAGGACTGCATCAGCTGCTGCACATCATGGTAATACTTCGGAACTCAAATGGCTCCCGCTATGATTGATGGTGCCCGTTTAGCCCCGCATCTTGCATCGGACAGGAATTGGCGGAGAAAAGATTCGTGAAATATTCACCATCTCGAGGGGCCGAAATGATGTTTACCAACAGACGGGATAACGATGGGGAAAGGAGGAGGGTCGAAAAGGAGATGACATTCACACAGTACCCCAAACATCCATCGTGAATTTGATAGAATTATGGACGAACATCCTCTTCCATTACATCTTTGTTGGATTCATCTTGGTTTTCCTTACCGTTAGTGCTTGTTTTTGTTGGTGTTTCTTCCGTATCACACTTTCCTATTCATACTTCTATTTATCCATGAGCATCGCTCAACTCCCGGAAATGATACGAAATACAATACTGGTAGTTTATCAAAACATGTTCTCGACAATCCTGCTGAAAGTATAATTCCCAATACTTTAATAGAGTGACATCATAAAGTAATTATATTTATACATAATATTAGTAGTATAGGTAGTAGAAAGTAGTAGTAAGTTCTCATTTATTCACCTGGTTCTAGAGGAACAAAGTTGGTAATACTTCTTATTCACGAATGTCCGCGCTGGGGTGGAATCGAACCCCAGGTAATCTCTTTACGATCTGAAGCCTTATCCAAAATACCAGTGCTTCTTCTTTCATGCAAAGTAGCAATATCTCTCAGCTCGTTACGTCTCTTTAATGTGCCTATTCATGTGACAAACTTTCGATAAGCTTTCGAATTCATGGCCTGGCGTACCTGAGAAATAAAATTCTACCTTTCTATGCAACTGAGAGATATGTCATTAGTTTGCAAAGACTATGGACCTGGACGGAGGTGGTCCAATATTTGTTTCCACTGCTAGACATTCATACATGTATAGCTCGTTCGAGCGGAAGTTTGATCGATGCTGTTCTCCTACCAAATGTCTTTGATCTGCATCGAAAATTGACCAAATATCCCGCGGAGAATTACACATAGCTTCTTTTCTCCCGTATACTGTCTCTCCTCCTACAAACAAACTGAAACACCTTGAGGCGTATCTATACATTTACAGTCAAACAATCAATTATTCCCAGCTTCCTGGAGGAAGAGACTTGACGGAATGAATTTTTCAGCAAATGGGATGCATTTTGTATGAGCGATCCGCCAGTGCGCCGCCTCAGGTGGGGACTGGAATAGGTCAAACCTCGCTTTCTGCACGACAGGGCCCGTGATCTTGTCTGGGTTATTACGCAAGGCAGCAGCAACGCTTGAAAATTTCATGAGTCTCGGGCAATAATTCATACAAATGCCCTTTCTCCTCTACGGTGTGGTATCTAGCACTGCGTTTGTTCTGCTGTGTCAAAATATCAAATATTCCATGAAGGCACTTTCACACGTGAACCAACAGTGACCAAGTCCCCATCAGTTTTGGACCTACGTAGTGAGAGGTAAGGTTGTGACAGAGAAAAAAGAATCACTGTGAATTTCAACGGGTTTGCAATCAGTCTCACGCGAAATGAATTTTCGCCTTCACCGACATATTATATCCCACTCATACTAGCTTGCGTCACATTTCCTGTGTTACTTTAATAGCAGTTTCCATGAATGGTCTAATAACAAGTAGGACTATCTAGTTCGGTCAGATCATTTATACTCGTTTTACATTTTTCCCTGACAAATTTGGACAAGTGTTAAGTATGCCGCAATATTCATATACAGCCTTCCTTAAATCTAAGTTGCGATTGCACATTGATTCGTGTCTCGAAATCACTTCTTTTTCTTTCCCTATTATCAAATCAGTTTGCACGTGCATGTAAAGGGGCCAGTGTTTTGTAAGGCTCATACTCTTTTGTACTGTCCCCCTACTTCTTATAACATGATTATGTGGTGTTTCTCATTTGAGAGAGAGAGAGAGAGAGAGAGAGAGAGAGAGAGAGAGAGAGTGTGTGTGTGTGTGTGTGTGTGTGTGTGTGTGTGTGTGGATCTGCTTACGAGCATATATCTGTGTAAATATCTATTTAATGTGGTGAGTTGGTAGATGTTCCCGATCATCAAATTAAGGAAGTATAAAGCAAAAGGAGACTTTAAAAAGTTTATCACGAATGCTATATTTTATTTTCCCACTTATTGGAGGAAGTTGATAATGATTTGTTTGATTTGATTTGATAACTGAAACTGAACGGTCTTACGCTCGAGACTCTATGGACAGTTCCAGATATTATGAGACATCGTTGATTAAAATGGGTTCATTGTAACAGGTTGAGCTGAACAACATCTGTAGAGTGTGTGTTCACAAAACAACGTATAACCAACGACCTTGATACATGATCGCCCTGGTTTACTTTACCCTTGCACATCAAGTAATACCCTTAAGTCATTGCTTATAGCAAAATAACAGCAATATAAGCTTATACATAACAATACAACGGGAATGAAATGACACTTTTATGATATTTTCTTTCTACTTAGGGCACATTATTTACTCCAATTCTGCTATCACAGATAGATCATCTAATTGCATCAATTCACTGCCTTAAGTTTATAAATCCACTGACATTAAAGGACAATATTCTCACCTGTGTCAACATTCCTGCCAATTTCGGGATCAACCTTTACCCTCAAAATGAGAATTTTACAATCAGGTTCAAAATACCTGTCGATCGGTGTAGGAAAATACTCACCAGTTGCCTAGTTTTTGTTCTGATTGGTTTCTTCTTTTTTATGCTGTTACAAAACTAGCACTGAGAGATGAAAAAAAGACTGAATAAAAATATGAATGATTGAAATTCCTTATTGGAATCACACGGCACATGTCCATTAATCACAGGAACATCGGCTGTGGTTCGATGATAAATATTATCCTTATATTCGCCAAATATTGTTGTAACTTCTGCGCAAGAACCCCATCCCCCCCCCCCCCACACACACATCGCACAAACACACCAATAAATGGTATCAACTATCATTTGAGTAGGCAGAATAAATAGTTATCATACGCTCACAAACGCAGCACCCACACGCACACACAAAAACATGCATACATAATGTATTACATAAAAACAAACTTTGACACAGCTCGTTATTCCTCGATAAGAATGCAATACCTGAAGGAGTATAACGCATAGATGAAGCGAGTGAGCGCGTTGAGGCGCCATTTCACTGCTGTGTCAGTCTATAGAACGTGCTACGTCCGCTCGAGGGTACTCACAAGTGAAATGTTCCCGTAGCTCATGCTGGGTTGGCCGGCCTTGTTAAAACGTCCAATCCGTGCTTATTCGTATCTTGTCGAATAACACTTTTAACATAGCGTATCTAGTTCGTTATACTTCGGGAGGGAGAGGACTGCCGGTATAGAATGTTCGACGACACATCAGGGGGAAAATGAATTATTGCTACACCGTTATCATAATAAATGTCCATTGGGGGAGGGGTGGATTCCGTTAAAACAACACTTGAGAGGAAACTGCCGGTTGTGCTATTACTGAAGCTTCACATTTCACAGAATTTGAAAAAAAAAATCCCGTCATCTTGATATGGTCTGTCAATGCTGGGCCCTGCGCTCTCGGGAAAAAAAAAAATGATTATTGCTATACCGTTATCACAACGAATGGGGGGGAGGGGTGGATTCCGTTGAAAACAACACTCTGCAGGAAACTGTAGATTGCGTGATGACACTGAAGCTTCACACTTCACAGAATTTGAAATAGAGAGAGATCATGTCTTCGTGGGTTGACGAAATGGTCCGTCATTACTGGGCCCTGGGCTCTCTCTACGGCACGATTCCTTTACTATTTTTAAGCGGACACCCCAACGCAAATCTTTCACCGATGTGCCGCTGGATACGTTCCGCAGTCTGCAAATAGGATACTGGTTGAAATCGAAGCCTGCACAAATTATGAAAGCGAACCCATGCAAATTTTCACACGGTCACTGAGTTAGCCCATTGCACTCGTCTATTCAAGCCCTGGGCCAGAGTATGAAGAAATACCGGTGCTGTTTGCAACTTTACACCTCCGTATTTTCTGTCACAGTGGGCGTCTCCACAGCAGGAGACACGAGACCCAGCCCAACAGAATTATAGATGGCGTCATATTATTATGATACGTAGAATTTAAGTTCCGTTTTCACTGACCTCACAGGAAATGTCATTTACTTTGTTGTAAGCCAGAACAATAGTAATTAGCGCCGATCGACTGCGCGCGTAGAAACGAATCGTCTGCGGGGAGCCACCGGTCCTCCGGTGACGTTTCCCTTTTTTTTCGCATGTATAATTGTGCTCCTCAACTAATACTGAAAAGTTTACTTTTCGCTGCCTTTTGCGTAAGTTTAATGACATGCCATCCTGATGAATTCAATCCCTTGGAACACATCTTATATACGTTTGTTAATTTCCCAGAATAAGAAAATCAAAATGTTATCGAACCATGTGTTTACGCACGCGCTTTTGAAACCTTAGTGCATGTATATAATAACCAGTGCCCGAGTTCAGCGCAAACGATCTGTGTTCAGACACCTTTGTTAAAATGGCAGACGACTCCGTGTGAGACGATATTATATTCTCTGTGTGAATGCCAGGGCAGAACGAACCATGCGATATTTGAACTGTTACGTGTGAGTGATTCTACTATACACTCGACTTAGGACAGAGTAAGATAAATGTCATCCAATGACTGCGTACACATTACAGGCAGTCAGAGGAACTTCAGTTCACCTCGATATTTACGTCTTTTCTACGTGTGCCACGAGCTTTGCAGACGGATTGATAGTGACATCGTAAATGAGACGAACCAAAGAGGAACTAGGCGAGAACCTCCTTGGACGAACTTACTGCTATAGAGAGAAAACATTACCAGCACTAAAATGGGATAAAATACTGCTTCAAATTTAAATCAACGTTGTCAACATACTCTCATCTTTGTTCTTGTTTATTTTCTTTTGTCGCAGTTAGGTTCTGATGCGAAACTCTGATTCTTTTAGCGTTCCACATGCCTATCAAGCTCACTGATAAAGCAAACGTGGCCACTTCAGTTGCTAACCATGATGATGAGTGGAATTTCCCGTACGACAATATATGAATCTTCTATTGAATTGAATTGTCACAAATATCTTGAAATAGATATCACATGATCATAAAAATATAACCCACTACCAGGCATCGATTAGTATTATTCATGGGTGTTATGAACCACTTCAATGTCATGGAGAAAAGACACCAATCATAAGCACATTAGAATGTGACTATTGTCAACAAGATGGTTACGTTCATATTGTCATGGTTGTGGAAATCAATTCCGCTCGTTTCAGGAAAACGATTGTCACGATGTGTTTTGGCAAATTCGATAGTTTCTATAGTGATCGCAGATAGAACTCTAAACGTCAGGCTGTCGGCGCAGTCCGTAATATTTCCTTAGTACGACATTACGTGTGTATTCCTAGGTACCTTTATGCCAAGAAAGTAATTCTATTAGCTGTGCCAATAAAATGGTATGTGAGCGCGTTGACAAGCAGAAGATTTCCAGCAAATACCACCATTCTTTGTCAGTCGTTCAGCCTGGATTTTCGAAACTTTGGGCGCGACTTTAGCACTGTCTATGAGCCAACCGCGTCGAATAATACAATTCTCTTTCACGCTTAATGTTCCGTTACGAACGCTCTGCAATAATGACCCGACTTTAATTCTTATTTAGCCTCTGTCATACGCTTTTGACAAAGGCTGAAGATAGGAGTGAAAGAGAGACCTCCGACGTAGAAGGTTAAATCAATGCTGTTATCCGTGAAGTACGCACAATAGGAAAAACCAAGGCAATATAACGCCAGAATAACGTTTCATTTCGATAGTAAACAACTTTTCATCAGTAGCGTCTAGCCGTAAGATCTTCCCGCTTCAGAATCATATCATTATCATAAAAAATAGCACGTGCTTACAGCAAAATACACGGTACTGCATCATTCACGCACTGCTTTTTCGTTTCACATCCCACTATGCATCGTCTGCCCTGTTCGGGTAAAGCTGCCTGCTATATCCTGATGTTCTGGCGGGAAAAAAATGCTGGAGGAGCTTTATGTACTTACAACTCCGGAAGCCAACATCGAGTCTAAGCCGAACGTCAATGCTACAGGCAGCATGAGATAGGTCTGGGTTTCTATGGACTCCATCAGAGCCTTTGTCCTTAACTTACGAAACTACCAAGCCAAGACTTTACAATTTGTTGCATCTACATGTCAGGCTTGGACCGCAGCAAACACGAACGTTCCAAGAGGTGGCAGTTCCAGGAACCAATTATAAAATTGTTTTTTCCGACAAATACATTGTGCTATAAACTTTATTTGCTGTTTTTCCCCTTTTCTTTCCAAATAACTATAGAGTCATTCTTCGAGAGGACGAAGCGACCGCTGACAAACTTTGACAGAGATCAGCATGACGCCCATTACACCCAACACTCGTCTCGTCGAAGAGGGGCTGGAGACACACAAGTTTGTAGCCTTGCTACAAGGAGACACTCATACACATACACAAAAAAGAGCTAAGCAGAGATATGAATAGCGAAAGACAAAGATGGAGTGACAGACAGACAGTAATATATCGATGTAATATAAAGATGGATGGATAGAGAAAAGAGACAGATATACAAAGAGAGCGGTGGTCTGCCCCCGGGCCACTGCTAATGTGAAATCATGTGTATAGGCCTATATACAGACAGACAGACACACACACAGACAGATAGTTAGATACACAGGAGATATATAGAGCTAGATATTATGGAGATAAATGAAAGGAGAGACTTGAGAGAGATGGGACAAATAGATAGATATATAGATGACAGAGAAAAAGACATGACAGACACAGATTCAATCCAACTGACATAGAGAGCAGAGAGAGAATGTCGAAATTATTTTAGTTGTGTCAAACTTGTAGTGAACCGACGTATCAGAACATGAATGTTATTTAAAAAATAATAATTAGTGAATTTAGAGTCACGGGCATGAGGAGAAATGGCTTATCATAGTGGATATCATATTGGTAGAGGTGATGCCGGTTGTTGGCTGCACTGCAATGGAAATAGCCACAAAATGATGACTTATATTCTACAGTGCTTTTTCAGGTAGAGACGAGAAATTATCCGAAGACTCAATTACAGCTGCTATACGTTATAAATAATTGACATCTTCGCAGCTGATATTTCAGGGTCAAGTTGTTGCCATGACATGTGCAATAATCATACGTAGCAAAAAGCCAGTTCGGGGTAGGGGTTCCAACTTGCGCATTACTTATGAGCACTTAAAGGGCATGAAGTACTGAGAGACAGGTTGGTTTATAATTCACTGATATAAGCATCTGTGATGTAATGATTATTCATCTATTCCTTATGAATGGTGCCTGCCAGTACATCCAGTTTACGCCAAGCCTGGTGTTTGGCAGTGTTAACAGAAAAAGGTTTGTGAATGCATGCAATACAACACAGTGAAATGGATGCTTCCCCAAATGTTGATTAACAAAACATTCTGGTCACCTCATCTGCAGGTTCATTCTTCGTTTGAAGACAAGTTCCATAAATTGCTATGTTGGGCAAGCTGATGCATTATACGTCGCTTTGACTCGAATGAAGTGCCGAACCAACCGAGAAGAAAAAAAAGGTAATCTATACCCATATGCACATCCATGAGCTATCTCCGAACTGGCTTATATGATGTCCAAGACTGTTATATGACACGAAATATTGGCGTCTTGAAATGAGAATAAGGTGACAGAAGCTCAGTTCATATCGATGTGAGATGTTTAACACGGGATCCTGCTGAGTCCGGTGCGAACCACGTCTGATTTGATCCCCAATTAGAGAATGAACACCCACGTACTATACTATGTGGAGAAATTCCTCTTCCTTCTCACCATCCAACTTGGCTTGTAGCGAGCAAGGGAAACGGGGAGGTCCTCGACTTTTGATATATTGAATATCTCTACCGTAACTGGCAACAAATAAATGATCTCACTTTCGATGGATCTATAGGAGCATTGCATCCCATTAAGGTTGAAAATACAAGCCTACCAAGAAATTACTGATGTTGTATAGCCCATGGTTAAATTAATCGAATTTGAGTGGTTGCTCTAAATCTACGAGATCACACCAATCATTGCAGTACGATTCGTATATCGTCAAGATTTCTTTGCAAGTGTGTAATGTGATTGTCAGTCAACACGAATCAGTCTCTCGCAGAACACATTATTTTTATGGCAGCCAGATGAAGTTACCACTGATGAACACACTTATCTATTGTGCGGTCTGTTTTCACGCGTAAAACAGCGACTGGAAACGTGCCAACTCTGCTATAATGAATAGGCGAAATTAATCAACAATGTATTTATACTATTAAACACAGGGTAATCAACGTTAAAAGATGCTATAACGGCAGTAGCACAACATTACGATATAACTAATACTTACCCGAGGGCGTAATTGCTATTGATTGGCAGTATGTGTCGCCAAACGTGCTGGTATATAACTCGATTATATTCCCCTCCGCAGTTGTTATGGTTTAAATCCATTCGAGAGATGATGCCAATATTCAGCACGCTTTGAATAACGGGATTTGTTGGTGAATCCTCACAAATTACCCTCCTACGAGGAGGGGGCTGTTACAATGTCCACTCTATGAAAGAGTGACCGGTGTAGTGGACACTAGACCGTGTACAAGCGTGCACAACAACAGAGTCCAGCAGTCAACCAGAAGAATCCCCACCAGGGTTTAACACCGTTATGTTACACCATGACAAACACTGTCTGTGGCTAAATCGGATGCTTGCATCTACTTCTGATCACGGTGTGCGACCATAGAGAAACGCACGCAGTTCGCCTCTCTTCGCGCTACACTTCCCTCACTAGGTGTTAAAGATTACCCCGTCGTTGAACACTCCACAAGTTTTCTGTCACGGGGTCTTGCCCTTGTTTTTCAGTGCGTCGAGGCAGAAGCTCACGAATGAAAAGCATTCGGAGGAAGGAGGGAAAAAGGGAGACAGAAAAAAAAAACATCTGCAGATTTCATTGTTGCAGACGAGACTCATTGAATAGCTTCGCGGACACACTGTATAGGCAACGCGCACTCACATTCACAAAACTCTACACACAAATCCACACATCGCACACACACTCCACATACACACACACACACATACGCTGATCTCTACGCATTAATCGATCCATTCTCGCTGACGTATCGTTAGGAGGTGCACTAAAAAGCTCCTGACTTCTCCCCACTTAGGCCCTGAACTGTGGTTTTTATCGATCAGCTGAGTTTATCCTCTACTGAGCCCTCATAACACACCTTTTCAGCGCAAACTATGGGCCGCCTGATTAGTCCCAATTCGCGAATGTTTCTGGGGGCGGCCTTCAGAATGATGTCCCCGCCGGGCGTATA
Organism: Diadema antillarum; assembly: GCF_040938485.1. NCBI lineage: Eukaryota > Metazoa > Echinodermata > Echinoidea > Diadematoida > Diadematidae > Diadema > Diadema antillarum. The sequence continues at coordinate 2,271,760 of NW_027271899.1, forward strand.
TGAATGACAAATTAGGCAGAGATGAAATGGCTCTTAAGATGTCAGGTGTGCAAGATATCAAACAGGTTGGCTAAAATACGACAGTTTCTATTCATTATTCAAATGTCACTTACGGGTATAAAAGAAGTGACAGACAGTAAGCCTGGACACCTCGGTTCCTTGATAGAAAAGTCAACGCGAAAGGACACCTGTGATCTAAATCGATGACATTTCGCTAATGAATGTTGCTTTTTTGTGAAGTTTCGGAGCTGTTATCGTGATCTTATTGTTTGAGATATTGTCAGAAACTCGTCATTACAAGTACCAGACTTGTAATAGTGTTTAGGCGGGGGGGGGGGGGGGGGGGGGGGGGGGGGGGGCTGGAAATGAAAGGAGTTCGATCATATTTTGCGTCCTGGTTCTCTCTCCTCACTCAGTGATCATCCGTTCTAGTAACATCGGTTTATCTTCGATGGATGATGCCATGATCCATCCATTAAAAACAAACAAACAAACAAACAAACAAATAAAAAATCGAAGTGTTTAAGTAATACTCATTCTGATTTCACCATCGCTTCGCTCGTATATTGACATTTGTACAGGGTACTATTACTCTTGTAATGTTCTGCCTTAGTATAAGTATCTGGAATGATTTTCGGACGTAAGAAAATACTGCACACGATTAAAAAAAAAACCCGTCTAGATTGGAACTATTATTCTTTTAGACAGGGATAGAGTGTGGCTAGTCTCGCAAGCATCATTGTGGATAATGTGTAAGTGCGTGTGTGTGTTTGTGTGTGAGCGTTTGCATGTTTAAATGACATACCCCATTACAAAACAGGGGGAAACACCGTGGTCGACACCTTTTGTGGAGGATCGTATGCAATGGGCAGAAATCGCTGGAACTCGGAATCTCGGACCTTATAGTTCAGAGCACTTTCCACTTCAACCACGGTACTCCTTATAGGAGTGCAATAACCCGTCACTTTCAGTGTGTTACCAGCAGACCAGGGAGAAAGTCCCATCTCCCTGGTTAAACGCGTGGTGACAGTCTTGATAGGGGATTTTATTGGAAGACACGCGGGGTGCAGAGACGATAATGTGTTCGAGGACAGGGGTTATGAATGTCTGTCACAGTCGGTATAAATGCCGAAGTGGCGATGGTTTAGAGCAAATTGTCTGGACTGGAAAATTGACTGCCTGAATTGTACAAAAAAAAAATCGTTTTGATAAATTATATCACAGCACTGGAATGTGCGGTGTCGAAGTAGATGTAAACGTTTAAATTCTTTTATGTTTCCAATAGTTAAGTAGGCCCTACTTTATGGTCAATGTTACAGGACGTATATATCTCGCACATACCATATTTTTAAACTGAGACATCGGTAGTGTCATTATAATCAGCGCTGGTCACTATAAATGAACGGGCAATATTGCACCGTTAGTGGTAAAAAAAAAAAGCGTTATATATTGTTTGAAATGCTAATCACTGCATTAGCTGCTTCATGGGTTCATATCGATGACGCTAAATTACTTTTTTCTCTGCCAACTATCGATGTATCATGCTCTTGACTTATTCCAGCTTTTTCGTGTTTGTGTGTTTAAGTAGACAGAAATGTGGGTGTTTCATTCATCATTCCTCCTATGACGCCCCCCACCTCAATATGTGCGTGGCTGCGTCCACGGTCCGGTCTATTCAACGCCACGGACATCGTTACGGAACCCTCGGCTGTGATTGATGCTGCCGTTAATAAGACATGTTCTTGCCGTTGCAGCTAGAGTATCGCTGAGCAAACTTGGGGGGATACTACCGGGGCCCGGAAACCAGCCGACGGAGATGTATGACTTTCACTCAAGCCTTCTCGAATCGATGACAATGTTTACCCGCGTTATTGGGGGCGATTACGGGGAGGCGAACAAAGCCTTGTTTGGAGGAGCAAACACCCGTGATTTAGTCATCCTCGAACGAAGAACTCAGGAACAAGGCAACCTTTCTCCAGGCAAGAAAAAATAAGTAGTACTATAGTTTAAAGATTTTGAACTTGTTTTAATGGGGGGGGGGGGGGGAGCTTCCAGTCACTCAAAGGTTAGATTCGCACTAGTCCGTGTTTAGGCACCTACTTGTTATTATAGTTTTTACAGAAAAATATATGTGAAAATCGAAAATAATATTATACTCTGTAGAGACTTCATTGCACAATGACTGCTGCACATCATCCCTATGTGTGTGACAGCTGGAATTGTGTTACATGAGAAAAAAAATCAAAACAGCATTATTTTGTTACCCCGGTATACGGTGGGTACGAATTATGGACGACGTATACAACACACTAAGAAATCAGGGTTCAAAATTGAACCTCTAGGCGTGATGCAATAGCAGCACCCCTTTTCCCTCAAAATTTGAACCCCTGTCTAGGGTTCAATTTTGAACCCCATAAAAATGAACCCTCTGAATTCAAAACTGAACCTCAAGGTTTATTTTTTATGGGGTTCAAAATTGAAAAATTGAAATTTGAAAATTGAAAATCATAAAAATGAACCCTCTGAGTTCAAAACTGAACCTCAAGGTTTATTTTTTGCACCCAGGCAGGTTAAAAATTGAACCTCTGAAGGATACATTGTTCAACCTCAAGGTTGTAAAAAGGTTCATTCTTCCACCCAAAAGGGTTAATTCTTGAACTTTTCAGATATCAAAATGGGTTACATATATATGTACTTTATATATACTATATATATATATAAAGTATATATGTAACCCATTAAGGAGGAAAAATAAAAACCAGGGAGCGTAGATGCACCGCAAAGGGTTCAATTTTGAATACATGCATGTATTAAATAGTATATATATATATATATATATATATATATATTATATACAATATTACATACAATATGTATATATATTATATATCCTGCTGAAATAATGGAGATGTTCAAGCCTAAAGTACAGCACAGTGTTCAGAGTTGTTCAATCAAACACATACTCCTTAGCAATGCCAACACATACTCCTTAACAATGCCACCACCAATTCATTGTACATGCTGCTCATGCTTCATGTTTGGCACACACTTTGCACAGAGAAATTAAAACATATCTGCATCACAGATGATTACATTTCATGTTTGTTTAATAAAGTCTTGGGATGATAAAAAACGAGGAAAATCAAATAAAGAGAAATTCCCCATGTTCGTACATTATCTAAGTACAGTTCATCATTTGGTACATACAAACTTGTCACTTTCATTTGTCAAGATGGATGCATTTCTGCATTCACACAAAAATGCACATGTATTAATTTCATAGGCTAGGTTTTCATCATTCAAAACAAAGAATTAAGTCAAATCAAGTTTTTGCATTATAATGTAATACATGTACAATTAAGAAAGTTAAATACAATACATGTACATAGCATATACTCATATAGTAATGGAATACAATGTATATTTAAATTTTGTAAATAAGGGAAAACAATATTCCCTGATGAAAAAAAAAAATGTATCAAACATCTGTCATTATATTATCATTACATCATTTCAATTCCCTATAAGAATTTCTTTATGACAAAAAATAAACATAAAAATCTCTCCCAGTAGAAAAAAAAAATGAAACATTTGCAATCCATGTGCATTGTGCAAAAAGTACACTTTTATCATCTAAAGAAAGCAGAGCTGTTAATTCCAGATGTTGCATTTGCAAGCAGTTACAACACAGTGAATTCAGGTAAAAAAATAAAACAGTTGAATAAAAGGTATACATGTACATTACAAAACCTTCATGGTTAGTTTCCACATGCATAGAAGGAAACAAAATGGCCACAATACTTTCCAGCTACATGTATATGCAAATGAATGAAAATACTTCATAAATTAAAGATTAATATCTAGAGACCTTCAAAAAAGAAGGATCATTAACAAGTAATCAAAGCACAGTACACAAATATTGGTAGGATTTCCGTGAACACATCTTTACATGGCTAATGTTTACATACTATAATTGTAAAGGTTAGTATCCTCACCTGTTACATAACAGAAGGAAAAGAAGGATACCAAGTTTGCTGAAACTGCAATAAAATAAATAATCAACACCACTAATACACACACACATGCAAATTGTGACAAGCAAAAAAGGAAAAAGGACCCCCCCTCCTTCCTATAACAGCATCCAATTAACCCAAAGTATGGGGATATGTCTATTCCATCGATATAGGGATGGCATTTGAAACTAGAATCACATTGTACGAGATATGATAGAAGAGAGAGGAACACTCAGAGATAATAGTAGGATAGCATAGGCAGGATAGGAGAGGCATAAAACAGGAAGGTACAGGAATTGTACAGCTTTATACAGAAAGCTTGAATGATACCACTGTACTACAGTGTAATTCTCAGTGCTGGCTCAAGGCTAAAATTCATCTTCCACCCAAAACATCAAAATGCAGCTTATATCCATAAGCAAGAATGACAAGAAAACCAAACTACTCTAGCTGCAAGAATTTCTATAACAACCTCGAGGATGATAGTACTGTACAAAGTGTCAGCATACAAAACAATACATTTTTTTAGTGTTTTAGTCATTTAGGCAGAGGATGATACACAATGCAAAGCAGATATAAGTATCAACTCATCACGATACAAGTAGCCACAGGGTTGTAACTCTACAGTGATTTCTTTAAAATCATTCGATGAAGTGTTCTTCACGATAGAATATTACCTGCCAGTATACTACACTGATTTTATGAAGACTGTTTCAGACTGTAGTTGATTGCCCCGGACAAAGGTTTCATCATGGATGCATCTGTAGAACTGAGTGAAGTTGTAGCGATTCATTCCACGAAGACAGCTGAAGAAGGTGCCTCAGTCATGCAGAATACCTGGGGGAAAACAACAACAACAACAAAAGTGTTACACTCTCCTCTGTATAGTGATGCAAAAATGTACAATATATCATACATTTATTGAGAAGATTAATTTCTGGGAGGAAGGAAAACACCAAATTGAAAATTTCTATGGGTTGCACTTTCCTGACAAATCACAAGTACAACACACTCTACACACCCTCTTAAGCTTAAATTTGATTGTAGGGTAACAATCTCAAAACAATGCTATACTACATGTACAATATAATTCTAGAACTTTAATAGACCATACACTCTACACTGAAAATTTGAAAATGCTCTGCCATCTGGATGAAATATATGCCAATGAAGAACAGGTGAAGTCAAAATTACTTGTGAGGGCCATCAACCCTCTCCATGAAAAAGGTCATACTGATCATGTACCGAGTTTTCACATTCAATGCAAAAATGCAGATTAACCTTGAACTGGGAACAACTGTTGATTGAGAGAAGAGAGATGACCAGTCCAGTCGTATACTAGTACTGGGACAAATACGTCTTGTCCAGGATCATCCTCCTTTTATGTTGATGCAGTGACTGCATCAGCAATTCGGTACAGCGTATTTGGCCCAGTATACACTGGACTCCTGTTATAATGAGGTCCTCAGGGCCTACAGTTTTCTTTCGTTTTATCAAAGTTTTGTTGCAACCAAACAAGTAAACAATAAAGCAACAAATGTAGAGCCAATAACATTATGGCCTCAATTTCAATTTTGTTGTAACGTTATTTATCAGAACAGGAGTGCACTGTGTGTATGTATAAAGACTGATGCATTAAAGAGTTCCATAAATAATACATCTGAACATACAATGCAAAAAAAAAAAAATGAGACACAGCAGTCTCGTGATCAACTCACAGTATTGTTCTTTGGCAGATCCAGTACAGGTCAGTTGCAGGTTAGGTGGCAGCGACATATGGCAGCAGACTTTTCCGGACTTTGCGAAATGTTGGCAAGGTTTCTTTCTTCCTTGGCGTTGTAGTGTTGCGATTCCTGCGTTAAATATATTAAGCACATGTACAAAAGTAAACCGAATACATGGTACAGCTGTATGTCATCTTTGATAATCCAACTAAAAAACAACAGTAATGTAGAGCTGTGCAAGAAAGAATTGGATGCTATATACATGGCCACAGGAACCAGGGGGACTCGGGCCCCGAATTTTTCGGCACAATACAAAGGAAAACATTATAATTGTCCCCACTTCAGGTCCCCATCCCCCTCCCCCAACTTTCTTTACCCGAAAGTGTGTAAGTGGCACTAGAAAGAAATAAATGTAGATAAAAACCTGGAAGTGTGAGCACCATAAGGATCTGTTTTTGCGCTGAATACTTTTTTGTTTTGTTTTGCTTTTTTTTTGCTTGTAAGTTGAAACCTGGAAGTGTCACCAGAAGTTGCATTTAAGACCTTTTTTTTTTTTGCTTGTTAGCTCATGAAACTAGGAAGTGCCCCCCCCCCCTCTTTTGAAAACCTTCCGCCAACAGTGATACAAAGACTCTGCATGGCATACTGCAATTAATCTTACAAGATTAACCATTCGATCTTTGCAACTCTTACAGATAATTAATGCTGCATTTGCAACATTCATAAGAAAACAGTTTTTATATCAAAGGGAGCAAAAGTGCATTTTCCTGGCCTGCAGAGAAAACTCACCTTTGCCTTGGTGTCACAAGTAGAGAAGAAGCTTTGACATCAGGTTTCATACCGAGAATACTCCCAGGGAGTAGGATGCAGTTCAGCGCAGCATAGTCCATAATGAAACAAACAACATCCTTCATTTGCTGTAAGGACAAGGATGCTTCAAACACCTTTGACCTGAAGAAAGAAAGAAAGAAAGGGGAAAAAGAAAGAAACTTGCAATGGTACCCTAACACAGAAATTTGAATTTATATTGAACTGTTCATGTGCAGTAGGCCCTATAACAAATCTGCAGGTAACAGTGCCGTCAATGCGATACAAAGCATAAGGGTCTGAGTAGCGTACATTTGTTGTACCGGTACGGGTACCAATTATAACCTCAAATTTACCACCACCCACCAGTTTAATATGTAGATGCATGATGTCTGCACAGCGCATGGTGATGTCAATAGGCTATTATATAGATTGCTCACACTTAATACAATGTACTAGTCTGCTACATGACGTACAACGCTGCTGGCAACTTGTATTTTCACTTCGAAATCAGTATAATTATGATCGACTGTTGTTCACCATGTCCATAGATATAAAGTTTGGGCCATAAAGTTTATACATGTACACTGTAGATCTACCCTACTTGAAATATCTTTCTTTTTTTTTTTTTTTTTTTGGATAATCAGTACCGGTATCATCAGCTTCACACCCTTGCCACACTGACACAGCTAAACCTTTTAGTCTAGCTAGTCGGCCACTATATACCGTACAAGAAACTTTATTATACCAGTATAGGATTTTACTATACTCAGTCTGCACTACTGTGGTACTTGGTACTGACTGCGGCACTGTGCAACCAAACCCAAGTAAGAAGGAATTTCTTTCACACTGATGATTACTAGCTGTACCTCCTCTGCCTTAGTACAGTTTGATGCACATTCTCTCATTCAGTGTTTCAATCACCGGTATCCGTATCATGTGTGTCACCGCCGACCGCGACTCTCACACAGCTTATCATGCAGACTGTATCAGGGGCATGCAGATATGACTAGTGACAGTGCGCGATCGAGTCTTAGTCCCATACACAGTTGTACACTGTGGGAGCCCGAACGCTTCGAGTTCGGGCAGGTCGCAGCAGTTAATAGCCTACTGACTCTGTAGACTGTCTCATATAAGCACATGCAATAGAAGACGAAACAGTATCACAAATCACTATACATTAAACTACCATTAAATTAAACAATGCAAACTGTTTTGCCTTATTTCTTGTCGATAGTCTCACTCAGAATGCGTGAGACTTGGTAACTCTGCTAAATGGCAGTAGCAAGCAGTAGTAACCGTAAAGAGGCCCGTATTACTTCCCATTTATAGGTCATATGATTTTGCATGTACAGTGTATTAATACACGCGTGAACGTGGTAACAAAGAACGGCACGACAAACGATTGAAATTAGGCCTATTACCGAAGAATTGAAGGATCTAGCCGTACAGAAGTAACCCAAATATGTCATGATTCACAAAGTGATCATTTACTCACCTTAGTCTTGTATAAATCAGCAAGTCTTGCAACGAAAAAGCCCCGCTTCAATGCAATTGCACGGGAGTTCTAGAACGAAATGGAAGTGAACTGTCGCGACGCTGTGCTTTGTGACACGTATACACATACTGTACAGTAGCTAGCTCGCTGTATGCCTCGATCGTCTTCTCTGATGTGAGTGATTGGTTAATTTCCGGGATTGGCGTGTTAGTCTTTGCTCACGTACTGTTTATGAAACTGGCACGAACAAAAAATGCTATTTCATTTTATCAAACACCAACAAACATCTTTATATTGATTGATTTGCAATCTTAAAGATGAACATCATCCACAATTCAAATCACTACTGATACTGCATTACAAATCATAACATGTTTGAACGCAACACTATGATCTAGGTTTTTGTAGCAGACTAACTCTTCTATTTGGAGACGTTCAAAAATTAAACTTTCTCAAAGGTGAACCCCATTCGGAGTAAATAGCACCCATAGAAGTTAAATATTCAACCCTAGTCCACGCAAGGGTGCATTGGGTCAAATTCAACCCCAAATTGAACCCTGATTTCTTAGTGTGAATGTACGTATGCTCTGTATGACATTCATGGTTTACTCAGCCTGACGCGCTTAAAATACTTTGTGGAGCGACACACTAAACTTGATTATTGTCATAACCTTTACATCAAAACTGATAAATGCCTTCAGAGGAGATCATCCAGATCAGGCGCCACGTTGTTATCGTTTGAACAGGTTATAGTACAAGTAAACTCGATGGCTACAAAGCTTTGACGGGAACAATAGTGACAGCACGTAACGTTTGCTTAGCTTCAAGTTTCGGGACCTGACCCGGTAGAGCACGTTATAGCTATTTTCATTTGCTCATCAAGAAAACACGCTGAAATAACGGGAAGGATGCAGGGGCGGGGGGGGGGGGGGGAGGGGGATATCCCATCAGAACCAACATCCTCTACAGACACCAGACAGACGGATGACCCGCTCGTCCTTAGGTTTTCTTTTAAAGCTGCATTGAGCCACAGGTCACAAGTACCTTCAGATATGATCCTATCAGATTAAAGTTCAATGTACGTACATAGCTCTAAAACGCGCGGGTGCGATCAGCTGAAATAATTACAGGAATCCAATTACTGGAACAAAACCGGGCAATTCACAATATTTTGCATCAGGAGAGTAAATCAATTTAATAGGAAACTTCTTAGCAGTACCATGTTTTTTTTTTCTCCCAATGTGTGCGTGTGTTTGTGTGTAATCGTATTTTCTTTTTATTCTCAACATATTGATTAAAAAAACACCCTTATAGTCAAACACATTGAGTGAGTAGTGATATCCACCGTTTACTCCATCTTTCCCTATCAAACTGTTTTGCCACAAAAGCTGAAACAAACTCGTAACCCTTCATCCATCATGCTTCGAAATTTCGAACAGTATCACACAAAAAGTGCATTCCATCCTTTATCATCGTCTGCCAAAGACAATGTGACATCAACCGTAATTGACCCTTTAAGAGAAACATTGTGACACGCTTTCTTCGACGTGAGTGATTCAGTTATGATAAATGGCGCCAAGGGCACCACTGCCAGACATGCACACAAGAGGAGTTCCTCGCATTCGAAGCACCAATAACTTTTTTTAATAGGTGCATTTTTGGCGCCGTCGCGGGTAATGGTATCAGTGGTGGAGGGAAGTGGAAAGCAAACACGCGCGCACGTACACCACACCACACCCGCACACACGCGCGCGCGAATGTAAATTCACGCTCAAATTATCTATTCCGTGCAAACACTCTCGCAGTGAGATCACGGCTATTACATTAACGACTGATAGATCATCGGGCGAAATTTGGTACTGTTGTGACATCTCAGCAGATTTCGCTTTACGAGAATCCATGTTTGTGACTCATCTAAGTCAACAGATACGAGAGTGAACTCTAAAAGTACTCAACGCCACTTTTCCGCAGATGGCATTGCGTTATCATGGTTAGTGAAGTAATTCGTTCATGTAGAGTATACAACACGTCTGAAGACTTCGTTTGGATGACTTAAAATGAAGACGGCATAAAAAGCTTGGATAATTCCATATATTGACAGGGATGAAATAAAGAAGTTAACCCCCCCCCCCCACGCCAAAAGGAATGAGTGTTTCCCTAGATAGCTATTGCCGTGAATACTCTGCTGATTACACAAAATGTCATGATTTACATATTTATCAAACAACTCTATATCCCTTGTCAGAACTGTCTTTTGGCAACATGTTTCACGCCAAGCTTTTTCACATCGGTCAACCACAGTCAACTTCAAAATGTTCAAAGTGTCTTGCAGACGGTCATTCAGCACCTCAATGCCAGAATCCAGTGAAATGCAGAACATGTCTGAAATCAGGCCATATGAGTAGCACCTGTCCCATGCCGATCACTGAGGAGTTACGTAACGCGCATCAAAGTGCTTCTGCCGGGATCCGTGACCGTGACAGTGAGAACACACCTCGCAGCTCATCGTCCATCGATCAGGCAGCCACATCTGACACCATGCGTGACGACTCATCGGCTCCAGCCAATCCATCCACAGGTGCGATCTCTAAGCATACCAGGAGGGCAGTCGACAAGGAGGCAACTCGAGAGACGAGAAGACCACGACAAGTCGACATCTCAGAGTTTCTTCGTCATGCGAAGCAGACCACCCAACAGGAAAGTAACCAAACACAGGCAAAAGAAAGCGATGTAGAAGACTCGGGAGATAACGATGCAACATCCACAGGGAGCGACAGCGACGAAGCTACCCCATCTCCCCTGTCTCCAGAAACACCAACCCCCCCTAAACAAGATAAAGGCGCCAAGAAAAGGAAACGTAAGAAGCGAGAAGAGAGAAAATGAATTCAATGATGAAACAAAAACCAAGTGAAATAATACCAATGGAATGGAAAAGAAAGTGATTTTGATGACAGAAATAGAAACGCAACCAAAGGAAATTAAATCACTGGAAAAGAAAAACAATGTGAGTGTTATGTCAACAGGTGAAGTAAAATCAGTGGAAAAGATAACCCAAGTGAGAAAAAGGAATGAACAAACATGTCGCCATAATATTGATTGTGGTCAAATAGTACAGTTTCTTGCAATACGTCAATTTGAAATGCCTACTTTTGTATACAAAATCATGGTTAATATTTTAACGGACTTATATCGAGGAGAAAACAAATCATTTTTTGTATATCTCGAGAATATTATAACAGTAAGAACTAGTGTTGATCATAGCATACCGATACCACTTACTTATAATCAACATGAATACTGCGGAAAAACGGAGCATTACATTGTTGACGTCTTTTATGTAGCGTTGCTTAGCTACACACGCATTCCGCAAGGAAGTGATTTAACTCGGTATGGATCAGGTGCACATACATTCCTATTTTGCATCACCCCTCACGCAGTAGGTGAAGGATCTGGCTATTTGTGTATGGATGTTTTTGCCACAGCTATTGGCTTTCACATGTTCACTAAAAATCAGCGCGTTTTATGCACGGAACACATATCACGCAGGGAGTTCTCGATGCATGACGTAGTTTGTAATTGTCAGCGTAGTTTGTCACAGGAGGACAAAACACGTGAAATATCAACGTTAAATGTTCACTGGTGAGAATCTGATTCATATTATATCTCTTAATGTGAGAGGATTAAGAAACAGAGAGAAGAGAAAAGAAATATTTCTTTGGATGATTAATCAAAAAGCTGACATTATACTGTTGCAAGAGACTTTTTGGACGAAAGATATGGAAAACGTAATAAAATCAGAGTGGAAAGGTGCCTGTTACTTTGATAATGGTACAAACCATTCGAAAGGTGTGGCAATTTTGATTAATTCCAAACTTTCGGTAGATATTATATCAGTTGTTGCGAAAGGCGATGGCAGAGCTTTGGCTCTTAAACTTTTTGCAGAGAAAGATGAATATTGTATTATCAATGTGTATTCACCAACGAAAACGTCTGATAAAGACATATTTTACAAAGGTTTAACTTCCTGGGTTAATGTTTTAGATATTTCGAAAAATAAACTGATATTTGGTGGGGATTGGAATTGTGTTCAACATGGACAGTTAGATACGCAAGGTATATCCCATCCGTATAAACCCAAAAAATGGTTTCTAAAATTTATTAAAATACTGGATTTGATAGATATTTGGCGATTGGTTCATCCAATTAAGAAACAATTTACATGGCGTCAATTATCGCTCGGTCTGTTTTCAAGATTAGATTATTGGCTTATTTCGTCATCTTTACGATGTGTTGTTCAGAATACTGATATCAGACCATCTGTTCGTTGTGATCATAACGCCATTTCATTGAAAATTAAGATTTGTGACACTACACGGGGAAGAGGTTATTGGAAATTGAATAATTCTTTATTGTTAGATAAACTGTATAGGGAACGTATAATAAATATGATTGGTAAGATGCGTTTTGAATATCAAAATTTTGATTCGCAACTGAAATGGGAGATGTGTAAGATTAAGATAAGGGAATTTTCGCAAAAATATGCAAAATATAAGCAAAAAATAAGAAATCAGTATTTAGTTAAACTTCAACAAGATTTGAATATGATTGAAAAAAAAGTTGATGAAGACCCTACAGAGATAAATATACAAGAACTAAGAAGAATTAAAATGAAATTAGAAAAAATATATAGAAATAAATGTAAAGGTATTTTTGTTCGATCCAGAGAGAAATGGATTGAAGAAGGAGAAAAATCAACGAAATATTTTCTGAGGTTAGAAACGCAGAATGCAAAGAGAAAGGAGATTACTGCTGTTTTGAAGAAAGACAAAGTTATTGTTGATGAGAAATGTATTTTAGAAGAGATTTATTTATATTACAGCAAATTATACCACTCAGACAAGTTACATAATTCTTGTGAATATCTGCAAAATTTGAATTTTGTTACTTTGGAAGAGAATGACAGTTTAAGTTGTGAGGGAATCCTTACAGAAAAAGAATGCTTTGAAGCCTTGATGTCGATGGAAAATAACAAATCCCCCGGCAGTGATGGCTTAAGTGCTGAATTTTATAAGATTTTTTGGGATTATATCAAAGATTTATTGTTAGACAGCCTGAATACAGGGTATAGAAATGGTACATTATCTGATAGCCAAAGACACTCTATATTAACATTGTTGTTTAAGAAGGATGATAAACGAAAACTTGATAATTGGCGCCCGATATCTTTGTTGAATATTGATTATAAAATAGCTACAAGGACGTTAGCGAAACGTTTACAAAATGTAATTCCGAAACTAATTTCTTTTGATCAAATGGGTTTTATTAAGAAAAGATCAGCTGTAGAAAATATAAGACTTGTACAGGATTTATTAGACCTTTGTTCACAGACAAACTTACCGAGTATTTTTATTTTTCTTGATTTTAAGAAAGCTTTTGATAATGTCGATCATGATTTTCTGTTTGAAGTTTTGAAACGGTATAATTTCGGAAAATCGTTTATTCAGTGGATCAGAGCTATTTACAAGAATGCAGATTGTAAGGTTTTGAACAATGGTTGGTTGTCCAGAACGTTTCCAATTACTAAAGGGGTTCGCCAGGGCTGTCCTCTTTCTGCATTGCTGTTCCTTTTAGTTGTTGAAGTACTTGCAATGAAGGTACGAAATAATGATAACATCAAAGGTATATGTATTCCTCAATGTGAGCAGTCAAATTTAAAAGAAATCAAAATATCTCAATTGGCGGACGATACAACGCTTTTTGTTGATTCTATCCAATCGGGAAATGAAGCGATGAAAGAAATTGAAGCGTTTGGTGCATATGCTGGTCCAAAATTGAATTATATAAAAACACAAGTTATATGTTTAAATGGAAACTGTGATGACTGTATTGATGGTTTACAATGGTCTGAGGAACCGGTCAAGTATCTTGGAGTGTTTTTGAATATTCATGGTGAAAATTTTGAATATTTGAATTGGTCCAGGAAGATTGAAAAAATGAAACGCATAATCAATATGTGGAAAATGAGAAATTTAACATATTATGGTAAGATAACAATCATTAAGTCGTTATTAATTTCGCAAATAATTTATGTAGCAACAGTGTTTACGATTCCTCCAAGCTGTATAATTGATATTAATAAGATTTTGTTTGCATTCCTTTGGAATTCTAAAAGAGAAAAAGTGAAGAGAAGTGTACTAATTAATAATCCAAAAGCTGGGGGTCTTGATATGGTAGACATTGAGTCAAAAATAAAAGCACTCAGATTGTCATGGTTGTCCAAACTTATCGATAATCATCCGCGCCCCTGGAAAAATATTGCTAGCTTCTGGCTGCAAAAAGTTGCAACACCTCCCACATGTTTTGTGATAAATTGTTCCATAAAAGATATGTTTTGTTTATGTAAGAAATATAAGATCCCATCATTTTATAGAGATCTATTGATCTATTGGGCAGAAATACGATATGTGGATCTGTTGCGAGTTAGAGATATTGGCGAGGAATTTTTATGGCTTAACAGTAATATTAAATTTGGAAAAGAAATGCTTTATTTTCAAAATTGGAGTAGTAATGGTATAAATGTAGTGTCTGATGTAATAGTAAATGGATCTTGGGTTGATCAAACCCAAGTTAATAATAATCTGCAGACTGATAATTTACTTGTTTCTTTTCAGTATCAAAAATTGAAACACGCCTTCCCTCATTTTTGGTTGCATAAACTACGTAATCAAAAAATTGAACATGAAATGGATAGTCAACAGATGTTTGAAGTGTCAAGAAGTAATGTTTCTGATATCCTTAGCAAAAAAGCTAAAATGTATTATACCAGTTTAAAAGAAAAGAAGGTTTCAGAGCCAAATATGATCATCATTTGGCAACGTAAACTCGACCTGCCTTATACATTTGATTGGGAGTCAGTATTTGCTTTTAAACTGTTGAAAGTGAAACTCAACAAGATAAAACAGTTTAATTTCAAAGTGATAAACAATATTGTACCTTTTAAGGATAATCTATTGAAATGGAAAATTACCACAAATGCACAGTGCAAATTCTGTAATGAAAATGAATCATTAATGCACAATTTGTTATATTGTCCGAGAATAAGAAACATCTGGGCAAGGATCAGTGACCTTATTTTTGAATGTTCAAGAAAAAACATTATCATAGATGAGAAAATCATAGTAATTGGGTATGAAATTTGTGAGAAAGATTATTTCTTTACCAACGCAATAATCAATTTCATGGAATATGCAATTTATAAGGTATATCTCATGGAAGAATACAGAAATCAGCGATTTACTGTATCCTTTATTGTAAAAGAATTCAAATATGAGTTTCTGTTATATTGCAATGATATCTCTAAGAAAAGAAGTATTCGAGAAATCGATGATAAAATCCGTTATATACAGAATTTTCATTTGATGTAAATTGAACTATGACTACAATTGTCTTATGCTTGTATTGACTTATGCATGATTCTGAATAATTGATTTGAATAAAGTCCCTCAAATTGAGGACAAAAAAAAAAAAAAAAAATCTATTCCGTGCAAACACTCTCGCAGTGAGATCACGGCTATTACATTAACGACTGATAGATCATCGGGCGAAATTTGGTACTGTTGTGACATCTCAGCAGATTTCGCTTTACGAGAATCCATGTTTGTGACTCATCTAAGTCAACAGATACGAGAGTGAACTCTAAAAGTACTCAACGCCACTTTTCCGCAGATGGCATTGCGTTATCATGGTTAGTGAAGTAATTCGTTCATGTAGAGTATACAACACGTCTGAAGACTTCGTTTGGATGACTTAAAATGAAGACGGCATAAAAAGCTTGGATAATTCCATATATTGACAGGGATGAAATAAAGAAGTTAACCCCCCCCCCCCCACGCCAAAAGGAATGAGTGTTTCCCTAGATAGCTATTGCCGTGAATACTCTGCTGATTACACAAAATGTCATGATTTACATATTTATCAAACAACTCTATATCCCTTGTCAGAACTGTCTTTTTGTGCATGTATTATGTGTCTGTGTATGTCTGTGTATGACTTGTGTCTGTGTGTGCTTGTGCGTATGTGCATTATGTGTATGTTTGTGTGTGTTCAAGGAAAATCATCTTACATTATGCATGCTTCAAGGTTGTCAGCTCCGCTACAGATTATCCACCTAGAATGTCATCCATATCTGAGTTTAAAGTAATTATGGGTCTAGCAAAGAAAATGACGAGCTGACATACTTGGATTTTATCCTTTTTCTGCCATAAAGTCACCGTCCCCTGATCGTATAAGCCAATTGTTCTCATTAAAGTGTTGGGTGTTAACGATTTAGGTATTAATCGTTATGCTACTAAAAAAGAACAAGGCGTTATTCTACATCCAAAGAGAAGTCTGAGTAAATCAGCTCCGAATATTGTTGTGAATTATTAACATACTAGCAGCACCCGTGGAAATCCACGGGTCTGAGGGGATTTATTTTTTTTCTCATAATACAATTTTGCACATTTTTATTGAAGAAATAAAAAGAAAAGTCTTCTCATTCTTTCGTTAATTGTGCTGTCTTCTAAATGACCACCCACATTTTTGTAGTATATGCCCGGCGATCCGGTCCATTGGTAGGGATCATTCCCGCCACTAACCATGCTTTTATTATAGAACTTGAGTTTCGAGGGGTTATTTGCACCCGTTGAAGTCCAACAGTTGTCTTGTTGCCCCTCACCACTCCCCCCTCACGCACACACACATTTCCACCTCCGCAGGGCAAAAAACAAAAACATTCAGGGAAAAATTACCAAAAACGCAAATGAGATTCCCGGAAAGTTCTGCCCACAGGTTGTTCCCGTCGAAACGGGAAGATATTAACACTATGACTTTGATTACCCCCTGCTCTTGCATCCACGCGGGCACCCGCGGGAATCCACGGCTGGTCTCAAGGCCTCGGTTTGTTTTGTGGTTTTTTTTTTCATGTTTCTTTTCCCCACGTTATGAGAGAAAAATAAGATATTTTCGTCTTCATAATTTTGCTCCCTCCTTTTTGTTTTTAATCACCAAAACTTGGCTTGATATATCATATAGAACTACATCTGCTTCAGACTGTACATTATCATAATCAATATTAGGCCTACAATTATTGCTCCTATTATAGTTATTATTATATTATTATTATCAGTATCCTTATTATTGCTATTATTATTATTATCATTATTATTATTATTATTATTATTATTATCATTGTTATTATTTGGGGAGGGGGAGATCATAGTCATCAGGTTTAATAGGCACCCGTGGGAGTAGGGTCTCACGACCTCGTATTTTTTTTCTTTAATATTTTTCCCATGTTATGGAAGAAAGAAGAATATATACATCACTGCATTCGTCTTCATTTGCTCCCTCTTTTTTTTTGTCACCAAAACTTGGTTTGATAGACCATAGAACCACACATTCTATTTCCACTTGCAATTTTAAAAATAGGCGGTCGGCAAAGCGAGGTTTTCCTCTACGTCCGCTCATCTTATGAATATGTATGATTACAGCAGCTCTGCAGTAAACGAATGGACACAGCTGCGCGTGTAATCTGATATGGAAGGGTGCGATCGGCAAATATATTTAGCCGCGTCCTAAACTGTTAAACAGTCTGCGTACAATGACATCGGACTTGAGAGCAAACGGCGAGCAAACTAAATGACGTACCTGAGCTGCATATAGTATTCTGCAGTTGTGCAAAATACAATTACATAACAACGTTCGTTGTTTTCATTTGGGGACGCCAATAATGGCGAACTGTACGTAAATGCCCTTGCAGTCCATATCATGACGCACACACAGATTCGTGTAACCATCGTCAATACATTCAGTACACGTAACAGGCGGAGGCAAAGGTACATCACAGAACTATACACACAGTGTAGAGTGTGTAGAGTTCTGCGAGGTACATTGTGTGTGTGCGTGCGCGTCCGCCGGAAGATGTCAGAGATTTCGCTGCACCATCATCTTTAGTATTTCCCAGTGTCTCTGCAAGCTAAAAGATGGAAGATCGAGAAAGCAGGAGGCCAGCGCAGGTTTCGTGAATATTGAAACGCTCGGCTCTTTCGTCACGCACAAAAATGCATTATGCATGTAGCTAATTAATTTTTCTTTTTCGTCCTCGACGTCGACACGGAGGCGGAGAGGGGACGAAACCCACGCCATTCGATGTAGGATACTCTCCTGCGGCCGACGGCACCGGTCGCAGCTGCCCGGAGCCGACGGCTCGGGAGGAGATAGAGAAACCAGCAACGCCGAAATAAAACAGGAAATACATAAGGCCGCGACAACAACAACAACTTCGAGTATTATAGTATAGGATACAGTGGGGCTTTGAGGTATACATTAGACTGCGGTGATAATTATGTGAAGGAAATATTTCGCTAAAAAAAAAGCTTATAAATATATATATGCTCATAATCCGCCATAGCATTTGGGCATGGCGCGGATATCAAATATCAATTTATTCTGGGAGTATAGATATGTAGTTTACATACACACACACACACACACACACACACACAAACACCCCCCCCCCCCCCCCCCCCCACACACACACATTGACAGGGCAGGCCATATCTGACTAATGTTGAAAGCCCATCGCATGAGGATAATAGGACACTTCGCTAAAGTTCTCAGAAAATCAAAGCCCCCTCTAATGTCTCTCTCTTAACAAATCATTAACGATAGCTTTCTCTCAGTGGAAAAAAAAAACACCACAAAAAGCAAACGAAGAAGAACGTATTACATCAAAATCGACCGACGTCAGGCAGAGATTCTTTTGGAGTGAAGAAGTCGAGAGCGGCCGACGCCAGCTCGGACAGGGTTTGATTTAAGGCCTCATTAGAGAGGGGCGGAGTATACAATCATTACACACTTTCTCTCTTTCATGTAGACCGATACGCCATTTTACCCTTGAATTCATCCGCGTAAACGTGAGTATTATGTGAGCGTGACATGATGTTCATCCCTTTTAGATAGAGAGAAAATTGGTTTCTCGATAGGGGGAAAGGGTATTTTAAGCAAAAGGTGGCATGCATCCGGTCGCTAACAAACTACAAATTCAACACAGACCATTGCTTCGAAAGCGCTTAGCGTTCTGTCTGCATGCGTTCTCTCTCTGCGGACGGGTCTGGTATGAAATGCACAGAATTTGCCTTCATGTTGGAAGTTTTGGAACTATAGCCGTACGACATTGTGTGAACGTAATCATATGATTAACCAGTACAACTATATATATTATCATAACTTTAAATCAAATATCGTCTGCAGTTAGAAAAAAAAAATCATAATTTCGATGCATTTATGTCCGCGAAGGAAATTCTACCTCTAAATATCATCAGCATCTTCAATAAAGTTTCTAATGTGAAAAGGCTGATAAGGAAGAAATAATGCGTCAAGTAGGAAATTATTCCTCATAATAATTCCGGGAAGCGTGGTTATCCAAGCGCCACATTATACACGTTTGACTCGCACGCGATGTGAGAGATGATGACGAGGTGTACGTGTGTAGTTGTATTTCCAGAGTAAAGTTTCAATAGTTTTTCGAACACGCCAGGTCGGCTCTTGAGGCTTCTCCCATTTCACTAGGGCCAAGATATTTTTACGATACAAGTCAGACGCTCTCGACGGCGTACACGCATCGCAATAAAACGAAGCTTGACGTTTGTATGCAGGACAAATACTTGTGTGACAAGCCTTGCTTCAAGTCTGGGGATTTTTTTTTTTAATTTACAGTCTTGGCTATTGCATAATCACACATCTTGCCATTTGTGTTTTAGCCATGACTCAAAGTTAAATTTATATCTCTAACCGGAATTTAAAAAAAAAATGGGACAGGCATTACGAACTGCAAGTACAACAGGATGGACAAGACATTGATATCAATATGCTTTACAAAGAAGACGACGAAATTGGCGTGAAAGCGGTCGGAAAATGAAACATTGACTTTAGCTTTGCATGCAGAATTTCGGAATTCATCAGGGAACAAAGATGTAAACGGTTTACCTGCTACATCCGCCAGCCACCGGTTGGTATTCCAATATTTGCGTCAATTCTTGTCCATTAGACGTTACCTTGACAACGAGAACATAACCTGAAAAAAAAATAATAAAAACCAACATAGATTAGGTCAAATGTGAATGAATATGTTGGGTACAACACAACGATCGATTTGCACCATTCTACATTAAATAGCTTGAGATGCATTGATTACCCTACAATACGCTACGATAATACCAGCCGCAACAAAAATCACCTGTCGCTTTGGAAACAAAGAGTAGGAGGGGGGGGGGTCGGCTGAGGAGACTGTGCGAGAAGAAAATGGAGAACCCATTTTACGTTTAATAATGAATAATTAATTGCACCCAATATGCCTGCCTACCACTCCGACGGCCAATCAAATTGGCATAAAAGTATTAGCGTGGCGCCAGTGTGTGATAGAAATGGTGGCGCTTCTACCAAAGCTGCTTGCACGACAAAGCTTCATCATAAAATGCGATCGTCCGCCACCCACTCAAACAAGATTGTAATCCTCGCCATGCGAAAGCAGCATGCACTGAGATCGCTTACGCATTCAAGTGACTTATGTATTATAATACCATAAAGCCAACATAAGGTGCATAAGTCCATCATTGTAATGCAAGCAATATGTCAGTTGACATGGTTGATCCAGTGCCACTGATACATATTTCTGTGTTGTCAAAGGACAATTCTGGTTAAGTTAAAATCTAGTCAGCAAGTTAAAGATTAAACACAACTGTTCTGCCCTTCCCCCCCCAAAAAAAAAAAAAAAACATACAAACAAACAAACTAACTAATCTTTAACATTTCATAACTTCCTGATTTATAATTCGATTTTGGTGAATTTTCATTGTTGCGCTTGTAAATGTTTTAGAGTTTTTTAGATCAATTTTTTTTTTCAGAGTTGTCCTTAAAAATACCTCTGTGGTGACAATTCTCAAAACAAGATATTCCAAATCCAAATCAACACATGTTTTATCCAGCTTCTGATCTTCATAATCTATTCAATGAGAGAATGGATTATACAGAGTGCTACAAAAAAAAAGAAGTACAATGTGAATTCATATTTATCTTCAGAAGACTGTGAATCATAATCATTCTCTGAGCTTTGTTTAGAGGGAGTCTATTCAGAAAAGATTGTTTCAAAGTCGACATCGAACCGAGCACAGACTATAACATTTTCCTTTTTGAGCTGTTTTATACCTTTAAGATATTTTACAAATTCACTCGGAAATTAACTGCGTTTTTGACGCTTTCTTTTTGCTCTTCTATCAAAATAACTTACTACAAGTCTGAACATCATTAATTTCGCTCTCCGAAGAACAATGTTGGAAATTATCAAATACACCCGTCAAAACATGATATTAAAGGGACTGTACAGTACTGGTTGAGGTAGGTATTCATGTTTTGATCATTCCAAAGTGAGATAATGAAAAGCCTCTTATGAAATATGAAAGAGCATGTAATTTTAAGAAGGATTCAACGTTTATTTGATGAAAATTGGTTTTCAAATGGCTGAGATATCCAAAAAAGTGCTAATAATAAAAGGCGACATACCACAACTTTATAAGGATCTCTTTGTTTCACCTTGTTTTTGGATATCTCAGCCATTTCAAAACCGATTTTCATCGAATAAACTTTTGATACCCCTTAGAACTGCATGCTCTTTGACATCTCATAGAGTGGTTTCTGAATATCCCGCAAAACGTTAAAAGCTAAATCTTCACCTCGACCAGAACTGTACACACCCTTTAACACTTAAAAAAGATAAAAAGATGAGATAAAATCACATACACGGCATTGGAACAAACGGATTATCCGAATTGATTTTCTAACAACATAATACACTCTTATGCAGTTTATTTATTATATTGTTCAAGTTCTAGAAATCTAGTTCAGGTACTTAGATGTCAGCTGCATCTGGTCCAACGCCTGCACATTCGAATAAGATCGTGTATCATACTTGCTCGTGCACCAACTACGCACACGAGCACCGCGATTCAGCATTGGACATAGTACAACATGTGATATCCAATACCACCGCTCCACAAATATCTAGAGAAGATTGAGGCAAGACCATGCCCCAATTGGGAATTGAGCTTTGATACTCGCACATGTAGAGCAAGAGGGGAGAAAGGGAACAAAAGTAGAGAGTGAAGACGTTCCAAATTTTGGTTCTTCCCTCTCCCTCGCGCACACACACACACTCACACACCACAGAACTCGGTAGAGTTCTGTGACACACAGACACACACATAGACACACACACACACACACACACACACACACACACACACACACACGTTTGCATGTTGTGTATTACAGTGTCACATACATCCGAATATAAAGCGGAAAAAAAACCCGACGAAACTTGATACTTT